>NC_047670.1:63508726-63821226 GCF_011762505.2 Arvicanthis niloticus
AGCCTGGTCTACAGAGTGAGTTCCAGGACAGCCAGGGCTACACAGAGAAACCCTGTCTCGAAAAACCAAAAAAAAAAAAAAAAAAGAAATTAGGGAAACAATACCCTTTACAATAGCCACAAATAATATAAACTATCTTGACGTAACTCTAACCAAGCAAGTGAAAGATTTGTATGACAAGAACTTCAAGTTTCTGAAGAAAGAAGTTGAAGAAGGTATCAGAAGTTGGAAAGAGCCCAGAAGTGGTGGCGCATGCCTTTAATCCCAGCACTTAGGAGGCAGAGGCAGGCAGATTTCTGAGTTCAAGGCCAGCCTGGTCTACCAAGTGAGTTCTAGGATAGCCAGGGCTACACAGAGAAATCCTGTCTCGAAAAACCAAGAAAAAAAAAAAGAAGAAGAAGAAGAAGTTGGAAAGATCTCCCACATTCATGGATCAATAGGATTAACATAGTGAAAATGGCCATCTTAGCAAAAGCAATCTACAGATTCAATGCAATCCCCATCAAAATTCCAACACAGTTCTTTACAGACACAGAAAGAGCAATTCTCAACTTCATATGGAAAAACAAAACAAAAAAAAAAAACCCAGGAGAGATAAAACAACACTGATAAAAGAACTTCTGAAGGAATCACCATCTCTGACCTCAAGCTGTACAACAGAGCAATAGTGATAAAAACTGCATGGTATTGGTACAGAAACAGACAGGTTGATCAATGGAATTGAATCTAAAACTCTGAAATAAACCCACACACCTGCAGACACTTGATTTTTGACAAAGAAGCCAAAACTATGCAATGGAACAGGGAAAGCATCTTTAACAAATGGTGCTGGTCTAACTGGATGTCTGCATGTAGAAGAATGCAAATAGATCCGTGTTTACCATCGCACAAAACTCAAGTCCAAATGAATTAACTTTAACATAAAACCAGACACACTGAATCTAATAGAAGAAAAAGTGGGAATCAGCCTTGAACCCATTGGCAAGAGAAAATTTCCTGAACAGAACACTCATGGCTCAGACACTAAGGTCAAGAATTAATAAATAGGCCCTCATTAAACTGAAAAGCTTCTGTAAGGCAAAGGACACTGTCAATAGGACAAAATGACAGCCTACAGATTGCGAAAAGATCTTCACTAACCCTTCATTTGACAGAGGGCTTATATCCAAAATATATAAAGAACTCAAGAAGTTAGACTCCAAAAAAACCAAAGAACCCAATAAAAAAAAATGGGGTATGGAATTAAACAAAGAATTCCTAACAGAGGAATCTTGAACGGCTGTGAAGCACTTAAGGAAATATTCAACATTCTTAGTCATTAGGGAAATACAAATCAAAACGACCCTGAGATTCCACCTTATACCAATCAGAATGGCTAAGGTAAAAAACTCAGGCGACAGTAGATGCTGGAGAGGATGTGGAGAAAGAGGAACACGCCTCCATTGCTTGTGGGATTGCAAACTTGTATAACCACTTTGGAAATCAATTGGGTAGGTTCTTAGAAAATTGGGAATAGTTCTTCCTCAAGACCCACTATACCACTCCTGGGCATATACCCAAAAGATGCCCCACTATATCACAAGGAGACTTGCTCAGCTATGTTCATAGCAGCTTTATTGGTAATAGCCAGAAACTAGGTGTCCCTCAACTGAAGAGTGGATAAAGAAAATATGGTACATCTACACAATGGAATATTATTCAGCTATTAAAAATAAAGACATCATGAAATTTGCAGGCAATTGGATGGAACTCACGATTATCATCCTGAGTGAGGTAACCCAGACCCAGAAAGAATCGTATGGAAGGAACTCACTTATAACTGGAGATTAGCCATAAAGTACAGGATAACCATGCCTCAAGCCAAAAAACCCAAAGAAACTGGGTAATGAGGAGGGCCCAAGAGAGGATGTGTGAATCTCACTCAGAAGGGGAAACAAAATAGTCTTTGGAGGTGGATGGAGAGGGGGAACTGGGTAGGAGAGGGGGTGGGGAAGGGAAGGGGGGATGGGGGATGGGATCAGGTGTGAGAGGAAAAGGGAGTGAGAATGGAAACCGGTGGGGAGTGCATCTTTGGGACTAGCTGGAGACCTGGGATTGGGGAGACTACAGAGAGTTTATGGGGGAGACCCTAGATGAGATTCCTACCTTCGGGGGATATAAAGACCGAAATGACCACCTCCTGTAGCCAGGCAGGACTTCCAGTGAAGGAGGGAGACATCAACCAACCCACAAAACCTTCAGCCCCAAATCTGTCCTGCCTACGAGATGTGCAGGGATAAAGTTGGAGCAGAGACTGAGGGAACGGCCAACCAATGACTGGCCCACCTTTAGATCCACCCATGGGAGACAGCCATCCCCCCGACACTTAATGCTACTCTGGTATGCTTGCAGACAGGATCCTAGCATAACTGTCTTCTGAGAGGTTTCATCCAGCAGCTGATGGAAACAGATGCAGAGACACACAGCCAAACATCAGACAAAGCTCTGGGAGTCTTGTGGGAGAGTGGGGGATAGAACTGAGTGAGTCAGAGAGGTCAGGGATTCCACAAGATGACCTACAGTGGCAACTAACCTGGGCCCATGGGGACTCACAGAGACTGACCCACTAGCCAAACAGCATGCAAGGGCTGGACCTAGTCCCTTCCCCCCCCCCCACCCCCCCCCACACGCTGGTAGCAGATGTGCATCTTGGTCTTCATATGGGTCTCCTAATAACTGGAGCAGGGCTGTCTCTGATTCTGTTGTCTGCCACTGGATTTCCCTTACCTGGAATGCCTGGTTGGGCCTCAGAGGGAGAGGATGTGCTTAGTCCAGCTGGGACTCCAAGTCCCAAAAGGTGCTTCCCCTTCTCTGAGGAGGAAGGGAGGGGATAATGAGGAAAGGACTTACAGGGAAGGGGGTTGAGAGGAGGGGGGGAGGGAGCTGCAATTGGGATGTAAAGTAAATAAAAATAAATAAATAAAAAGGGTATATGTTTTTGGACTTGACCCAGCAAATAGTCCCCTCTTGTCAACTCACAACCCACCACCAGGGACAGTCATGCCATCTGGACACCTGCTGGACCCAGGGCCTCCAACACCTAATCTGCTTTGTAATAGCTAGCTCCAAGTGAGTAGTCAGCCATGAAGCCCTTGAGATGGCCCTTTGAGTGTTCTGAGTTATGGCAACAGGGCTGTGACCCATGTGGGCTGCTTAGAAGGAAGGTTCCAGTCTGGGGTAGGTGACCTTCTCTAGAAAGCCGGTATCTGCCCGGGTTTTCTCTTGAGCCCCTAATACCTGGCCTAGCTCCTGCCTTCCCATTTCCAGTGCCTACTTAATCCTAAACCTAATCCCATGACCAGGGCTTGTCCACTAACAGGCACTTTGGCCTTCACCACACAACTCTTGCCTGCTCCCAGAAAAGCCAGGGAACTACCTCAGCAACCCTCAGAGACTGAGCAAGATGGCTTGTGACCCACCCCTCCTCAGCCTGCAGCAGAAGCTCCCTGAGCTAAGTGCTCTTCTTACGGGTACCCTGTGTGTCGGGGTACAGGACTGGGCCCCGGAGACCCCCGGGCCTGCCGCCTCCTTCTCCCCTTACCCACAGTGCCATCTCCCTCAGCCCTCCTCCCTATCCATGGAACTTCGATCCATTCATCTTGGGGCCAAGGCAGCAGACAGACAAGGTCAGGGTGGTCACAGTGAAAAAGCACTGGGAGATATTGGCCTGTGACAAGGTCAACCTCTAAATAGGTTAAACCCCCATGGAACAGCAGGTAGCTGGCTATACCCCTGGTTAGCCCCAGGAGGGGGCTCGCAGGGCAATGACTAGCTTCAAACTCTCTCCTCTCCCCGCCCCACAACCTCCCTCACCTCTCTCCAGTCTCAAATCACTCATGGGGGCTGGCTGTTCCTTTGGAGACAGGTTCCCAGGCAACATGACTAGGCTGGGCTACGTCGGCTGTTTCAAACGAAAGGCCCTTGCCCACTGTCTCTGTCCAAGACCCGCACCCAGCTACACCCACCGCCAGCAGCCAGCTTCTTAACAAGCTCGACACGCCCCTTGAGATGGGTCGCAGCCGCAGCCGGGCTTCAGTGACCCTGTCCCTCTAGGGGCCAATGAACTCGAGACTGCTCACACAACTCCTCCAGGCCCTTCTGCACCTCAGTGATCTAGACCCGCAGCCGGCACTACAGGGTTCAGTCCCTAGGAAGGGCGCAGAGCAACGCAAATGGGAAAGGAAGCCTGGAGGGTTTCCGGTGATGGGTGACTGGGAGGGGCGGGGACTCACAGGGGACGGGTGGATCTGAGTCGCATGTCCCGCCCTTCCCCCCCTCCCCGCCTTTGTCCGGGCGGAGGCTCCGGGAATCCCCGCCCCTATCACCGAAGCAAATAACAGCGCCACACCCACCAGCTCTTTCAGGGCGAAGGCCACGACCTTCCTGGAAAGCACTTGGCTACAAATGACAGTAGGCGGGCGCTGGCACCCCTCGTCATCCTGTGCACCCACAGTTCCCGCAGGAGATGAGCCCCTGGACAGTGCATGCCCTTTCTTGTGTGCCTGGGCTCGGGTTGGAGTGTGTGGGTCCACCACTTTGAGACACAGTGCAGCGAGCCCTCCGCTTGAGACCTAGTTGCGTTGCAACGCGGAGTTGGGGCGCGCGGGGCGGGGGCGGGGGGTGTCGCACCACACCCACTACGTCTCCTTGGAGTCCGGTTCCTATTTTTTACTAGTTATATTGTTTTGAGCCTGGACTGCAACCTGGAGGACACCCGCTGAGATTCCCCCGTTCTTGTGTCCCAGGACAAAGCATCAGAAGCAGACCACGTGAATAGTGATAAGAATAGAGAATTTATTATAAGAAAAGCACTTCCGAGAGTGGAAGTGGGCTAAAGTGCTGGGCCAGATCCAAGGCTCAAAGGCTTCCTGCCAGGGTAGTCCTTCATTCACAGGTCGTTAACATTGTATCCACCTTTTCCCTGCATTCCTAGATCCTGGGCTTGGGTTTTTCTCCGCACTCTATTCTGGGAGCTGTAGCCCAAGTAGGGAAGGGTTAGCAGTCTTTCCGCCTTTGGTTGCTCTTTCTTCTTTTACTTTTATTTATTTGGTGGAGGTGGGGATGGCGTGGGTATGTGGAAGTCCGAGGACAAGGTTTGGGAAGTCAGTTCTTGTCTTTCATCCTGTTGTTCCTGAGGGCTGAACTCAGCTCTTCAGACTTGACAGCAGGTGCCTTTACCTGCCTGCTGGCCCGCTGGCTTCTTTTATTATTAATCTAAAGTGTCCCTTGCTACACCTCTGTTCTAAGCAATCTAGGGATGGAGCCTCAGGCAGAACTCAGGGAAACTGTTTTCCCCAGCTGTGATAGTCCAGGGTAGCCTCGGTAGTTCAGGGATGCTGACAACTTCCTGGGGTCACTTGTTTACTGCCAAGATTCCTGCTTGAGCTTCCAGAAGTGCACACTGTGGCAGCGAGATTGATATCTCTGTAACATAGCTTTTCCCTACCTCCCCAGTGAGTCTGGTGGTTCTGGGTCCCCCTGACCCATGCACAGCAACCACAGGTGGAGTGTGGGGGAGAAAGAGATAGCACTCGGTCCTAGGTAAGCCCCAGATCCCTGGCTCAGCTGCTGTCCAGATAACAGTGGCCCTTGTTGGCCTGCTAGAGTGGAGGCTAGTACCAGCCCCGGGTGTCTCCAGCAGAGAAGGCCCCGCCCCCGCCGCCTAGGCAGCCGGGGCAGGCACATTTTCCACTCACCCTTGGCCCTAACTATTAATAGTGCACTCTCCCTGCAGGAGCCGCTATAAATAGCCCCCAGCCCCCTACACAGGCCCATTCAGGCGCCTGCCTTGCCTGCCACTGGGATGCATACAATCACCCACACACACTGCACACTGTGGCTCAGAATCATCCACTGGGCATGCTGCCCGCTCTTGGCTCCTCCAGGGCCAGGCACATGGAGAGGGCACCCCCACCTCATCTGGCTTCCAGAAAGACCAGACTCTGTCTCTGCCCCCCCTCAGGGTCCACCCACAGCCAGGGAGGACTTGTCTTCATCTCTATATCTGGGCCTGGAGCTGGCTTGGCTTCCTTTGCCCCTGAATTTACTCCATTAGGGACAGAGTGGAGCACTCTCTGACCCCACTGTGAAGCAACTGGAAGGCGACCTGAAGGCACACCTCCCTGAAGGAAGGGCCTGGGTTTTCTGCCCCTTCCCAGGGGACTGCCCACCACACAGACACAAGGCTTCCTGCTCTGAAAACTGCTAAGTCAGGCCATGAGGGCCACTGAGTCCCACCAAATCCTAAGGGGCATAGGGTCAACCATCTAAGTTCACCCCAAAGCTGATCAAGTCTCCTCCTTTCCTGTAGAGTGGGTACCTTCAAATTCCTGTGCTTTGTCTCCTCCTCGGGCCTTACCATGGCAGGCAAACTGAACCCTTGCTCAGTTCCCTGGTAAAGGGTGGCTGTTTGGCCTAGGAGCCCGCATGCTAGACTGCTCTCTGACTGCCTGGGCCTGGTGGCTGGTGGTGACAGGCGTCAGGGTGGGGGATTTGGGGGATGCTGGTATTGTGTAGAGAGGAAAAGAAGAAAACAACCCTGTTTACGGAAAAGGAACGCCAGTGGCCAGTGGCCTTCCTGGAGGGACAGAGGTCTTTTGTTGGAAAAACAGGAAGCCAGGATTTCCAGGACCTGCCAGGCCACTCGCAGGCCACTTGCCCCAGCTTCCGTCCATTCTCATAGCCCCCGCCAGTCATCAGCTGCTCTCTTGTCCAGCTCCTTCTGGTCCACTCCTCTGCCCGATGCTTAGGCCTCTAGCTTTCAGGCAGAGCTGTCTGCCAAAGCTCACAGCATGGAGACAGGACTCCCGGTCAGAGGGACAGGTACCATACAGAACACCTGATGCCCACCTTTCTCACAGCTGTGAACCTGACAGGCACAGCCGTCCTCTTGATACCATCATTCGTGGGCAACCACTCTGTGCGGGAAGCCCACTGAGAGACCAGCCACAAGCCTGAGAAATGTGTGTATAAATGTGTGTATGTGCAAGTGTAGAGTGTGAGTATAAGCTGGGCAGTGGTGGCTCACGCCTTTAATCCCAGCACTTGGGAGGCAGAGGCAGGCAGATTTCTGAGTTCTGAGTTCGAGGCCAGCCTGGTCTACAGAGTGAGTTCCAGGACAGCCAGAACTACACAGAGAAACCCTGTCTCGAAAAAACAAAAAAAAAAAACAAAAAAAAAAAAACAAAAAAAAAAAGAGTGTGTGTGCGCGTGCATGTGTTCTGTGAGGTCCCATAGTTGAGGATGCCCCTAAAGGCAGCTGTGAGCTGAATCAAGGAGTAATACCACAGCATAGGGCAGTCTCACAGAGGAGGGCTGGGAATGGGAGTGGAAGGAGAGGTTGTTAGTTGTTAGAAGTCCGACCTGCAGTTCAGAACAGACCACTCCAGACCACACAGTTCCAAGGGGGAGGAGGTTTATTCAGGAGATAGGGCAAAGGTGGGAGAAGAAGGTAGAAGGATAAGAGAGAAGAGAAGTAGAGGCAGGCCATGACCACGTGGAGAGAGAGGAAGGGGGGGAGGGGACAGAGAGGCAAGAGGGTAAGAGAGAGGGTAAGAGAGTAAGATATTAAAAGTAAGAGAGTGAGGAGGGGGCAAGCAGCCCCTTTTATAGTGGGCCAGGCCTACCTGGCAGTTGCCAGGTAACTGTGGGGAGGAGCATACCTGGCTGTTGCCAGGTAACTGTGGAGGTGGAATACTAACAGAGGTGAGCTATACAGGAGACAGGAGACCAAAACAACAAGAAGCCCATGGAATACACACATGCACGGTGTGCACGCACTCACACACACACATACACACACACATTCATACTTACTGAATGTCAGATAGGTCCTGATCCTGGATCAGTGGCCATGTGTTCCGCTACCCATGCCAACACTGGGTGACAGTTCACATGCTGCTTGCTATTCAGTGGTTTACCCATCGCAGCATGACCAAGTGTCCATTCACACGTTGGCCATGTACCAATACCACGCATCAACCCAAGCGTGTTCAGCCTCTTCCCCTTTGCACATACACAGCACAGGCATGTTTGTGTAAACACACACACACACACACAGAAGCACAGACAACTCACCTGCCATCAGTTAGCAGCCCCTCCTCCATTTGTCCCAAGATCAGTTGCTCCCAACCCTAACACTACCTGCCAGGGAGGCAAGAGATTGCAGCGCCTCCCTGCCTCTAACAAGAGCACTGAGTCCAGCTGCCCTGTCAGGGTCACCCTACCCAGACAGCTGTGAGGCACTGTGAGGTGCCTGGCACTGCAGAATGGGGACAAGCAATGTTGTGTGGACTGACTGCTAGCGGGATGGTTCTCCGACATGGCTAGGAAGGCTCTCAGATGCAGCCCCTCCACTCACTGGCCTCTCTACTTTATCTGCATGTCCATCTCGGTGACCACTGAAGACTTCTTGTGCCAAGTCTAGGTGAGGATTGGGCTGTATTGCTGATGAGGAGGTGGGGTGCTCCTCTGGGTCAGGGGTGGGGTTCACTGGGGCCTGGCTGATCTCCCTCCCCTCATTCTCGCACCTTAATTCTGTGGCCTTCTCAAGGTGTTAGAGAGGGAGCCTTCTGATAGCTGGAGCCACTGGCCACGTCAGGCAGCTACTGAGAAGGATAAGAGTGGCAGAGCTGGTGGGGTTTGCTATGAGAGAAGCAGGAGGAGTTCACAGTGAAGGCAGAAGGCCAGATGGGCTGGACGGCAGGCAGTTTGGACATATTGACCTTGATGTCGCCTGAAGAACAGCTCAGAGAATGTCACCTTTGTTTGGGGTGGGAGAGCTGAGGACTGCAAAAAACTGCTACTGTATAGGTCAAGGTTCCTGGTCCAACTCTAGTACTCATGGTCCAGATGCAGCGTCCGTGGTGCCAGCTGTGTGTTATGGTCCTTGTGCCTAGTCCTCTGTGGTTTTTGAATGTTCTACAGCCTTCTCCCCATCATCCAAGGCCCCCTTCATGTCAATGTCCCCTATTGTCTTGTAGAGGGGACTCATTAGCCACACTAGGCCAGACATATAGTAGGTACTCAGTGATATGTGCTATGATCCATGTGGGCCCTGATGTCATGGGTGGGCCCATCCCTCCTGAGCTTTCCGAAGTCCAAGGATCTGTGTGCAGAAATGAGCACAGAAGCCAGAAACCTACAGTATTTGAGAAAAGGAAGGGAAGTCAGAGCCATCCTCTATGGCATATACTTGTCAAGAGGGAATCCTGGAGTTCCTTCTGGAAGTGTCACTTGGGCCAGCACAACAGCAGGACTAGCCATAGTCATGAGCAGAGCAAGTGAGTGAGGAGTGGTGAATAAATGAATGGGAGAATAGTAAAGAATTAGTAAATAATAAATGAAAGATGGAATGAATGAATGAAGGAGTAATGGGTGAATGAATGAAGGAGTAATGGGTGAATGAATGAAGGAGTAATAGGTGAATGAATGAAGGAGTAATGAGTGAATGAATGAGGGTAAGTGAATAAATGAGTGAGCAAACAAACGATGAATGAGTATGAGAGAGTGAATGAATGAGTGTGAATGAGAGATTGAGAGAGTGAATGAATGGCATTGTGTACACCAATGTACCCCCCTCTCCCCCTCCCCAGGTCCTCGTTACAAACCCCAGGTCCCTTGCATGGAGGCCCCATGCAGCAGAGGCCGTGTGTGGGAAACAAGAAACAGACCAGGGCGCTTAGCACATTAACTCTGGGGCTGCACGCAGCGCCTGGGTGTCTGGAGTGGCTGAGGCCGCCGCCTCCTGTTTCTGAAGACACAAAGCTGCAGCTGTTCATGGGCCACAGTGAGCCCCATGAAGGGTGGAAGGGTGGCAGTGTGTGTGTGTGTGTGTGTGTGTGTGTGTGTGTGTGTGTGAGAGAGAGAGAGAGAGAGAGAGAGAGAGAGAGAGAGAGAGAGAGAGAGAGGCAGAGGCAGAGGCAGAGAGACAGAGAGACAGAAAGACAGAAAGACAGAGATAGACAGAATAAAGAAAGAGAAACAAAGACAGAGACAGACAGGAGGGGGGGAGGGAATGAGTCACTTTTTTACCTCAGACCTCCCCCTTTCTGGTCCCATACCCCAGCCTCAGCCTCACCACAGCTCTCTCCACTAGGGTCTCTGCAGTCCCTCATAGAACTGAGAAAACATGAGTCCTGGCTTTTCAGTGCAGGGTCCCAGGTCTCAATCCAGGGATCTCTGTAGTGTAAGCACCTAGAACTCCAGAACCAGCAGCCAGCAGTAGTCCACAGGGACAGGATCATAAGGTATGTGTGCATGCAGGCTGCAGAGTGCCTGGTCCTCAGAGCTGTCCTGGGAAATGGGCTAATGACCCATCCAAAATGTTCACTGCTCCCAGGACCCTGAAGGCAAAAACCCCTATGAGAGTTTGCCTTCCATTCCATACTGGGTCCTGTAGCCCTTCAGACCACCACAGCCCAACAGACCCTAGGTTGTGGGGGATCTCAAGATGAAGAAAGGCAGCTAAACCACAGCTGGGGTTCAGACCCACTCAAACTGGGCGATGATGAATGGATATTGGGTCACTCAAGTCACTCACATAGCAGTGAAGTAGAGCTGGACACTGGCCTTAGCCTGTCAGGTGAGGTAGGAAAAGGAGTGACAAGTCCAGAACTAGTGACAGCTCCTGAGCTGAACTGGAGCTATCACTGGAGCAAGGGGGGGGGGGGTGCTGTAGGAAACAGTTGGGGGGGAGGAGCAGATGGGCAAACAGAATGTGTCCTCAGGGGGGCACATCAAAAACACCACTGTGAGAAGGAGGGGCTTGGGGTGAGGCTCACTTAATAAATCCCTTGGTGAGCAAGCATGGGCACCTGAATTCAACCTTCCAGTATCCATGTGAAGAAAACAAAAACAACAAAACGTGTGTGGTGGTGCCTACTTCTAATGCCAGGCCAGAAGAGGCCGAGACAGGAAGATCCTTAGGGCTCAATGACCACCCAGCCTAGGTTACATGAGTTCTGGGTCTCAGTGAGAGAGCTTGTCTTAAATAAAGTGGATGGTTGTTATGGGATAGAGACCTCAACTGATGTCCTAGGTCTACCAAGGGAGGTGGGCCAAGAGGGTGGGTCGAGGACCTGTGTGCTGGCCACAGAGGCAGTATGAAAGCTAGCCTGACACACCCTCTGTACGTGGCGTGTGGGGGTCGGGTGATGAGAGTAAGCTCAGCAAGACCTGAAGTGGGGTGGGATCAGGAAGGCGTATCGGTCAAGAGAGATTTAGGGGACTGTGGTCTAAATCTATAGTCAAACGCCACTTCATACCTACAGTGAAGCTGGCGGCGCGAAATTGGAAAGGGTCAGTGACGGTGAGCTGACTCACAGGGCGGCTGCCATGATTTAGATGGCCAGTCACAGGTTCCTCTGCAGAGGCCCTCTGTTTTGGGGCAGCTCCAGCACGGTTCCCAAGATCTGGTCATTCACAAGCAGAACTGTAATGGCTCATAGCTCTAAAAGCCAGGGAGATTCTGAGTTGGGGTGCAGAAATCTGGTGAGGGCTTTCTCTCTGTTACCCCAGGGTAGAATGCAGAAGGCAAGAGACAAAGGCAGAGAGACAAGGGAGAGGAGAAAGAGGATAGAGAAGAACAGGAGAGGGACAGAAGCCAATGAGCAGGGGGAGGAGCCAAATTAGTCCGGTTGCCAGGAACCCAACCCCATGACAATGACATCAATCCATCCTTAAGGCATGCCTTGGGCCTCATCTCAGCATCACCCAATTGGGGGCCAAGCTTCCCACATTCCAATTTTAGGGACACATCCAGGACACAGAGCTATGTGGCCCAGCCATCCCTCTTCTAGAGCTATAATATGGAAAACTATACAGATACTCAGACGCTTCACTACCCAGCTGGGTTCACACACAGCAGGGCCACCTGCCACAGTCATGATATGGAAGTGTTGCAGGGTGTTTGATCACATTGTGAATTCCAAGATTGAACTGGAAAAACCTGTTTCTTGTTATGGTGTGGCTCAGCCCTAGTGCACACCCTTAATCCAAGAATTTTCTGTAAGTAGGATCAAATAAAGTCAACCATAGGTCAAGAGGTGGAGCAAGCAACTGATCGACAGGGAGTAAACATAGGCAAACACAGGAAGTAGAAAGGAGGGACTTTGAGTTGAAGGGTATTTGAGACACCATGGAGAAAGAGACATTGGTGGAGTGGGAAGGTCAGCCGGGTGCTCTCTTCGCCTCTCTGAGCTAGCAGGCTTTCACCCCAGCATCTGGCTCCTGAGTCTTCATTGGTAAAAGAGAATGTTTGGGATTTTGATTTTGAAAATCACCATAGGGCCGGGCAGTGGTGGCGCACGCCTTTAATCCCAGCACTTGGGAGGCAGAGGCAGGCGGATTTCTGAGTTCGAGGCCAGCCTGGGCTACAGAGTGAGTTCTAGGACAGCCAGGACTACACAGAGAAACCCTGTCTCAAAAAACCAAAAAAAAAAAAAAAAAAAAAAAGAAAAGAAAATCACCATGGAAGCAACTCAATGTCCAGGGCATATGGGTGGATTGAGCCAGGCAAGGCACACATCGACACAACAGAATATGATTCAGCCTTGAAAAGGAAGAAAACTGTGATAAGTGATCTGTGGAGCTGGGCGTGGTCAGAGAAGCAAAAGGAAAATATTGGGGGTTCTGGAGCAGTCATATTCATGGAGACATAAAGCAGGGTGGTAGCTGCTGGAGCAGCTAGGGTTGGGGCCAGGAGTTATGAAATAGGCACAGAATTTGAGGTTTTTCAGTGGGATGATGGTGGTGATGGTTGGATTGCGAATGTGCCCGGTGACATGAACTGTAGACTCAATAATGGTGAAAAAGCAACCTTGATGCTATTCGTGTATTACCACAGCCAAAACAAAATAGCAACACCTGCAGCCTCCTGCTTAGAGCTAGACACACATGGAGGTGGGGCCACAAGATCTCAGCAATCCATCCTGCACGGCTACTGAAAATTTGCCTTTTACTCAGAAGCCAGGAGGAAAATTAAGTTTAAGGATAGCTAACAGAGTCATCTAACCTGGGCCCTTGGAGCTCTCAGAGACTGAACCACCGCAGAGCACACACGGGTTGGACCTAGGCCTGTCCACACATACGCGGCAGATGTGCAGGCTGATCTTCATGTGAGTCCGTAACTGAAGCGGGGGCTGTCCAAAAAGCAGTTGCCTGTCTGTGGGATATGTTCTTCTAGCTGGGCTGCCCTGTCTAGCCTCAGTGGGAAAGGATGTACCTAACCCTGCAGAGACTTGATGTGCTGGGGTAGGGGGATATCCAGTGGGGGCCTCCACTCTCTTAGAAGAGAAAGGGGGAAGGATTATGGAAGGGGTGACCCTAGGAGTCAGGGTGAAAAGTAAATTTAAAAAAATGTTCACAGCATTAGGAAGGTTGAGAACCACTGATTTAGACTAACATTATATGACAGAAAGTATCATGACAAGTTGAAACCATTGAAAAGAAAAAGGAAAGTCTGTGTATTTTAATACCCACAGTGCCATTTTCCCCTAATTCTTGAAGAAGAGACCTGGAATTTGAGGACTATGAGTTTCTAGTGAACAATATCGCTATCCCCCATATGGCCAAAGGCTGGGACAAGCTAGATGCTATGAGGTGAGTTGCCTGCTGTGCCTTTTGCAAACTTAAATCTGGCCCCTTGGGGAAGGAGTGGCCGAAGTGACCTGGAGCAATGTGTGGGTACAGTGACCTCGTAAAGGCCATGAACCATAGAAGAAAGTCAGGGGCACTTTAACACCTACTCTTCTGTAGGGCAGGCTTGCCAGGCAGATCACGCCCCTGGCTCACTCTGATGACCTAGGACACTGAACAGTTTAAGCATATGTGTTTCTTTGGTGCTAGAGAGAGGGCTGAAGTCCTTGTGAATGCTAGCAAGCTCTCGGCCACCTAGCAACACTCTAGCCCCACGGTGTACATTCTTAATGATATCTTTGTCCACCTCTGTTGCCATGGACTTGGAGCTCAAAGGTTTCTCACAGGAACCAAGACTCAGGGGGCTCCACCTCCGAAGGGGCTTCAGTTACCCTTAAGCAGCAGGTTTCTGCAGATCTCTATCTTCTATCTTGACTCATGCCCAAAGCCTTCCCATATTGGCTATTGTCCACACTGTCCTGTCCTTCTGCATCTCAGAAGGAAAAGGCCTGGGACCTGTTCAGAGTTCACTTCCCTGCCGTTAGCCCCAGACCCACAGGATAGAGCATGGCCAAGCATTGTGGCACACATACCTTTAATCGCAGCACTCAGAAAGCCGAGTATGTGGATCTCTGTGAGTTCAAGGCCAGGGTCATGGGGAAAGCAGATGGACTATTGCCAAGAGTACTGCCCTGGTTAGAAGACTCTTCTTGGCCTGCAGCTCCCTACACCAGCTGAGGTGCTGGGCAGTGATGCCCCTGGGCCTGGGATGTTGACTCTTCCCTGTCCTCAAACTGGCCAAAGCCCTCCCAATTGACCTTCAGGTGAGGAGACACTCTGGGGTCTAAAGAAGAGTCTAAACTCTGACTGTGGTACATGGTTGGCCTTCAACTGAAGCAGAATGACAGGGCTGAAGGTTTGGGGACTGGCAGTGTGTCGGTACAGGTCTCTGGCAGGCAGAGGTACTTGATATTAATGGCCAGGCTCAGTGTGGCTCTAAATTGAGCCTTTTCTAGATGCAGGTGAGTGTTATGGGCCTGTGGGATACACCTCACCTCCATATAAATATGTACAAGGACTTCCTAGGAACCTAAATGCCATTCCTCCTATGGCCCTGCCAAGCCCCTCACCCCTGCACCAGGGTCACTATTGTCTAGCACAGGTGGGATGTAGGCCTGCTATATCAAGAGTCCCTCTCCCCTGCAGTAGATGACAGTTGAGGGACATCCCTTTACCAGAGGGTCCCCAGTTCATCTTATGCCTGCCCTGGGCTTGGTCCTGCTCACCAGGATGTGAGGCTGCTACAGCCTTAGTGTCCATCCTGGTTACTGCCCAACCCGGCCCTCAGTATGACCACATGGCATCCTGACACCAAGAGGGAAGGAGCAAGGTTTTAGGTCTCCCATCCTTCAAGAGTGGAGCACACTCCTTTGGTGGTCAAGTTGCCTGGGGAGTCCATACTTAGCTAGTTCTGGGCCCCAGTGCTGATAATATTCAGCTTCTGAACCAAGTATCTTATAGGACCAGGGTGGATGGGCATGAGACACTGGCTGGGGGACAGGCACACTCTTGCCATCTTGTGGACCCAGGCAAATACCAAGTGCATACTGTCTTGCCCCCAGAAGAACCTAGGCACCTGATGTGAAGAGGGGCAAGTGGTTGATCTGTCCCAAAGAGAAGCTTTAAACTCTCCTTCCAGAAACCCATCTTGGGGGGAGCCCTCAGAGACTCCCCAGTGGCCAGGCACCTAGCTCTTTGAGAAGCTGCCCAGTTCATCTCAACAAACTTTTGTTGTTGTTTTTTTAATTAATTGTGTGTGTGTGTGTGTGTGTTATATTTGACCGAGGGCTCACATACCACGACATACATATGGAAGTTAGAGAACAACTTTTGGAAGATAGTCCTCTCCGTCCACTGTGGGCTTCAGGTACCAAACTCAGATCATCAGGCTTACAAAGCAAGCACTTGTAGAACCAGCCCCCACCAGTTTCATCTACAGCGGCTCTAGGACCCAGAATCTCAGTGTTTTCCAGTACATGTGGATGCACAGGCTTTCTCTCATGAAGCAGCCTTGTCCAGACTCCAAGCACTGGCATCTTAAGCTTGAGGGTATTGGAGCACCTTGGTAGGAGTCTCAGCCTGTGCTGTCATGGGAGGCCCCGGAGCATGTGTCTTGGGAGGCTGGCAATACTCTTTTCCCATTATTCCTTTTAGGGTCTGTCTCTCCCATAGTCTTGGGTTCCACTGAAGGTACTATGTCAGTAGGTAGCAAGGTGATTCAGATGTCTAGCATTGTGGAGGCCATTTCTACAGCTGCTAGAGAAGTGACAAGAAATATAAGGGATTCTGGGGCATCTTTTCTAGCTTCAGATCCTGGGAACAGCCCTGCCATTTGCCACCTTAGCACTGGATCCCTTCCAACCCCATTTAGAAACTCAACAGGGGACACTCCTCCGGTCTCTGTGGGACGACAATTCCATCTTGTCCTTCCTGACTCCCAGTCCCGGCCAGGGACCTTTTCAGTGCATGTTGGGGACCCAGCCACCCTGTCGTAGAGCAGATCTGGGCCAGGTCATGGGAGAGCTGGGTGTGGGCAGGATGTCTGGCAGAGTGATGGCTGAAGCCAGTCACTGTCCAGAGAGAGCCAGTGCCCTGGAGGGGCCTCAGCAGGGATTGGAGCTAGGCCTGACAAGTTTGGCCTCTGTCACAAGCATAGCATCCAGAGACAGCACATGGCTGCAGCTGGGTCCCCAGGGCCAGAAAGGACAGCCAGGATAAAGTGGAGGTGCAAGGCCCCACTTCCAAAGGGCTCTGGAAATGTCTGAGGCAGCAGAGAGAGGCTTTGGGGAGCACCCAGCACAAGAGACTCCTGCGTGCTATGTAGAGGGCTCTGTGGAAGCCACAGGGACAAGCTCGGCACGTGTCCTGGCCAGGCTACTTTCCCTGCTGGCCCCAAGCCACGGCCAGTTGGGGACACAGTGTGCAGAGGGAACAGGGTGTGTGTTTGCTCAGGGCGCCTGGAGCCCGGCATGGGACAAGGGCCCATTGTGTCCGCAACCATCCTGCCTACTCCTGCCCCACTGGCCCATCCATGGTGCTCCACCTCCATCTCTGCCCTGTGACCCCTCAGCACTGTCCACAGTACCCTCCCCTCTCGGCATGCATTCGTCTCACCTCGCCAACGCTAAGTCTCTGTCCACACTTAATGTCCTGAGACCTCCTACCTATACCCCCTTCCACGCTGCCCACTGCCCTTCCATCAACATCCCCACCCGGCGGCCCCAAGTCTACCCAGATCCCATCCACAAGCACAAACTCATCCCCTCTGTAGCCCCAGAGCCTTCCTCAGGGTGACTTGGTGATCCCGGAGAAGATGGGAGTGTGATCCCATCTGCTCTAAGGAATGGAGAAGCTGGGCTGCTGTGAATCTGGCCTGGGGAACATCAGGTTGGTAACCGAGTATTCCATCAGCTAACCCACAGCTAAGGAATGAACTACCAGCTGCCAGCTGGGGGTCGCCTGAGGTTGCTGCCCTGCCAGCCTGCTCCACACACAAGGGCGGTGACAGCCTCTTCCTAGACCCGGTGGACTGCACGCAGTGAGACAGAGCCCAGCTGGCATCCCCCGTGTCTGCAAGAGGCCCTCATGAGGTAGGTTGGGAAACGGTTGGTGAGTGGCTGGACTCCCTAGCTTCCCTGCCAGCTCAGCCACGTTTGCAGGGGGACTAGGGGGAGGTTGTCTCCAGACTCCTCCATGGTGGCGATATGTTCTACTCAGCTGCAAAGTGTCTCCTCTTGCCAAGCCTCACAAAATCCTCGGGTTAAGAAGCACGAGCAGGCTCACCAATAAGAAAACTAAACTGAGGATGTGGCATCACTAGGGCACAGGCTGGGAGCTGGGACCTGGTGAGTATAGGGAGTCAGTGTGCTTGCAGTGTGGGTCCTATACCAATGTGAACTTTACAAAGGTCGAGGGCTGATGGTGCAGAACCGGTCTGACTGGTGCAGCTGCACACTCTGTGTGTGTGTGTGTGTGTGTGTGTGTGTGTGTGTGTGTGTGTGTGTGTATGTGTTTGCACCTTTGCTTGCTCTCTCGCTCACGTGAATGTGTGCACTGGGGCCCAGCCAGGAGGCAGGCAGGACAGAAGCCCTGGCCTGTGCGTCATGGGTATTACCTACATCAGGTGGCCACCTGCTGGGGGCGTTGGCTCAGCTGGGAGTGGCAGAACAGGTACAGTTGAGCCTTGGAGGCTAAGATAGAGAGAGGAATAGGTGGGCTGGACAGCACCCAAAGGCATGCTCCACCCATCTTCATAGGTCAGAAGCACAAAGGACATGGCAAAGCGGGGAAAAGCCAACCTCACAGGGAGGCCAAAGCTGGACCAGGTCCCTGGGTGTTGAAAGACTTCAGTCTCCAGTCCCAGCTCAGCCTGTGCTCATCCTAACCTCAAGTCCCTGAGCAGCCAGCCAACACTCTAAGCCCTTGAGCTAGCTGCGGCAGGGCTGGTCTGACAGCTGCCCAGCTTCTTGTTCCTTTGACCCCACTGGCCAGGTTGGCTTATTCTGGTGTTGCCTAGGAGCCCCTTAGTGGCTCCACATTGGCTTGGACAGGTCACTAAATTTACCTCAGCCAAGCAAGATTTCAGAAGAAAAGACCTGGCTGAGGTCCCCTCTCCCCTACCAAACCATCCCAACCGGTCTTTGTCCCAAGCTTCTGGGCACTTTTTCTTACCTGATCAGTGGCAGCACCTGGCACAGGAACCTGTGAGGGCCAGGGCCTCTACTCCTCCACGACAGCCTCCATGGGTCTAGCAGACTGCCTATCTTGGGCTGGTGGAACTTACTTAGCTGGGCTTTAGGGCTGTGGAAGAGACAAAGCCCTGGCGTCGGTCCGAGGACATGCGGGAGCATCAAGCTAGGTCCTGGAGGTGAAAGGTAGTTCTGTACTCTGGGAAGAGCCAAGATGCCAGAACAGAGCAGGATCTGCTTATGGACACTAAAGGTTTCCTCTTTAGTCCTACCAGGTAGGTGGAGCTCCCAGCAAACCCATTCTACAGCTGGGAACTGAGGTCCAATCATTGCCTTTCCTCCTCAGGCAACAGGGATTCAGTGAGCAGGAGTCTCACAGGCTCAGAACCCTCCAGAGACAGATAAAGCTGAGAAAGACTCTTAGTTGCAGGGCAGTAGTGGACCTCGGGGCTGGGGGTGCAGGTAAATCAGGTGAGAGCTGGCTGAGTATTAGAGCCTACACATCAGGCTGGATAAAACCAACTGAAGGGTTTTTTTTTTTTTTTTTTTTTTTTTTTTTTTTTCTGCTGCCTATGGGGCAGCCTCCATCTAGGGTCCCAGATCAGCCAACTTGTTCACTTGGGCGGGTTACGAGGGCCGGGTCGAAACCCTCGTACTGCGTCCCAGAAACTACGAGTCAGTGGCTCCCCTCCCACAGCCGCCAGGGAAGCTAAAGCCACTCTGGGAACACCCAGGCAAGGGTGTGGCTGAGATGGGACCCGAAGAAAGCAAAGACAGAGAAGGTCAGAGACCAGTAGTGATTTCCTTTGCACATATTCCCTGATGTTCATTAGTCTTGTCCTTGGATTCTGTACTTGTTCTACCTGCTTAGGCTGTCAGTTTCCCCCGCAAAGGACCAGAAAGCTGGTCCCCTGCTCTGAGCATCTCCTACCTCCAATTGGACCACTGACCTACCGTCACTTAGTAGATGTATATGTGTATTCAGAAAGGGACCTGAGGTTGGCAGCAGTGGCTAGCTTGACTTCAAGGGCAATGGGAGAGAGATTTCATGCCCCAGGTCCCACTAGATCCTGAGGAACCCTGGGCTTTTCCCTTCTCTTCTTTCCTTACACAATGCAGGCCTGAACCTGGCTGGGGAAACTCAGAGCCATAACCTTGTCCCCAAATCTTTCAAAAGGACTAGACCACAGACTTTTGGGTGACATCAGCACTTTAGCTTGGTGCCGGCTAAAAGGCTTAACAGGCTATCTGCTTGTCCCTTTCCTCCCCCAGCTTCAGCCCCCCACCCCATCAACTTTCATCCTCCACCCCTCCCCTCCCATTCCCCTATTGGACTGCAGGCCTGGCTGACCTTTCCCTAGCTCAAGGACAGCGGGGTGTGCTCAGGAAAGGAGGTGTGTTCAGAGGGCAGGATGGTCAGGTGTGAGGCAGGAGGCATGCATAGGTAGGCTCTGTATGGCCAGCTGGCACTGGATCCCAGGTACCCCCAACATAGTTCAGCTTTGCAGCCTAGGCCTGGGAAGCCAAGCAGGACCGTGTATAGATAGTGACAGTGACTGCCTATACCTGGGAGGTCAATGCTGACACAGGCTTCTAGTGCCAGGCTGTGACCTAGCACCTATAGCCCCAAGGAGCCAGTGTGAACTCAGTAATCATCAAGGTCAGAAAAGACGGTAGGGGCAGGAAGGGGTTCCAGTGCAGAAGAGTTTGGGGCCTGTAGGCTACTAAGGCTACTAGAGCTGGGGGGATGGGAAGGTCCTCAGGGCAGGAACCCAGCCAAAGAGTGAAAGCACAGAATTCTTCCCATTCCTTCCGAGTGCTGATTCAGCCGCTGGGTTTCCTGTGCATTCTGACTACTAGTGGGGTGAGGAGGGGAGTAAGAGTGCATCTGTGCCTGGGGTTCCTCCAACCCCACCTTCCCATCTCAGGGTACCCATCCCATCCTACTGCAAGCCCCAAGCCAGCTCTCCTTGGCAGCTTTGCACAGGGACAGGGATAGAAACCTGAATGTTATGTGGAGGGTCCCCTAATGGGTGACTCAATCTACGCCAGGAGGACTCAGTTGCCTCACCTGGGGGTGTAGGTAGGGTAGGTAGAGTAGCTTCTCCATGGGCCTCTGTTCTCCAGCTCCCAGACAATGGACAGCTTGTGACCATCCCAGGTCAAGTTCCTTCATCTTCTTCCTGAGAGGTGAGATAAAGCTAAAAGCCAGATAACCATGTCCAGGGGCCTGGTGCCCCTGGGGTAGTTATGATGTGTGGGTCTCTCCACCCTGGGGAGGGGGGCTCAGGGAAAAAGAGCAGGAAGGTTTGTGAACTCCAAACAGTGAAAATACATGGGGGCATGGCCTACAGTGCCTACTGCCTAGTGCCCATCTGGGAGCCAATGTATACCAATGTCCACATTTCTTCTCGGGTTCTGATCCATACTGGCTAGCCCTTGGGACATTGGTGGGTGTCCTCCAGGCCACAGTGGACTCTTCTGCCTGGGTTCTGGAGAACTGGACACCTCACTTTCTCCAGGATGCCCCAGCGCAATCTCCTCTTGGAGGTGAGGGAGGTGTGTGTGTGGGGGGGGGGGGGGAAGCCAAAACAATCAGTGGGAAACGGTAGTGAGTGGGCCAAGAGTGAGGTACAGCCTCTGTGGAGGCCAACTCAACCTATGTACAGACCAGGGTGCTCCCCTCCCCCACTGCCACCCCTGAGATTTCCTAGGAACTAGGAAGTGGTCTTGTGGTCGGAACAAAGCTTAGCCACTTCTCAACTGGATGCCCTGCCCAGACCTCAGAGCCCCAGGGTCAGGGCGGGTTTGTGAAACCTTGCCCAGAGATAGGGACAGGGCAAGGCCTTTCTGGCCTCAGTGGGTCTCTCTGGACTCTCAAACAACTAGGTTCCAGAGCAGACTCAAAGGACTGTCTATCTCAGGGCCCCAGCAGCCCTGCCCTGTTTCCCTCTGGTTCTTCACCTAAAACTGCCTGGGAAGGGCCTAGGAGAGGGAGCCCCAGCTTGAGTTCATCACCCCCTGTAGCTGCTTGCGTTATGAACGATAATTATGTATTATTTCAACAACCTCCCGGTAGACCTGTCCCCCTGGTATGGACGCTAACACCCTGGTTTCTGATCCTGATGCATCCTGGGATCTGAATGCTCCTGGTGCCCATTAGTGCCTGGCTCAGTGGACACCCAGGAGCCAGATCAGAGGGTTTTCAACAGAGGGTGAGGTAGAAAGAGCAGCAGGACACAGCCTGAGGGAGCATCAGCTTTGTGGACTAGTCCTGCAGCCCAGCCCCAGCCTGGCTGGCTTTCTATCCACACTGTGGCTTCCAGGATCCGGACCCTGCCTGCAGGCCTGGGTCCAATTCAGCAGGTGTGAAAGCAGAATGTGGAGAGGGCAGGCTCCTGGCAACTCGGTGTACCAGCATGCACTTCCAGGTGCTGAGCACTGTGAAAACACACTTTTCTAGTTCATTTTCTGTGAACAGAACTTGAGCCTGTACTTCTTCCTCAATGACATTCACACACACACACACACACACACACACACACACACACACACACTGTACCTAGGTATGGGGGAACTTACTAAATCTGCCTCTATTTCTGAGCAATCAAAGGTAATCCACAGAGACTGGGTACCTAGGCTTTCCAGCTCCATGCTTTGTGGGCACTGTGTGGGGCTGTCTAAGAGGAGCTGACTCCCGTCAGACCTGAAGCAGTCATCAGTCATCTTTCCTGCCTTATTTCTCTCCTGGCTCCGTGTATTCATGGGCAGAGGTCATGCCTGTCAGGAACACTCCTGAGAGCTTCGTGGAGCCAGCTGCTGCCCAGAGCTTACTCTAGACCCCAACATCTTCATCCCAGCAAAGACTGCTGCTCTTTTTGACCACATGAGAGCAGGGAGAAGCCTGGGACAGAGGAGTCCTAGGCTGACTTGGGGCATATGAGGATGCTGAGCTGATAGACTTGCAGCAGGTGCTCACTAAATGTGCATCTCCGCAGCCATAATCACACCTGAGCTGGACATTTCTCCTGGTCCCTCTGCATCCCTAGGGCACAAGAGCCTTCCAGCAGGAGTTGTTGGGGAGGGGTGGTCTAAAATCTTGCCTGCTTGTGTGGACGGATAGAAGTAGGAAGAGTGTAAATGGAGACTCCTAGCCTTACCACATACCTAGTTGGCCTGAAGGCATCCCTGGTATGGTGGAGCTTTTGGAAGGCATGACAGGTCTCACCATAAGCCAACCCACGTAGGAAGCTCTGAGACACTGTTGATGAAATTTCAGGCCATGTGCCCGCCAGGCACCCACTAGATACTGCAGACAGTATTTCACAGGTGTTTACCGGCCACCATCATCCCAGTCTATACATGGGAAGCTGAAACTACATGGTGGGTGGGTCAGGGAGTGACAAGTTGGGATTCTGAAGATGGTCCTTAGAGGTGAGCTAGAGACAGGTTGAAGCTAGGCAGGGATGAAGGCAAACTTGGTCCAGGACAGATGGTACGGGCATCCGGGTTTAAGGCCAGAGCTTTGTGAGGAGGAATATATTCAGCCCAGTCTTCCTGGACCCTGCCCAGACCATTCTGACGCATGGGTCCATGGCCCCAGCTCAAACTGACTGTTTTGAGGCCAATGTGGCTGAAGTTCTCTGGGCAGCTGGATCCAGATGGGGTAGGCTGATGCCCATATCCACCGTCATCATCTTCAAGGCTTACCAGAGGAGAGAGTGTGGACTACTTTGGGGGACATCAGAAAGCATTCAGTGATGATGAAGACCTGGTTTAGGCCTGGATACAGATGGCATCTTCTTTGTTTTGTTTTGTTTTGTTTTGTTTTTTTCAGGGTCTTTTTAATGCTGAGTCCAGGGGGCTCGGGTCAGTTGGGTATGCTTTAGTGTACCCTGGTTAGAACAGAACGTGAATAAATGCTCTTCAGGGCAGCAAGAACCATGCCGAGGGGGAGCTGCAATTTGTCAACAATAGATGGGCCTGAGCAGAGGGTTTAAGACAGGCCAGGGTCCCCTGGGCAGAGAGATGGTGTCTGTCAGCATCTAGGACAAGGTTGGAAGAGGCAGTCACAGTGGCTGGGCCAGAGTTCATACAGGCTGCTGTTATATTTCTGATTCTGTTGGGCCTTCTCAACCCAGGGACGCCTTTGGCAAAATGTTGCAAAATCCTGGCTGGCTTCTCTGGCTCTACTCCCCGTCCAGGAGAGGTTTGCCAAGGAGTGTGGAGGCAGGAGGGGAAAGGGCCTCAAAACTGCCTGCCTTAAACTGAGAGCTCTGCCTCTAGCCAGTCTGGAGGCCTGGCCCTGGACAAGCCTGACAGGGTGGGCAGCCAGGGCCTGTTGGTTAATCATCTGGCCAGGGCCAGGCCAGGGAGAGGTTGGTCTGGCACTACACCAAGCCTAGATCTGGGGCCAGGGCCAGGGCCAGGGGTGTGAGACTAGTGCCAGGTGTGCCTATCTGGGATCATGCCTGGCTGGCCTATGGGGGCTAAGGATGGGCCTGCTCAATTTGGGTCATCACCTGTGCAGTGGGAGCCAAGTCAGAGGTGGCCCAGGGTCCAGTAGGAACTGCTTATAGGAAGGAATGACTCTGATGGCCAAACAGACTTGGAGCGGAATGAGCCTGGGGACTGGAGACAGTAAGTTAATGGGAAGGAGGTAAGATAGAATAGACCCATGGGTCTGTGTGGTAAACAAAGGGCAAATGAGGAGACTCTCAGGCTGGAGAGACATCAAAGACAGCCAGGGGTTGAGAAGACCCAGGGCCTACCTAGGGGCCAGTTGGGCACAGGCTCTGTCGTTGGCAAGTCCAGCACTGGATGGATGTAGATGAAACCTGCCAGGAGGTGAAGACTCAAGGGAGTCTGAGGGCACCAGGGCAAGCAGCTTGGGGAGACTGTGGGAGGTACCCCACCTTACCCTCCCCTGCAATATTGAAGGTCTGAAGAATGTTTGAATTGTGTTTTTGTGTGCCTGTATGTGCATGTTGTTTTGAGAACAATTACTTGTGTGACTTGGTTTGTAAGTAATATGACTCTCTCTCTCTCTCTCTCTCTCTCTCTCTCTCTCTCTCTCTCTGTGTGTGTGTGTGAGTGTATTTGTGTGTGTGTTGTGTGTGTGTGTGTTGTGTGTGCACACTGAGGCCCTGACCATCCTCCAGTCCACCATCTCTTCTTTTCTATCAGGAAAAGGACAGCCTGGCTCTTGTCACCACAGCAACAATATAGCCCCTCCCACCATCAGGACAGAGTGACCTGGTGGGACTGGCTGTGCGTTCTCTGTACCCACTGCAGGGCAGGAATGGCTGTTTCCAAGGCTGCATGTGGATGGGGACAGGGTGGCTTGGGAGAAGCAGAGTAAGCAAGTGAGAGAGAGAGAGAGAGAGAGAGAGAGAGAGAGAGAGACCCTCTGGTAGACACTATCCTGCTCCACCAGCCTTCTTGGTTAACACCTGGTTAAGACAGGAAGGCAGACAGATGGGCCACTCCTGCATGCCACACTGATCTGGACCCAGAGCATCCTTTGAGTGGTGGGAAGGCAAGCAACAGGGCACGGGCATCTGCAGCAGGACCGTTCTCTTCTGTAGGAGTTCTCCAGCTCTGCTGATTATGGGAAGACTGACCTGTGAGGCCCAGAGTTATTTTCAAGGCTTACTGGATGGGCTTTCCAGGAACCAGGAAAAAATGGGGAGACTGGTACCTAGTACAGGAACTGGTTTGCAGGTGTTGAAACCTGTGGAGCAGGGATGGCCTGAGGCCCACCTTCCAACAGGTTGGGAGTGGGGATAGGGAAGATGGACACAGGGCCAGAAGCCCTGGGTTTCACATTCAGTTCAGACTCCCATGCAAATAGGAAATAGGCTCCACAGACAGGACCCACCAGAGCCTCTATTTGAAAAACTAAGTCCGGCAGTGGTGGAGCACACCTTTAATCCCAGCACTTGGGAGGCAGAGGCAGGCGGATTTCTGAGTTTGAAGCCAGCCTGGTCTACAGAGTGAGTTCCAGGACAACTGGGGCTACACAGAGAAACCCTGCCTTGAAAAACCAAAACAAACCAACAAACAAACCCCAAAAAACTAATTAATAGGGTGATAGGGTAGGTTATACACACTGATGGTAGGAGATGAGGCAGGATTATTTGGGGACACAGGGATTTCCAGAACAGATGCATGGGTTCAGATAAAGCCTCTTATTAGACCTTTCTTCAGACCAAATGGAATGTGATGAGACCCATATGTTGGATGAATGATTCCTGTGGGTGAGGCCCAGGGCCTATTCTGATAACATCATGGAGCTTAGTAGGTTTGGGGTCCTCAACACACACACAGGCCCATGGAGTAATCAATCTACAACACAATAAAGATAAATCCCCACCTGAGGAGAAGGATGCTTCCACAGAGCCCTTCCTTCTCCCCAAGCCCTCTAGTACCATGAGGGAGTCTCAGCCTACCTTCGAAGGGAGGGGAGAAGGAGCTATGATTGACTGAGCACCATACGGTAAGGTCTCATGTTGTTAGTGTGGGAAGATTGAAGGAGCACCCCTCAGGAGTTTAGGGACCACGAACAGGGTGATTGTCCGTAGTCCTGGTCTCCCAAGGCTGAGTTCAGGAGGAACTAGCAGGGAGAAGGCCAGGGTGATCTGGAGTGAAATGGCTTAGAAATGCACTTGAGAGCTGGGTGGTGCTGGTGCACACCTTTAACCGTAGCACTCTGGAGGCAGAGGCTGGTGGATCACTGAGTTCAAGGTCAGCCTGATCTACAGAGCAAGTTCCAGGATATCAAGAGCTGCACAAAGAAATCCTGTCTTAAAAAAACAAAACAAACAAAAAACAAAAAGGAGAGAAAAAAAGAAAAGAAAACCACTTGGGAGCAGATGCGTGTGTGTGTCTGTGTGTCTGTGTGTGTGTGTCTGTCTGTGTGTGTGTGTGAGTGTGTCTGTGTGTGTGTGTCTGTGTGTGTGTGTGCGTGTGTGTCTGTGTGTGTGTGTGTGTGTGTGTGTGCTGGTGCACACTTTTAATCCCCGAACTGGGGAGGCAGAGGCAGGAGGATCTCTTTGGGTTTGAGGCCAGCCTGGTCTCATGCTGGGGAGTGGGGGTCACTAAGGAGGCACCAGGGAACCTCCAGCCATTCTTCACCATTGAATTTATTATCCACCTACACCTACACAGCTCTCAAGCACCCCTCTCTCCCTCTCCCAAAGATTGGGGTCCAATACAAACAGATTGTCCTGGCCAGGAAGAGCACAGGTTCTGTTGGATTCTTAGCTGGTCCTTCGAAAGCACCGGCAGGCAAACAGCAGCCTCCCCCCACCCCACCCGAGCAAGTACCCTTTAAACCCTGCTGATATTTGCTATAGAAAGTTTTGTTCTTGGCAGATGTGGTTAGCTCCTGGAAAGCACTTTAGGAGACAGCCAGACAGCTCCAAGAACCTGAGACCTATTCGGAGGGCCAGCCATTGGGTGTGCCTGAGTGAGTCTGGACAATTGAGAGACAGAAAGGGATGAGGAAACCAGGTGGGCCCCAAATTCTGTCAAGGCAGTAGGCGCCTCAGAAAGGTTCCAGGAAGAAAAAGTGTGGCCTGCAGCATGAGTGGAGGGACAGTGATGAGAGGCCAGACTCCAGATCCCCCAGGTAGTAGCAGTTCAGGAATGATAGTTGAACTGTTTAGACATCTAACTAAAGTTCAGGGAGCAATGGCTCTCAACTCATTCTCACCTAGCTAAGGCTGGCAGATGGCAACTCATATCTCCAAGTCCTGTGTTGCTCTTGGGCCAGTGACTTAGCCAGGAGTGAACAACAGTAGACTCTAATTTAGCCAGGAGTCAACTACAGTAGAGTCTAATTTCTCTCTCTCTCTCTCTCTCTCTCTCTCTCTCTCTCTCTCTCTCTCCCTCCCTCCCTCCCTCCCTCCCTCCCTCCCTCTCTCTCTCTCTCTCTCTCTCTCTCTCTCTCTCTCTCTGAGACAGGGTTTCTTTGTATAGCCCTGGCTGTTCTGGAACTCACTCTGTAGACTAGGCTGGCCTCGAACTCCGAAATCCACCTGCCTCTGCCTCCCAAGTGCTGGGATTAAAGGCGTGCGCCACCACTGCCTGGTTAGAGTCTAATTTCACTGGTTTCTTAAGGTGCAGGTAAAAAGGACACAGGGAAACTGCCGTAGGCTGTGTCTACTTGGGCTGCTCAGGATGGAACTATGGACATAATAGCCATCAACAAAGGAGCTTTGGCAGTCGTGAGCAGCCAAAGGGACACTTTGTCAGGTGGCTGTGAAGCAGAGGGACAAGTTCCCAGGGGGGAGGATCTAGGGATTAGGAGGATCTCATAAGTACCCAGCTATGAGCATGAGATCTGAGCCTAGCTGATGGGCAAACACACAAGGTGTGTTCCAGGGAGCTGAGGCTGGGTTGAGAGGTCTGAGGGCAAATGCTTTCTCCCTCGCCCAGCCACGTGCGCATCGTGGCGCGCGAGCAGCGGGTGACGCACACAGCGCTAGTGTCAGCGAAGGCCTCAGAGCCGCACGACTGTCCTCCCGGACTTCCGCCTCTCTGAGGGGGCCGACTCCTCGCACTCCACCAGCCACGAACGCCCACGAGGAACCAGGGAACAACACGCGTAACTCGCGGAGCCGGAGAGTGACCTTCCTTGGCGCGGCCTGGGGGCGAGGCTCGGAAGGCCCCGCCCTACGCTACCATTGGCTGAATCCCCGTGTCCTTTCAAAACCTCGACTTTCATTGGCTTATGCGGCCCCGCCCGCGCTGCCAAAGACATAAGGGGGCCACCGCCCGCGCGCGAGCTGCGCGTGCGCAGGGCGGGTGAGCGCGCTGTGGAAAGCCGCGGAACGCCGTGCACCTCCGCGACTCTACTACGGCAAGCTAGTCCGGACGGGTCGCCGTCCCCGCGCGCCACCAGCCCTTGGTGAACCGACAGGGAGCGTCCGGCTTTCCCAGCACCGCCCTAACAGACTCAAAACAGCCACACCGCAAAGCGAGCCTTGGGCGGAGGGGGCGGAGCCTCAGGCGGCCCCGCCTCCGCGGAGGGATACGCATCTCCGTGGTCCAAAACCCCGGGGCGAGGCGGCCGGGGCGTGTGAGCCGCTCGGCCAGCTGCCGTCTACGCGCTTCCGCGCGGCCACCGGGCAACTGCGCCGCGCGGCTGCCCCGCTGAGCGCTCGGCCTCGGGGCCGTGGGATCCGCCGCGCTGTCT
Source organism: Arvicanthis niloticus (assembly GCF_011762505.2). NCBI lineage: Eukaryota > Metazoa > Chordata > Mammalia > Rodentia > Muridae > Arvicanthis > Arvicanthis niloticus. The sequence goes on from NC_047670.1 coordinate 63,537,350, forward strand.
GCGGTCAGGAAGACCGCCCTCCCGCGTCCGTGCCGGACGGGTCAGAGGCGGCACCGCACGCGAGGCCACCCGCGATGCTGCTGTCCAAGTTCGGCTCCCTGGCGCACCTCTGCGGGCCTGGCGGCGTGGACCACCTCCCAGTGAAGATCCTACAGCCAGGTATGTGCGCGGGCCGGGGAGGGGGCTGGGTGGGGGCCGGAGGGGCTTTGGGTCATCGCCATCCCGATTGTGTGTCCCACAGCCAAGGCGGACAAGGAGAGCTTCGAGAAGGTGTACCAGGTGGGCGCCGTGCTGGGCAGCGGCGGCTTCGGCACGGTCTACGCGGGCAGCCGCATCGCCGACGGACTCCCGGTGAGTCGTGGCTCCGGGCGCACCCGCGTGGACGATCGCCACGCTCGGCCGCCCGTCTGACCGCTCGCGTGTCGCCCCCCTTCTTCCCCGCAGGTGGCCGTGAAGCACGTGGTGAAGGAGCGGGTGACCGAGTGGGGCAGTCTCGTAAGTGTACGGGCGCGGGGCGCGGGGCGTGCGGGTGTGGGTTGCCTTGGCTTTGTCCGATGACCGCCTTGTCCCCCAGGGCGGAGTGGCCGTGCCCCTGGAGGTGGTGCTGCTGCGCAAGGTGGGCGCGGCGGGCGGCGCGCGCGGCGTCATCCGCCTGCTGGACTGGTTCGAGCGGCCCGACGGCTTCTTGCTGGTGCTGGAGCGACCGGAGCCGGCACAGGACCTCTTCGACTTCATCACTGAACGCGGCGCCCTGGACGAGCCGCTGGCGCGTCGCTTCTTCGCGCAGGTGCTTGCCGCTGTGCGGCACTGCCACAATTGTGGGGTCGTGCACCGCGACATCAAGGACGAGAACCTGCTGGTGGACCTGCGCTCGGGAGAGCTGAAGCTCATCGACTTCGGCTCGGGCGCGGTGCTCAAGGACACGGTCTACACTGACTTTGATGGTGAGCAGGTGGGGCGGCGTTCCGGCGACTGTTAGGAGGCCACGCGCCACGCCGGGCTTACGGGGAGGGGGGGGCGGGGGCGAGTGGGGTCACCGGGGTAGCCCCCTGTAGTGTTAGGGCACAGGGTCTGGGGACGGTGGGTGGCAGCCAGGGAGACCCGCGGTACGCGCGTGACGCAGGGCCCCGCCAGCCGCCTCGGCGCCGTGGCCCCTCCCTGTGCCGGGGAGGGCGCTCGCGGGCCTCCCTTGCGTGCGTGCGTGCGGAGCGCGGGGGCGCCGCAGTAGAAATCCCCGCATTGCGGAGCGCGGGGAAGCCGGGGCTCCCCCACTCCTCTCCTCCCTCCTCCCATCTCTCCCGCCCCTCCTCTTCCTTAGCTCCTCTCCTCCCCTTTCCTAGCCAGGCAGAGCTGAGCAGGCGAGCCGGGGCGGGAGGAGCTAGAGCGCTCGGCCTGGTTCCCTGTGGCTTACGTTGTATCTGTTTGTTGTGAAACCAGAGCCCGAGCTCATGTGACGCGCTCCTGCCGTGGGGCCTATTAGGGTTGGGCCTTCACCTCCCCTTCACTCCTGTTCCTCCCTGCCCTCCATGTCCCTCCTTTCCTGAGCCCCGCCTGCTGCCGTGTTGGGGTTTTTCCAGGGTAATGACAAGCAAGATTCTCGGAGGCCCCGGTGGAGGCCGGCTGAGAGCTAATGAAGGAAGGCCCGTTTTCCAGTGTGTTCGCCCCCAGTGTCTGTATATCCTGATGTGTGCCTAATCCCTATTCTTCCCTCAGGCACCCGAGTGTACAGCCCCCCAGAGTGGATCCGATATCACCGATATCACGGGCGGTCTGCCACTGTGTGGTCTCTGGGTGTACTGCTCTACGACATGGTGTGTGGGGACATTCCCTTTGAGCAGGACGAGGAGATCTTGCGTGGCAGGCTCTTTTTCCGGAGGAGGGTCTCCCCAGGTTTGTTCTATAGCCTGGGGCTGTGTTGGGAGCAGGGCAGTGTTGCAGGCAGGACTCTGACCCCTGTTCTCTCTGCAGAGTGCCAGCAGCTTATTGAGTGGTGTCTGTCCCTGCGGCCCTCAGAGAGGCCCTCGCTGGACCAAATTGCTGCCCACCCCTGGATGCTGGGGACGGAGGGGAGCGTTGCAGAGAACTGTGACCTTCGGCTTTGTGCCCTGGATACTGACGACGGAGCCAGTACCACTTCCAGCAGTGAGAGCTTGTGAGGAGGAGGGGCCTGGACTCCACACTGGGGGCCTAGGCTCAGCCTAGCCAGCCCTCTCCCAGAATGAACATTTTCTGCCTGGGATGTCTCCTGCAAAAGCAGTGACCTCTGACCCCTGGTGACCTTTGCTCTTGGCACCGGGCCTGTTTCCTTTGCTTTGAGTGCCTTTTTGAACGCTGCTCCACAGGGCCTGGGTTTTCTTGAGCTATTCTGTCCAAAGATGGCTGCGGGCTAAGCAAGGCCCTGCCCTGGGTGGATACTTGAACCAGAGACCCCAACCCTGCTGCTCCATCTTGGAGGCAGCCTTCCTGACCAAGTGTGTTTGACATGGAGCGCCCTGTGGTGCCCACCTCCAACCCTCCAGTCTCCTGGTGTTCGTCTGGGCATGTCTGCACAAGCAATGCAACGCTGGGCCACTGCTGCCCGTCTGCCTCCCCGGCACCGCACGCAACTTAGCGTGCCACGGTCTCTTATTTATGGTGTGATCACCCTGGAGGGCGCCCCTGCCCTGCTGGGGCTATTTATTGTTTAATTTATTTGCTGAGGTTACTTCCTCCAAGTGACCACCTTCTCCAGGCTCCTGGGGGAGTGTTCAGGAAAGTCAAGGGTGGCTGTTCAGTCACAGACCCCATCCTAATTCCTGCACCTGGAGTAGGTTCCCAAACCCCATGTTTGTGGGAGGAAGAATTTGTACAGTGGCTAATTTAAGGGGAGTGGGAGACCCTGTCACCCTGGGCACTCTGCACTGGGGAGGGGGTTTAAATTATTGACCTTGTACAGTCTGCTTGCTGGCTCTGAAAGCTTGGGTGGGGGACAGAGTCTCAAGTCCTTAATTTATTTTATCAGCTGTGTTTCTGTGACCCTGGTGTGAGTAGGCATCAGGGGTGGGGTTGTATAAGTTCAAAAGTGTGAAATGTCTGAAGATCATATTTTTTATACAGGTATTTCAATTAAATGTTTTGGTATATAATGCTTATCTTCTATTTATTGGACTGGGGCCCTGCGTGGCCTGCCTTCCAGATTTCTGTTAAAGCTCGAGTGGGTGATGGGGAGGGGGCGTTAGAGATAAGCTTTCATGAGGCCGGCCAGTGAATTAGCTAGCCAGAGGGTGCTTCTTCCTACTCCCTCATTACCATGTTTTCTACTCAGCTAGAAGGCTGGTCCATTAGGGGTGGCGGTGGGGGCAGCTGCCCTTAGGAAGAGTGGAAGTCTTTCCCATGGGCGGGAGTGGCATGCTGCCTCCAGCCAAGCCTGGTGGAGGTGTCAGAACAGATAGAATAGGAAAAGGGCTAAGTGCAAGATGGTGTGCTGAGGTTCAGTCAACATCGCTCCATCTTGTGGGAGGAGCAAGCCATAAGCCATGGCCAGCTGTGGACATAGGTCACTAGTGGACAGTGCCCAGTCTTGAGACCACTGGGTACCACCTGTTGAGCCTTGTGCAGCACAACAGAAGCCTTTGGCAAAAAAATTGAGAAGCAGGGAGTTTGGGAAAAGGAAGGGAAAGATATAAGCCACTAACGTGCCCTCTGGAGCAGATGGGGGTGGAGTAGCCTAGGAGCTTAACCTTGCAAAGAGAGGCAGGCCTCTCCACAGCATGTAGGCTCTGCAGAGGCAGAGGCAGGTCCTCTTCTTGTGATACTGGGTCCCCTATTTGCTGTCTGAGGATGCTTGGCCTACCATCTGTTTACCTCCTGGGAGCCTTACCACCTGGGGCCAGAAGGCTGGGGCACAAGCCTTTAACATTCATCCGTGTGATGGCTCCCTGAACTCTTCAGGGTCCTGAATTAAACCCTTGGAAGACTGATCTTCCGTGTTACCAGGAACAATGAATTCAGTCAGGGCATTTTGAGGAAGGAAAACCCTCAGGAGAGGGACTGAGCAGGGCACTAGTTCTGAGCCTCTGAAAGCCCTCACATTCAGGCATCCAAATTCGAAGAGGGTGGTGCCCATGGGTGCCGCAGAGGTCAAGAAGTGAGCAGACTTTGCATAGGGTGTGCACAAAAGGACAACACATTGACCTTGGTACATGCCAACACCACTGGCAGAGCACATCCTAGCAGTCTTCCAGCTCACACCACAGCCTTGTATTCCATACTCCACAGTGTCCCAGTGTCTGAATCTGCACAAGGGCTTGGAGGTCTGAGCTCTGATCTGGGGAGCAAGTCCAGCAAATCCACAGAGCCCTGCCTCCAGGCTCTCCTTAGAGACCAGGGCTCCCAGAGTGCACAGCAGGCTATGCAGGGATGCTGCAGAGGTGGGGCAGGCACAAGAGGCGGATGGTATGTGGCTACTGATAAGTTCAAAAGATGTTGAAGCTCTGGGCACAAGTAACCAAGGTAGAGGTAGGGGACACAGGGACACCGGTTTTCTTATCCTAGCAGCTTAGTCTGAGGTGACTGCCCACTACCATGCTTTACCCACTGGGAGCTGCTGAGGAGCAGTGCCAGGTCCCTGGGTGACAGCATAGAATTCTGGGCTGGCACTCCAGTGTACTAGTTTCCAGCACAAAGATGACAGACAACCTGGGGGGGGGGGGGGCCTTTAACACAACCCCATAGGATCCAGAAAGGGATGTAGGTCTGGTAAGCCCTGAGTCCAGGCACTACCACACAACAACAGAAAGAGCCCAGGCAGCAGGGCCTGTGGGCTTTTCCTGGCATCTGGGCCACGCCCCCAGTGAAATTCTGAGAAGTCTCCAGGGCTCACTCCCAGATCCTGGACAGGCTGAGTTCCAGAGCTGGAATGCCAGGAATGTTAGTCAGCTTTCCATCACTGTGACACAGTACCTGATAAACAGACCGGCTGAAAGATTGTTTTGGCTTCCAGTACAAAGCACCAGAGAGTTTGCTCCTTAATTACTTGCCCCACTGCCTTTGGGACCACAGTGGCAAGATGCATACATATTGGTGGGGAGTAGGTGGCTCCTGTTTACTTTGTGGTAGTCAGGAAGCAAGAGAGACAGGAGGGGCTGAAGACTCAAAATCCCCTCAAGCACATAACCTTCCCGCCCCCACCTCGTGACCTAACTTCCTCACATAAGCCCCACCTCCTGCGAGTCCTACCACCTCCCCTCTAATGGGGCCAAAAGTTAGGGACCAAGCTTTTAACAGAAGGGCCTTTGGAGCCACTCCAGATCCAAACAGGACCCTAGTCCCTGTGGACATGCTGTCCAAGAAGCCTGACCTGCTACAGTTCTGGCTGCTCCAGATTTCTTGATATACAAGGTATAAGTGAGAGATTCAGAGGCCAGCCCAGCCCTCCGTCTGGTGTCTCCGACACATTCCCACACTTAGGATCTGAGACCCACATGCTGCGATGGACTTGAGCCCCTGTTTTCTGGACCTTGGAGACCTTGAGTGAGGTCTGGCTTCTCTCTGGGGAGAAAGTAAAGCAGAGCTCAAATCAATGGCTGAGTCCTGGACATCTGGCTGCGGGTGTTCAGGCCCCGTTCCCTATAGAGAGACCCCTCCTACTTTGCCTGGGCGACCTCCAAGAGAGTCGCAACCCCTTGGCAGCTTGGGGCCAAGAGATGATATGTATGTTTCCACTACACTTCTATCTGCAGGGCACACCAGGGGGTCATCTTGGAACTCACAGGCTTCCAATGCCCTCCCCAGCCATCCTCCTCTTGAGGCTCTGTGGAGGGCAAAGCTCTGTGCCAGCTCAGGCTCCTGGTACTTATAGGACCTTCTTCTGTTGACACCATCTGTGCAGGGTTTCAGACCCAGGACAAAGAGCTGAGGTGCCTATTTTACACACCAAAGTGGACTGGACCTGGCCTCCAGGCTCTCCCAACATCCCTCAGTCCCTACCTCTTAAAGGGACCGGCTGGCATAGCTTGCCGTCCCTCTTCTCAGAGGTTCAATATATAATCCAGACATTTTGGTTCCCATTCTCTCTTCTCTCTCTCTCTCTCTCTCTCTCTCTCTCTCTCTCTCTCTCTCTCTCTCTTTTCCCCTTCTCTTCAGTCTCCCTTTTCATGGTGATTTCACCGATCCCCCTCTGTGTGGTCAGTGAACTCACCCTGCCCCCAATAAACCTGCCTTCAAACTTTTATTTGGCTTGAATAGGGTCATTTATCAATCTACACGGTCTAAGACCTGGTACAGTGAACTCAGGACCAGGATGGGCCTGTAGTTATCGGCTAGACCCCAATCCTTCCTGAGACTGCACTGTTGGTCAGGTAATAGCTTTGGAGCTGGAGGAGAAAGGGCAGACTACCTTAAATATCCCTCTAAGACTCCTGCCTAGACTATAGCTTCCTTTCTTCCTCCCCCTCCCCTTCTCCCTCCTGCCTCTTTTTCACTAAGAAAATTACCAGGCTCTGGGATCCCCACCTCACCGAGCCACCTAGGCTGGACCTTCTTAGCACTGTCTGGTGGCTCAGATGATTTCCTATGGGACTGGGTCCTTAAAGCTACAATATCTTAAAACTTTCAACCAACAGTACTGACTTAAATACATCCTTAGGGCTTGGCAGTGGGGGCACACACCTTTAATCCCAGCTCTAGGGAGGCAGAGGCAGGTGGATGTCTGTGTTTGAGGTCAGCCTGGTCTATAGGGCAAGTTCCAGGGCAGCCAGGGCTACACAGAGAAACAACCAACCAACAAGACATTCTTAGGACCAGTCAGGTTTTGCAGGCTGAGCCTACATGAAGCTTAGCAGCATATGAAGGGCAGTTGGTTTGAATATCACTAAAGCCTCAACCAGGTCACAGCAAGATCATTGGGTGCCCTTGAGGGGGCGAAATTTGACTGCAAGGATGCTCTTTCTGCCCTCTTATGATCTGCCTCCTTATCTTCTGGGCCCAAAGCCAGGATGACTTCCCATAGCGGGAGGCAGGGACACCGATGGTCTCTCAGGCAGCTCCAGAAATGAAGTCCTGGTCTTGCTTCAGTTCCAAAGGGAAATCTGGGTACCTTGAGGGCCTGCCTGTTTCTCCTGAGGAGGAGAGACCCCTATCTGCAAGCGTCTTAGCAGGAGAAAAGGCATTCTAGAGAGACACACCAGATGCAGCTATATAGTTGACACCTGGTCTGAAAAAGTTGTCTGAGGCAGAGGCTGGGGACCCCCCCCCCCCCCAGGCAAACAAGCAAGGACTGAGTAGGCAAGAGGTGAGGATCTGGAGGTTCACCCTTTTGACCCATGGTCACAGGCTGCAGTCTTTGTCTGTGGTGACAACCGGGGGCTCAGAATCTGACAAGCTACCTAGGCCTGTCAGCGGTACCACACTGGGGTCCCAGGAGGAGAGAATGAGAGGAAGAGGGTGTTGGTTGTTGGCCTTGCTGGACAGAAGGAGAACAGGGCTTTCCACAGAGAGCTATTGAGTAGCCAGAGTCTGAACACAGCCCAGGAGGGGTTTGGGGAAGGCAGTGTAGAGAAGTTGTGAGTCTCAAGTCCAGGATAAGTGGCAGGGAAAGTATCAAGCAGCCCTGGCCCCTGAGCACAGAGCAGTGTGTTAGACAGGAGATCAGAGAGAGGCCTTGCTCATCCCTGAACTCTGCCCTGGATTTCTCAGCAGCTCCAATGCGGTTTCGACAGGAACCTCTGTTGGGGTGGGTACACATGGCTGCCAGACAGCCTTAGTGAAACCCTGAGCTTTGATTATACAACTGACCCTTTTTTTTTTTTTTTTTTTTTTTTTTTTTTATTGACTCATGGCAGGTTGTGGCAAGAGCTGCCCCTTCAGCACAGGCTACTGCCCTCTTCCTGACCATACACATTTAGAAAAGCATCTCTGGGCAGATGGTATGTTGGGTCCTAGCAACTAGAAACCAGACCAGACCAGTGTTCTACTTTCTTTTCTGTTGCCATATTAAAACACTCTAACCCAAAGCAACTTAAGGGAGGAAGGGGTTTATTTTGGGGTGGGGGTAGGATGCTAATCCTAGCAGCGGTAGGGTAGAGGCTTCCTCCTGGATAAGCCAAAGGTGTTTACTGCTCCTTACAGTGGTCCACTTCTGCCTGGCACTGCATGAACCTGGTGGGGAAACTGAGGCTTAAGACGACTTTAACTACCTAAGTCATAACAACTAAGCGGGCTCAGATCTGGACCCTGAGCACAGGGCTTCTAACTACCTCGGAGAAGATGCCCCAAGGGCAGTATGATTGGATACCTCCTTCCCAGTAAGAGGCTCAGTAAGAGAGAGCAACTGCCCTGCCCGTGATCTGGCCTCTGGCTTCTGCTGACCATTCGCTACTATGAGGCCACCAGCCCTGCCCAACCCAGCTCCCAACTGGTCTTCCATTAACATGGTGTCAGGGGGTGGGAAGTGAGGAGACAGGGGACACACTTGGCTCAACCTTTACTGGAGGCTACACCAGACCATTCCCTAGGTCCTGTGGTCTACAGAGACAGCTCTGAAAGCTTTGGCTTCATCCTGAGGCTCTGGTTAGAAAACTGGCACATGGCTGATGCCCTGGAGAAGACAGAAGAGTCAACAGTTTTCCTGAGAGAGGCTACTGCTTCTCCTCCCTTCAATCACTGTGGCCAGTGACTCCTTCTCACTGGCCACTCTAGTAATCAAGGGACCAGGAGAAGAAAGGCTCTGGTTATAAGGTCTCTGGCTAGATATAGTGGAATAGCTGACTGTGCTGTTCACCACAGGCCTTGGACAGGCTTGGGAATGTGTTTCAGGTTTTCTGAGCAGCAGGTGTGTTGGGTCCTAGGACCTGGAGAGCCAACCGGGCCTGGCAGGGGTTGCTTTGAACCCAGTGGTTTGGGTTCCTTTCTGTTGTTGTGCTAAAACATTCTAACCCAAAGCAACTTTTAGTTTTTATACTTCCAGGTCATGATCCATGGAGGGAAATTGGAGTCAGGGCAGGAGCTGCACTTGCAGCAGAACCCATGGAGGAATGTTCTGAGTTGGCAAGTTCTCTCTAGCTTATTCAGAGCCTCGAGGTCAGCTAGCATTCTTACAGAGCCCAGGCACACCTGCCTCGGGATGGCGCCCCCTACAGTGTGCTGAGCTGTTGCAGGCTATTTGATCACACCTGAGATTTGAACCTTGAGACTGTATTATTCACTGGAAGAACCTGTTTTTAGTGGTGGTGTGGCTCAGCCTTAAGCAGACACCTTTAATCCAAGAGCTTTCGGCTTGAATATTAAACAGGATTAAATAAGATCAACCATAGGTCAAGAGGCAGAGCAAGCAACCACTTGATAGGAAATTAACATAGGATTATTAAGAAAAAAGCATATGGAGTAAGAGGGAATCAGAGAGATGCACGCAGGAAGTAGAGGGGAGGACACTGAGTTTGAAGGGCATTTTTTGAAAGAGGGGATTACTGAGATCAGACGTCTCAGCTGAGTGTTTCTCTGCCTCTCTGAGCGGACATGTGGCTCCAGAGTCTTCATTGGTAAAATTTGATTGAAATTTTGTTTGTTAAAAAAATAATAATAAAGGCCAGCCTGGTCTACAAAGTGAGTTCCAGGACAGCCAGGACTACACAGAGAAACCCTGTCTCGAAAAACCAAATAATAATAATAATAATAATAATAATAATAATAATAATAAAATAATAATATAATAATATAATAACAATAATAATAATAATAATAATAATAATAATAATAACAACAACAACACCGAGTCCTCTCACATCAGTCATCATAGGCCATTCCTCATAGACAAAGCCACAGGCCAGTCTGAACTGGCTAATCCCTCAAGTGATACTAACTCAGATGATCCTAAGTTATGCCAAGTTGACAATAAAAGCTAACCAGGACACCCAACAGGGTCACTGGGCCTTTTCCTCGTCCTGTGGTGGGTGATGGAGAGGGCCAGGGCTTGGAGGTACCCTGTGACGCTCAGTCCACACATGCAACTGCCAGTCAGGCCTCTCTTCAGGGCCCCTGGGGCTCCCCCATTGACTGTCACTTGCCATCCACTTCCCTGCATTGTGTCAGCTCTCATACATTTCCCCCTTTCCATTGGGAGGGAAACATAGCCCTCATAGTGCTTAGGCCTGCCGAAGGGCAGTGACTGAGGCACAAGCAGGTGCTATGCTTTTCGTTGTGACAGAGGGGCCTGTTGAGATCTAGAGAAGGGATACCAGCTGATGAGTGAGCACAATCAACCAGGCCTATATCACTGTGGTACATGCACTTGGGAGGCAGAGGCAGGAGTATGAGTTTGCTGTAAGTTCAAGACCAGCCTGGTCTAGCAATCAAGACCTAATCTCTCTTTCTCTGTCTCTCTCTGTCTCTGTCACACACACACACACACACACACACACACACACACACACACAGCTTGGGGCAGTGCAGGCTTTAACAGTTTAGCCCCCAAGGCTTTTGGCAGTGCGGGTTCCAACATTGACAGAGCGGTCCATGACATTTTGGCCCCCAAACGCTGGGCAGCTCGGGCCGCAACAAAAGGTAGGTACTAAAGGGCTCTGAAGTTCCAGTAAACTGTGCATACATAACATAGGACCCTTTTCCTGGTTGGTCTAATGCTTCAGTAGAATAGCCTGCTCTACTTTAGTTAACTGAGGTAAGGGTTCAAGGACTGGGAGACTGACCTCAGAAGCAAACACTGAGCAGGGATGTCTTCTCTTGCTGAGTCCTGCTGCTGAGAGATGTGATTGGAGCAGGCCGCTCACGTGACCACACATATCAGGACTCCTGCAGTGCCTATCTAAGCACAAATCCTGGGCCTGAAAAGGCCTTGGGACTCAGTGTTGGCTTTGCTCCAGTTCAGGCCCTGAAGTAGACTCCTGTGAAGTTGCTAGCTGGAGCTATCAGCCCACAGAAAGGATGCATGCAACTTTGTGTTCTGCGTGTGCCAGTTCATGTGTATGCGCACAGTGTGTGCATTTAAGTAAGAGCGTGCCAGCGTGCATGTGAAATGCCAAGTGCATGAATATCTGTCTGAGTGTGTGTGTGCGTATGTGTGTGAGTGTGTGCATGTGTCTGTGCCCATGAGTCCATATGTCAATGAAAATGGGTCTTTGTGGTTCCACATGTGTTTCAGGATATGTGTATGGGTACCCCAGTATGATTGTATATGAACTGGTGTGTACATGGGTGTGTGCATCTGTACAGAATTAGCCTAGGCAAAGCCTGCTGCATACTAGAATGTCCTTCCCACTCCCACCCCCATGTGACACTTCTGCCACAATGACTCACCCTCCCCCACTCGAAGGGCAAAGCAGTCTGTGGAGGAGTCTCCTGGGAGGCAGTTCCTTGGGGATTAGCCAGGGAGCTGGTAGGAGAAGGAAGACAGCTACAGAGGAGCAACCTAGAGCCAGCAGAAGACAGGCAGGCACAGAAGGGGCCATCACTGCAGGAGGCCCTGTGCACCCGGTCCTTCTAGCTAGGCTACTTGATGGGACCCCTGACCCCTATGGGACCCCTGACCTGCCTTATGGACAGTATGGTCACATGATTGTGTATCCCCAAGGTGGTGTTGGCCAGTGATGACTTTGTAGTGCAGGTTTTATTTTTAAAACTTTTATTACATTTACACACACACACACACACACACACACACACACTTGGTTCTCTCCTAATGTCATGAAGATCCTGGGGCTCCAATTCAGGTTGTCAAACTTGAGAGCAAACTCTTCTACCTTCTGAGCCATTTCGTTGTCTCATGGGATGTAGGTTTGAAGAATATCCAGGCCTGTGCATCCTGAACTTCATTTATCTGGCCAGTGGGTAGCCCTACCTCCAGAGAACCCATGGCAAGGGAAATTTAGGGTATATCCCCGGAGGGTGGTGGTGTATGTGTATGTTATGTGTGAATGTGTGAATATGAGAGAGAGAGAAAGACAGACAGAGAGACAGAGATGGGGAGAGAGACAGAGAGAGACACACAGAGAGAAACAGGAGACACAGAGAAACGGCGGGGGTGGGGGGCAGCAGAGAGAACGATTATGGAGGATAAACCAAGAGGCAGGGCTGGGGTGGGCAACAGGCTAGACCCTCAAAGCAGGAAAGAAGGCAGGTGGAAAGGACAAGACAATCCCAGCCCAGCCTCAGGAACTGGGGCAGGCAAAGAGGAAGGGGCTGAGAGGTCACAGTTCTCCAAGATTGGGGCGGGGGTGGCGTCAGGGTGTGTGTGGGAGAGGTGAGGTTCAGATGGTTTGGGATTTAGAAGGTCACTCTGACCCAGCCAGGCAGCAGGCTGCACAGACTGGGAAAGATCTAGCCCCATGATATCCATACACGCGAGGGCCCTCCCCCAAGCACCCGAGGACAACCGTGTGGGAGCAGGAAGGAGCAGGCTGGGTCTGTGCTGACCGGTTAGGGCAAGAGGACATTGCTTATCCTGAGGCAGCAGTCCTCTAGGACTGGGTGGGACTGAGGATTCCGGCTCTGGTCCGCTGGCCTTCCCCCACAGCCCCCTCCACTGTCCTCCAGCCTTTGGGACATTGTGTCCTCACTACGAGGTCAGCTGAACCCGGCCTCCTCCGCTGGCAGGTAACTGACTCTGCTGGCCAGATTAGCTGTGGGCACCCTGAACCTGCTATGGGGCCTGAAGAGGAATGGCCCCAAGGAGGAGGACTGACAAAAGTGACCTTTTGTCCAGGTCGCATCAGGACATCTGCGGGCTTGCTTGGTATGAGGGACCCGCAGATCCTAGCTTCTGTACAGGGCACATGGAGCTTAGCCCTAGTTGGCTGGGTCTGCAATAACAACAGCCTGCACAACTCTAAGCAGTAGGCGCCGTTCAGATATTCATCTCCAGCCTTTCTTGTACCCGATGCCCTCACGGATAAAAGGAAGCTGAAAGCTTTTGCCTTCGAGGTCTGCGAGTCGCCCCAGCTCGAGGCTGTCCGGACGCATGAGATACTGCACCCGGATGGTGGGTGGCTGTGATCCTCTTTCATCCAGTCCCCAGTGTCGTGGTTTGAAGCCTTGAGAGCATTGAGTGGAGGGGCTCAGACTGAGGCAAAGTGGAGGACTGAACGAGGACGTGGTCAGGACACCAGGTCACTTCGTGTATTTGCCCACTTTGGTTACCACGGGGCCACCCCAAGTTTCAGGACGGCGGGTACCCAGACTGCGGAGTTACTGGTCGCAGCGCCCCCTGCTGGCCAAGAGATTTGGGGAGGCAGAAGCTCCAACTTAGTTTGCAAACCTGACCCAGGTGTGCACACTCCTTGTCCTGTCTTTTTCTGCAGTGCACCAGTGATCTCACCTCCAGTCTTCTGCTGGGCTCTCAGGCGACCCCATCCCTCTGTCCCTGTAGGTCCTTTGATTCTTTCTTGCGGAGCTTGAGATCCACGGGAAGGCAGTTTCTAGTAGAGCCAGGTTGAAGAGAGCTCCTGGCTCAGGGTTGGGGCGCCTAAAGCAGGAGGTGGTACAGAAGGCCAAGGGCTTTGCCCAGCCACAGGGTGGGCATGATTGCAGTGGTCACAGCTGAGCAGTTAAGGCCTGCTCAGAGTAGAGCAGGCTCTGTTTCTTTCAGCTAGCTGATTTTTTTTTTAAAAGCAAATTCTTCCTAAACTAATACTCTGAGTCATTTTAAACAGTTCAGAGAATTAAATAGAAACCTAATAAAAATCTGCAAAAAAGGTATTTTTAAAACAACTTCGTTAGGGTGTGATTTACATTCTATAAAAATCCACAGGCTTTGAGCAGTTTCAGAAGCCCGCCCACAATTCTGTGCTTTTAGTAAATTTATCTAGCTGCGTATCCATCACCACATCTAGTTTTAGACTATTTCCATCCCCTCCAAGCGCTCTCAGGCCCGCAGATGTCACTTCCTCTTCCCACTGTCGGCCTGCTTACTCGATTTATACATTTGCCTTTTCTGGACATTTCATTTGGACGGAGTCTCACAACTTGTTGAGTTCAGTCTCTGGCAGCTCTCACAGGAGGTCATTTTGAGGTTTGCCTGCACTGTGGTAACAGTAGTTACTTTCGCCACAATGTTTCCTTGAAGGGAAACCCATCCTTTGTTTCCTGGTCAGCTGAGGCACATTCCACGGGTCTCCGCACTTTGGCTGTGATGAATGTAGCTATGGTGGAGATTAGTGGAGTGGTCTTTGTGTAGACACACATTTTTCTCAGGTAGATACAAAAGACGACAAACAACGACACAAGGCAAGAATTGCCGGGTCACAGGGCAAGTTTATTAATGTCTGGAGAAATTGATTACATGTTATTTTACATTTCCACCAGCATGCTGTAAGGGCTCTGCTGTTTGCACAACTTGCTACTATACTCGTTTGTTTGTTTGTTTAAATGTAGGAATCATGTCAGAAGAGGGTATCAGATCCCATTACAGATGATTGTGAAGTCACTATGTGGTTGCTGGGAATTGAACTCAGGACCTCTGGAAGAGCAGTCAGTATTTTTAACCTCCTACTGTACTCCTTTTGATGGGCTATCCTAGTGGGTTGGAGTGATTCTCTGAGTATCAATTTGGGTAACCCACATGGCTGAACGCTAGTAATTATCAGCACATTTTTTTGTGGGTATTTAAAAATATCTGTCTCTTTTTTTTCTTGCTATTGTTTTGAGACATGGTTTTGCATAGCTCATACTGGACTTGACTTCAACATTTAACTAAGGACAACTTTAAATTCCTGATCTTCCTGCCTCACCCTTCTGACTCAGCACTAAGGATTTCAGAGATGTGCCGCCATGCTCACCTCCACTCATGTATCTTCTTTGTTACAGTATCTGAGCAGATGTTTCAATTCTTTACTTGGATCCTACTTCTTGTGTATATATAGTATGTGTGCATATGTGGTGTATGTGTGTGAATGACGTGGCGTGCACGTAGGTGTGTGTATGTGTGTGTGTTGTACAAACTTACTCATGTATACATGCATTTTTAGAAGCCAAAAGTCAATAAAAGTTCTGTTTTTGTAAGTTTGTTTTTCCAGGCAGGGTTTTTCTGTAGATAGCTCTGGCTGTTCTGGAACTGGCTCTATAGACCAGGCTAAGACCTGCCTGGTATCTTTGTCAGAAAGTGGACCACTTGTAGATGCCTCATGGTTTGTCGATGCTTCATGGATTGGTGTGTTAGGCCTTTATTACTGCAGCTTTATAATAAATTCTGAAATTAGAGAGTGTCCGTCCTCCAACTTTTGTTGTTGTTGAAATTGTTTTGGATATACTGGATCCGTCTTTTGCATTTTCTTTTCTTTCTTTCTTTCTTTTTTTTTTTTTTTTTTTTTTTGTTTTGTTTTGTTTTGTTTTGTTTTTGATTTTTGGTTTTTTGAGACAGGGTTTCTCTGTGTAGCCCCGGCTGTCCTGGAACTCACTCTGTAGACCAGGCTGGCCTCAAACTCAGAAATCCACCTGCCTCTGCCTCCCAAGTGCTGGGATTAAAGGCGTGTGCCACCACCACCCGGCCATCTTTTGTATTTTCATATAAATTTTATGATTGGGTTACTAACTTCTGCAATGAGAGATGCCTGTTCACATTTTGTACATGGAGGTGTTTCTCCATTGATCTAGAACTTTAATATCTCCTGGAAATGCTACGTGGCATTTATTTGTTTTTTGTTTGTTTGTTTATAAATAGCATTCTGTGTTTTTGTGTAGCCCAGGCTGGCCTCCAACTTGGTACCTGAAGTTAATGTTGAACTTCTGATCCTCTGCCTCCCTAAGTACTGGGATAGTAGGAGTGCACCACTGTATCTGTTCTTAGGTAGTACTGGAAACAAATCAAGGGCTTCCTGAATGTGAGGCAAGCACTCTACCAATCCCACGCCATCCCCAGACTTGCTTCTTGGTTTTAAGTGTTTAAGCTTGCCGCCCTTACTCTACTGTTGTTATACTTACTTTGATGTATTGTATTGTTTTTGATGCTGTTGAAAATAGACTTGTTTTCTCTATTTCATTTTTAGCCTGTTTACTGCTAGCATCTAGGGACACTGTTGAAATGCTCTGGTTCCCAAGTCCCCTGTGTCTTTCTGCCACTTCTCCTTATGCATCACAAATGCAGAAGTGGTTGGTTTTTGTTGGAGCAGTAGTTCTCAACCTGTGGGTGGAGACCTCTTTGAGGGTCACTTGTCAGATCCTGGATATCAGATATCTTGAGTATCAGATATTTACGTGATGATTCATAACTGTAGCAAAAATTGTAGTTAGGAACTAGCAACAAAATAATTTTATGGTAGAGGGGTTACCACAATATGAGGAACTGTATTAAAGGTTAAAGCATTAGGAAAGTTGAGAACCATTTTAGGGAAAAGGGAACCCTACGTAACTACAAAATGCTGGGGGTTTTGTTTGTTTTTAAAGATCAAAAAAAAAAAAAAAAAAAAAACCTCTACAAATGGAATCTACAGGTTAGGAGATTTGAAGGCAAAATAGTAAAAATGCTCAAAAAGGGTGATTTAGATATTTAACACAAAGCTGTCAAAATTCCAATAAGATTTTTCTAAAAATTGTTTATTATGGGTATGCATGATGCTTGTGTGTGGGTACATGTGCCTTGATGCCCATGTAGCTGTCAGGGGACAACTTTGTGATGTCAATTCCCTCCTCCCATCTGTATTTGGGTTTGGAGATGGATCTTAGGTCACTCTACCTACTAAGTCATCTTGCTAACATAAGATGCTAACACAAGATAACACAAATCTAGCAGGATTTGTCTGTTTTGTTTAGATACAGGTCTCACGTAGCTCAGGCTAGACAGGACTTTGATATATAGGTGAGGCTGGTCTTGAACTCATAATCCTCCTGCCTCCTGTCTCCACTTTCCAAGTGCTATGTGTACACCACGATGCCTGTCTCTTGTAGGATCTTTAGCAAAAAAACATAGACAAACTGATTCTAAAATGTACATGGAAGAAACAGAACAAGAAAACCTAAAATTGTGGTGGTTTGAATAAGAGTGACCCTAAAAACTCATAATTTGAATGCTTAGTCATTGGGAAACTACTTGAGAAGGATTAGGAGGTGTGGCCCGGTTGGAGGAAGTGTGTCACTGGGGCAGGGCTTTGATGTTTCAAAGCCTAAGCCAGGTCCAGAGGCTCTCTCTTCCGGGCTCTGGTTGTAAAACTCTCAGTTACCATGTCTGCCTGAATGCTACCATGCTCCCCACCATGACAACAATGGACTGAGCCTCTGAAACAATAAGCAAGCCCCAATTAAATGCTTTCTTTTATAAGAACTGCCTTGGTCATGTCTCTTCACAGCAATAGAACACTGACTAAGACAAACAAAGACAGATCTGAGCTAGGGCGCTGCCATGGTGGGAGTTGAGCCTGCAATCCCAGCATCCAGAAATAAAAGGAACACCCCAAATTTGTAGCCAGGTCTACACGGTGAGTTTGATGCCAGTCAGAGATTCATAGTGAGGCCCTGTCTTTAAAAAATAGTGGTAGGTCTCACTCATTCTGCCTCGTTCATGACCGTGTGTGGTGATGGGAAAATGACAGACATAAGGATCAGTGGAACAGAATAGATGGTCCAGAAATAGACCTGAGGGAGTGTCAGCACATCCTCCATACATATGCAAGTGCATGCCAGTGAGTGACTGTTTGTTCAGCAGTGCTGAATTATCTGGGGAAAGTGAGCTAAGCTTGCTGGAAGTAGACTTTAGTGGCCTGCACGTATACAGATGCAAGAGGCCTAACTCCTTCAGGTATGGAGACCAGAGGACCCAGATGTGAGTTGCCAGGAAGCCCAAGCTCAGAGGCCTGGAAAGCTCCATGGGGTCAGGCACATGGGGTCACCCATCAAGACTCTGAAGCAGAGTAAACAATGAAGAGAAGTGAGCAGGCAATTTCCCTGAGTGTCTGAACAGGCCCTATGCAGTTGGAGGCCCTTCTTCCCAAAAGAAGCTGAGGTGGTGGTGTATCAGCAGGGGGTTATCAGATGCTCAGGTCCTGGGAACTTGAGGCAGAAATCAGGCTCCTAACTTTCACCAGGTCCCAAGCCCTGAGGTTGTATTCCTGGTTGCCTTTCTTAATCACGAAGCCTGAAGCCCAGGGGAGACTTTTCCCTACCCCCGTAGCAGATGTGACCCCTTTCCCTGGCCCAGAGGGTTCAGGAGCCAAGCCCTGTCTGTCTGCTCTCCCGCAACAGTCACCTCCTCTGTGCTCCCGGGATGAGTCTCAGGTCGCAGGAACCGCCCTGCAGCTGCTGTTGGTCCCCACCTGTGCACCGCTACCCCCAGGGGAACTGCGAAACTGTTCCTGCAGGCCCCGGGGGACAGGGACACGGTGGAAACCAGACCTCCATTTGGGAGGGGTGGGGCCGGGGACATGTTTGTGCCAGCTCCTGGCTGGTCCCCCAGGAGGCCCTTTTGCTTGGAGCCAGGATGCACCTGCTCAAGATGCCAACTATGGTTTTCACAGGGAGGATGCAGGTGATCTAATTCACTCCACCCCAGAGCATCCCAGATGCCCTTCTGTAAGGTCACGTCACCTTGGTCCAGGTGAGGAGTACCTCGCCTTCCTTCCGTCCCCCACATCGCAGTGGCTTAAACTCTCGCTGAGCCATTTCTCGCTCCTCAAAGCCAGTTCTTACAACCTGCACCTCCAGGTGCTGTGCTACGCGCGGCGCGGCTCCACTCTGAGCAGCCACAGAGCAGCTCCTACCTCTGCAGTCTCCTAGGCCCAATCCTTGGGTTTGCTTCTGGACCTGTGAAACTCACATCCCCATCGCCTCTACATGTGCTCCACGATCTCTGTGTCTTATCCTTACACATTCTTGGCGCCAATGAAACACAAAAAATAAGCTTAACTGTCATTTATTTACTTGGTTCGGGTGGGGGCCGGTTTGCTGAGTAGAGGACCAGGGATTCACGCCAAACAAGACATTCCCCAGCCTTACAAAGCAATGTTTAAACGGAATCAGGGCAAAGTTTAAAAAAAAAAAAATTCCAATCTATTAAGTTTCAACATAATAAGCAGCAATTTAAAACCACCATTAAAATAACCAGAATTCTAATTGGAAGCTGTATTGATTCAGGATGACTCCAGTAAAGGCTGGGAGCTGGGCCAGGGGCAGGCTCACTGGGACACGGTCCTCCATCACGCCTGAAGACTGAGCCTTCTGCCAGCCCTACAGCCCAGACTTCCAGAAGCTCCGGGATTCTGTGCCCTTTCCACCCTCCCCAGTCCTCTCCAGGCGGCATCTTTGCAAAGCTCCAGTCGTCAGGATGTGTCTTCACTCCACTTGCCTGCCTATATAGCTGGTCAGCACCAGGATACAGCCTTGTTTGCAGTTTTTTGCTCTCGGGCCTGGCCAGCCTGGCTCCCTGGGCTGGAGGCTGGGGCCCAGAAGCTTTCACTGGAGTTCTTGCTCAGCAGTTCTTCCCTTGGTGCCAAGACCGGATTCCCTGGCCTTCCTGCCTATACTTCGAGAACCCTTTGTTCTGATGATGGGTTGAGATGTCATCTCCCAGGTGTTCTGATCAAAGGCTCAGGCTCTTCCTGGCTTCTCTTCCTCTCACTGAATTTGGAGTTGACAAAAAGTGACATCAAGCTGGGGGTGAGGGGGGCGGGTAAGGGTGTGGTTAGCACAGACCATTAATTCTAACACTTGGGAGGCAGAGACAGGAGGATCACTGTTAATTTGAGACGAACCTGCTTTACATATTGAGTTCCAGGACAAACAAGGCTACATAGAGTGACCATGTTTCAATGCAGAACCCCCCCTCAAAGAAAGCTACATTAAAATCAATGTGTGAGCCGGGCAGTGGTGGCCCACGCCTTTAATCCCAGCACTTGGGAGGCAGAGGCAGTCGGGTTTCGGAGTTTGAGGCCAGCCTGGTCTACAGAGGGAGTTCCAGGACAGCCAGGGATACACGGAGAAACCCTGTCTCAAAAAAAAAAAAAAAAAAAAAAAAAAAAATTTAATATGTGAAAACAACAACAACAAAACAACTTGCAGGGGAAGCCTGGAAGCCCCTCATGACCCTGGCATCACCCAACCAACAGAGTATGCTTGAAACAAACTCTGCAAAATACAGAGGTTGAGGGCTGTGAAGGACAGTATACATGTAGCCAGATGGATGCTTTGAGGGCTTTCCTCAGATCACCAGCCCACCCGCATTCTTGGGAGTGTCTCTTTCCTCTCTTTCTTCTCCCCGCCTCTCTCCCTCTCTCTCTCTCTCTCTCTCTCTCTCTCTCTCTCTCTCTCTCTCTCTCTCTCTCCCCTTATTCTGTCTTCCCTTCCTTCCTTCCTTTTCTTTTTCTTCTTTCTCTTTTGAGAAAGGGTTTCTCTGTGTAGCCCTGGCTGTCCTGGCTCTCACTTTGTAAGCCAGGCTGACCTCGGACTCAGACATCTGCCTGCCTCTGCCTTGGATCAAAGGAGTGTATGCGCCACTGCCCCAAAAGAACCCTGGAGTCTGACTGAACAACGGCTGTGAAGATTGCCTCCACAGAGTATTGCTTTTATATAGAGATGATTCACACAAGAACACTGAAATACCACTGAGACACACTCGGCCTGAACACATACAGCCTCCTTTGTTCTTTCCCAGACAGAAACCTGCAGTTTTCCAGGAATGTCACAAGAAATCTCAATCACGGTGAAAGGCGTACCTAGACTTTCTTGTGCACCTACTGTCACTCGTGATTTATGACTTCTGCCGTCTTGTTTTGGACAATTAGAATTTTCCCTGAAGTCACTATCCCATTTGCCAAGAAGCAGCAGGAGCAGAGGGGGTGAGGTTTCTTAGCAACCCTTTGAGATGTAACTTGAGAGTCACTGTCTGGTCTTGAAATTCTTCTCTGAAGCAGAGTCAGGAATCCTGGCTTCTCCTGAGTGGAGGTCTCTGAACAGATCTCAGAATGCTCCAGGAGGCAGCGAGGAGCTGTGCCTCCAGCCCCTTTCCCACTGTGGACAGTTGTCAAGAGTCACAGGTACTCTCTCGTAGGAAGGCCTTTGGACAAGGACCGCAACAGATCTGTTATCGGCGTTAGGCTTTGGGCTACGGGTTGATCAGGAGAGGTCCACTATCCACTGGAAGCAGTCTCTTTAGTCCTCCAGTGTCACAGTTGCTGTAGAGGAAAGGGGTGCCTGTCTGTGAACTTGTGACTAACAGATTCCATAAGTGCCTGGATTCCAGGAGAATGACAGGCACTCTAATTCTCCCCTAAGCGAAGATTACAAAGCTTAGTGGCACCTTCCCCTTTTTTATAATGGGTACCCCTTAACTAAACATGCCTCTCCTCACTCACCCTTTATCCTCTGACTTACACATTAGCAAGATCCTTCCCTTGTTGGCAATGCAAACTGTGTGCGTGCCTGCAGACACCCCTACCACCCAGTTCCCATCCATCAGGGATTCAGAGCTGGGCTGCAGCTCTGTGCTGTGGACTGCTTACAATAAAGGACACTGCCCCCTGCCCTCAGCACACAGGCCTGAATTTTCCTCAGAGCCTCCCCCATAATGTTGTTTGTCTGTCTATGGCATTAACTCTTCCCACACACCTCCGTCTGCTGAGACCTGGAGTTAAGCCCACTACTGTAGTGGCCAACTACTTCAGCGCCATCTCTGTTGAACCAGACTGGAAAAAGAAAGAAAAATTGGAAGCCACAAAGAAGCCACAGGTATTGATGTAAGACCTTAGTCCAGGAGTTCTCAACCTGTGAGTTGTGACCCCTTTGGCAAACCTCTATCCTCCCCCAAAATATTTTCATTACAATTCATAACAGTAGCAAAATTACAGATATATTAATGTGAATCTTTAAAAAAAAAAAAAGCCTCATTGTTTTTAAACAGAGAGCAAGCACTAGTTTTATCTCAGGGCTAATGATTTTGATTATAAAAACATTTAATAACCTGGAGCAAAGGAGATTGTTCCTTGGTTAAGAGCCTGAGTTACTCTTGCAGAAGACCTGAGTTCACTTCCCGGAGTCCATCTTGCGTGTCTCATAACAATCTGTAAATCCCTCTGGAAACTGCAGTCACATGCTGTGACCTGCTCAGCTTGCATCTTGGAACCCAGACTAGGGGCAGGGAAGAAGTTAAGAGAGGACAAACAACAGCACAGGGGTCATGGTGGAGCAGTGCCTACTCCTGCCTGGAACCTCCATGTTCTTGTTGTGTCTAGAACAGCGGGGACCAGCTAGCTAGCAGGAGGTGTCTGCAGTGAGTATTGTAAACATCGAAGAGGAAGCAGAAGGGACCCGTTTCTTTATACACTGATCAGCTGTCCATATAGTCATGATTGGACCAGCAGAGGAAGGCTCTGCTTTCTGAGCCTGGTTCACAGGGTGAATGGCTTTGCTATGTTCCCTGGGCTGATGCCTCTGTCCCTGTCACTCATGGCTGTGTCCCTGTCAACAATACAATTCACCCAGGGCTTCCTCCACTTCCTCCACTCCCAGGCACAAACCCACAAGCAGACATGATTAAAAACAAAATATTTAGTGCTGGAGAGATGGATCAGTGGTTAAGAGTACATGTTGTTCTCACACAGGACATGAGTTCGACTCCTAGCACCCAAATCAGGCAGCTCACAACTGTAACTCCAGTCCAGGGGATCTGATGCCCCTCTGACCTCCTCATGCATAGACATACACGTGTACACATACAAAAATAATAAAAATGTTAAAAAATAAAATATTACAAAGTTGATAACTTACAATCTTCTAACATCATTCCCATTCATTTCTATTTTGGAATAATCTTTATTTTACCAAACAAAATGCTTTTTTATCCAAAGCATTTTTTCATTAAACTTTTTTTTTTTTTTTACCAAAAATATAACACACATGGAATCTTTATATTTTTTCTTTCTTTTTTTTTAACCAAAAATATACATGGAGCCTTTATATTTTTCTTATATTTTTTTCTTTACTTGATAGCCTTAATCATTATTATTGTCATTATTTTTTTTATAAAACTTAGAAATCATTTTTAATAAGAATTTTCAATGAAAACACAAAAGCAGGTAACTAGATCATAGACAATGGCATCTTATAAATGGCATCTTGAATATCTAACAGTTATAAACACAGGTATAACATAGTGGTAGTCCTTTTTATCTTGGTAGTAAGCATGTTAATCATTTAACAAATATTTTACCTAAACTCTCTTTTCTTTTTTAAAGAAAAGCAGAGATGAGTAATTGCCCCAAATATAATATTATGGTATAATGTGACACATTAAGATTGTCTATATAGCTGGGCAGTGGTGCAGGCCTTTAATCCCAGCACTCAGGAGGCAGAGGCAGGCAGATCTCTTAGTTGGAGGCCAGCCTGGTCTACAGAGTGAGTTTCAGGGATGCCAGAGCTACACAGACTAACCACCACCACCACCACCCCCCCCAAAAAAAAAAAAAAACCAAACAAACAAAAACCAAGGGAGAGGTGTCAGGGGAGAAAAACAAAAACAACAACAACAAAAAAACCCTCTATAAACTCCAAGATGTGTTGTAAGTCTTGAATCAAGTTTGTTTTTTGTTTTTGTTTTTTGTTTTTTGGTTTTTTTTGTTTTTTAAATTTGAGACAGGGTTTCTCTGTATAGCCCTGGCTGTCCTGGAACTCACTCTGTAGACCAGGCTGGCCTCAAACTCAGAAATCTGCCTACCTCTGCCTCCCAAGTGCTGGGATTAAAGGCGTATGCCACCACTGCCTGGTGTGTGTTTGTTTTCTAAGTGAGACTTAAAAAAAATATTTAGAGTTGTATCTTATATTGGCTTGGCTAAGATACTGGCCTTGAAAAGCCTATTTTGGTGTTTAAAGTTTGAAGTAGTGGCAAAAACATCCTTAAAAATCCTTAAAATGTTTATACATAGAAAATGTACCTAAAAGCACAGGAATAAAAACCCCTGGGATAAGGAGTTTAATGATTACGATAAGATTGTACCGGATGCTGCATTAGTCATTTCTTAAAATTAATTTATTTCCACAAGCAATGGGGGCCATCTCATAGAACCAGCATCCAGGCGAGGATCAGCTAGATACAAGTAACCAGCAGTATATGATTATGTGTGTCTTATCTTTCAAAAAATATTTTAAAATTTAAATGTAAAAACTCATGTGTATCCTCCAAAGAAAGATCTGGGACCATTAGCCACCTCTGCTTGTGTCCCAAAGTGGTCACGTTGATTTAATGTCTCCCTTTTCTTACTTACTTTGTTATTTGAATTGGTATACTAGACAGGTGGGGTGGCTCAGCTGGCTCAGTCTGCTGGGACAGCTGGAGTTAACGGCGTTTTTTTTTTCCCTTAAAAATTTAATTTTACTGTGAGCTGAAGGAGAGCCGGGCCAGTGTGACGACTTTGACTTACATGAGCACTTACTTAAAAGCCAACTTGGTACTGAGCAAACGACGTTTAACAACAACAAAAAAAGCACATGTGGATAGTGCATACATGTGGATATGCATAAAAATATGGATTTTTAAGAAGCAATTTTTTGAATATTTCTCTGTGTTGGGATTCTCTCCTAGAATCCTCTCTGTGAACAGGAAACAGCACAAAGGCTGAGAGGATGTGGGTCTCTGAGAAGCCAAGAGCTGTACCAGCTCTGGACTCACCCTTTACCCAGCCCCTCAGAGGGACAGACCCTCATCCCGCCCCTGGCTTCTTGAAATACAGGGAGGGGCACCAGTCCAAGGCTTAGGACTCAGTGGTCATTTAAAAAACAGAGCAGGTTGGTCCCTGAAGACTTCAGTGCCTTCCTCTCCTTGTGGCCTCCACGCCTTGCTCCTCCCAGCAGTCACAGCTCCCAGATGGCTTATCTACTCAGTGAAAATCAATTGAACATTTGTTCTGTGCTGCTAAGGAGTCAGCCTATATGACTACACATCTATGGAGACCAGCCCTGCCTCCCCTCTTAAGAGCTCATCTTCCAAGAGAGGCAGAGTAATTTGACAATCTAAGAACTCCATGACTGTGTTTTTGCATGGTTCTCCTTGTATAACAGCATGGGAAAACAACACTCCTCTCAGAAGTTGTGAGTCTGTAAATTCACGGGCTGTCCCGGAGAGGCTTTGCAAGAAGGTGAGTCTGCATGAAGCCCTTTATTAAGTGGGTGAACTCCTACATGGCTGGGGAACATCCACAGAGGTGGAGGGGAAACATGACTGACACTCAGGGGGACCTTGTGTTGGACACTGGCCTACAAAGACTTGCTCAACAAGAAACAGACCATTCCTAGACTAAATTGGCCTCTCCCTAGAAGATGGAGACCCTGGATTTCTGCTAGGTGCCAAGTCACAGGGGAGAATAAGAACCAGGTCTGGCCAGGTGTGGTGGCACCACATACCTTTGTAGCTCCAGCACTCAGGAGGCAGGGAATGGGAGTTCCAAGGCAGTCAGGGCCACACAGAGAAACCCTGTCTCAAACAAATGAATAAACAAACAAAGATAAAAGAAAAAGAAAAAAAATATAAGTCAGATCTGTCCCACCTTTGGATCTGTGTAGCAGGTACTAAGTTGGTTACATCTCTCACCCTGAAGATCCTCTCAGCCCAAGGTACTATATCCAGTTTCTTCCTGGGCTGGACAAGGACTCCCTGCTCCCATCTCTGCCCCTGGGAGGCCACTGTACCATGTGAGGGGAACATAGAAGGCATGGAGAAATGTGAACAGCCCAGGATGCTGGGCCTGGACATGTCTCAACACTTGATTGTTCAACAGGGATCCTGAGGGTAGAAGGCAGCAGAACAGAGGGGAACATAGAAATTTGTGTCAGGAGGGAATTCTAGAAGCATGCTAAGTGGGGGGCTCAGGCTCGTGGGACAGAAGCAGAGGCTACAGCTAGGGCCGACTGTCTGGCCTCACCCATGTCTAAGGACTCCATCCTCCTGCCAGTCCAGGCGAGAGTGCCAGAGCCCATAGACCAGGCCTTTAATCATCTGGGCCAGACCAGCACTTGGTGGGTGGGAATCTCTGTGGTCGCTGATGGAACTATACAGGGCACTGTCGTTGAGACAAGAAGACGGGGAGGGAGCAGCCCTGCCTGCCTGTGGCCACAGTCCCAGACAGACAAAGTCCAATACAGCCACCATATGGAAATGTGGTTTGGCAGTGGGTGGAACTGAAGGAACCAGGAAGGCCAGCTCTGAAAGGCCTTGCTATCCTGGGCCCTCCTGTAGCTGTGTGATCCGGGGGTTCCAGTGGAAATTGCTGTGGCTTAGGCGGAGGCCTTATAATGATCTCATAGGCAGTTTTACAGGATTAAAGAGAAAGGTGGAGACCCCTGTGGGTACACTCTTGTCAAGACTGTATCCTTTACGGCCGGCTCAGATCAGTCTTATCAGCCAGGTGACACATCTGCCACTCTGAATATATCATCCAAGTGCCATGATCCTAAGTGAAGCTTCTGAAGCAAGGGTAGGGCATAGAAAAAGGGGACTCCTCACTTCTGTCCCTTACTACCCTCTCTCCAGGTTAGGGCCAAGGGGACATGACTTTCCTTCTTGACTCGTGTTCCTGTTGTCCAAACAAAACGTCACACATTGGGAATGTACAGAGAACCGAGTTTTATTTGGCTCATGGTTCTGGAGGCAGAAAAGGTTGAAAGAATGGGGCTAGCATCTAATGCAGGGTGTTTGGTGTGTCTGATGGCGTTGTGCTATGTCATGGCCTGTGAAGGTATCACATGCAGACTGCAATTGTACCCAAGGGAACTTGCCTTTATAATAAAGCCATACTCAAGACCATGCATTAATCCGTGAAGGGATTAGCCTGTTACAAAGGCCCTGGCAGAGGTCTCCTCTCTCAGTGCTGCTGCACCGGGGACCAAGTTTCTGGGACATGAACTTTTGGGGTACACAGTTACACAATAGTAAACCTCCAGGGTCCCCAAAACCTAGTTCTGTTCATTGTCAGGACGCTTAAGCTTGAGCACGTGCCAGCAGCTGGGCACCCTCGCCTGAGTGCAGGGAGGACTTGGGGCTTTTCTCATGCTTGGGTGTCCACAGACTGTCTGGTTCCTTGAACACCAGAGGGCTCCAAAACAACAGTACTATAATGGAATCTGAGGGATCGACCCCAAAGGTGGCCATCCTGTTCATATCCCTTTACTTGCCAGCGCCCATACTTGAGTGCAAAGCATGCTCCCCCCCCCCCCCCCCGCACAGTCAGATTTGTTGAATTAATGAATGAGTGTCCTACTAGGGACTCTCTCAAGTGGGAGACACCCAGCAGCAAAGGGGAGACCCTCAGAGAGGAGAGATCGTCATAAGGGCCAGAGGAGGGTCTCTCTCCTGTTTTTTGGCTAGAGTCACCGTGGGGTTGGAGGTAACGGGCTTATGAATGTCTGCCCAGGGACTGAGGAGGAGGAGGACGGGGTGCGGGCACAGGAGAGGGTGAGGCTCCACAAGAAATACCATGGTGGCAATCGCAATTTCTGTAAAATAGCTCTGTATACAAGGTCCTTCGTCTATGTGTCGGTTCCCGCAGAGACGCCATGATCTGGGGGCATCTCGGTCCGGTCTTTGTCTTCATCCTGGTCCTCGTCATGGGCTCCTCCAGCTGCCTGGCCGCCCACGTCCCCAGCAGCAGAAGGCGCCCTGCGGTATCAAGGCACAGGGAGAGGCTCGCAGGGCCAGGGCGGGGTGGGCGGAAGCCACAGCAAACTAGGCACGGCGCTTGGAGATCACACGGAAGCCCTGCGAGGAAAGGGGTGCTGAGACCCGCCCGCTGGCCAGATGGGGAGCAAACCCCCACCCGGTGCCCTTCCCACTACTGTGCCCACTGCCGCGTTCCCGCTACCCACTGGCCCAAACCATTGTTTACCCCTGTTCCACGTCCACTGCCCCAACCCATTCCCTTGTTCTCCTTCCCCCATCCCACTAATGTATCTGTCCACTGCTCTATCCCACTGTTAACACCTCTCTGTCGCCATCCACCGCCTCATTCCGGCTCCCACAACACGTTGCTCCGCCCACTGCCTCGCCTCCACTGCACAGTGCCACGCCCTCCTCCGGAACTATTGGCCGTCACTCCTGCAACTCACTGCCGCCCTGCTCTGCCGCCCCGCTCTGCCCCAATCCCACTGACCCACCCTACAGCTCTTCCTACTCTCCCATCCCCAAAGCCCCAACATTCGCGGCCACAGCCACTGTTTCCACCGTTGGGCTGCCTGAAGTACCATTGCTCCTTCCCCACCTCTCCACCCCACTCACTTGCTCTGAACCGTGCTGACAGTGGAGAACTCTGTCTCCTGCGCCAGTCCTTTCTGCCCCTGGTTGAACCTGAACCCTAGGACCATCGATTTGCTGTCTGCACTCATCGCTTACGGAGACCACACCCATTATACCCTTAAACCACGCCCAGAGCCCAACCGTCAGACTCCTCGGTCCTTGAGACCTCGATTCTAAGGGCAGAGTGTAAAAAGGCACACTCACTTCATACCTTCGCTACCTACCGAATGAAAGCCCAGTACCAGTAGGTTCCCAACTGTACTTACCCCATGCTACTCTGCCTTTACTAGCTTTCAGAAAACCCAAACAGGGGCTAAGGGGTGTGTGTGTGTGTGTGTGTGTGTGTGTGTGTGTGTGTGTGTGTATGACTCCATTTTGTCCCTCCATACATCCCGTCCACTGAACAATACTAACACATGGACAGCCCTAGCTGGGAGGAGAGGATAGGCTGAGTTCCTGTGCTACACTGTAGGACTGGACTTGGAACAGAACGGGAAGCCCCATTCCCACTTGGGTAGGAAGCTAGACACCACCACCAGGGTTCTATCTGGGAGGCCAAGGCAGCAGGGTATCAGAGGGCCAGATCTAGGGATCAAGAGGACTGCAACATCTTCGCATCTCTAAAAGGCTTGCCTTCCCAGGGAAGGTTCCTACTGGTCCCGAAACTGGCCTTTTCCTTCTAGTCTTTCTTCCAGATCTTTGCCCACCTACTGTCTTCCTGGAGGTGGTGCCCTGGGAGACCTAGTATCCAGGCTGTTCCAGGACACTTGAACAGTACCCTTGAAACCCCAGACCTTCCTGCCCTGGGTGGACATGAATGTTGAATCCTAGTGTGACCAAGGTGGAGGTGGGCACAGGGGATTGAGAGACGAAGGCAAGGGTAATCAACAACCGTTATTCTTCAGCTGTTCAGACAGCGCATGAAGCTGGGGTTAGCTTAGGCCAAGTTCCTGTTCCCTGTGTGGCCCAAGCCATTGACCTTTGGATGCCAGGCCAGGAGGTGACCAGGAACAAAGTCAAGGGTGGCAGCTCAGCACCTGGAGCTTTGTACTTTGTAAAGTGTGTGTCCTATTGGACAGGTTCAGGAAACAAGAATAGGCTGGCTAGCTCCAAGCCAAGGAGCCATGGCAGGGCAAATTGCCTCTAGCAACCCAGGGGGCCTAGGCCTTGCTGAGGGAGGGAGTGCAGAGGGGAACACCACCAGACAGGACCCTACTAGAGTCTGGGAAGACATACTCAAGGAGGCAGGTCTCTGGGCTTAGGAAGGCATCCATGTAAGTGGCCTCCAAGCCAAACAAATGTGGGGCAGAAGATAGAAACAACGCTGTAAAGTCATGGGAAGCCGACAGAGCAGAAAGCAAGGAAGGTGCTGCAGGCAGAGAGAGCAAGAGGAGAGACCCTGAGGTCTTGATTTTGAGGTTTTGCCAAAGGGGGCCAGCTACAAGGTCTCCTGGGGTACAGGAGACAGAAAGTCATCCTTTGGAGTAAAGAGATCCCTGACCCAGTAAAGCAGAAACCACAAAGGGTTTCTCCACCCTGCCCTTGATCCTGAGAAGAACTGAAGGAGAGATCCTTGGAAAAGGGGAACACCAAGTCTGTGGATTTGCAAGACAAAGTCTAATCTGGCTGCTGGAGAAGCAGGTACCCGAGGTGGCTCTGGTAAGAGCTGAGCAGACTTTGTTCTACGGAGGGTGAACCCCGCATCCAGGATGGAATGCAAACGGTCTTTGCTAATCATTTGATAAAGAAAACAGTTCACAGTAAAATATGAGCAAGTTCGGGTAGATACTGCTGAAAGAACAAGCCGGGTAAGACAGAATCACCAGACAAGACACAGAACAAGAACTCTGTAATTCTAAATGCAGTGTTGGAGGCACAAGAGAAAATAAACTATGAAGATGACCACAGGGTAGGTATGTGTGTGATGAATAGGTATGGGCGCGCATGTGTGTGGTCAGATATGGAACTCATGCCGGCCACTGATTAAAGTCCTTTATCCACTAAACTATATACAACTCAACTAACGACGCAGTAATTGTATTAAAGCACAAGACCTAGTAGTGCTCGTTTGACACAGGGTTTCTTGTATCCTAGGCTGTCCTGAACTTTCTACAAAGCTGAAGGTAACCGTGAATTTCCAATTCTCCTGCCTCAATCTCCTAGAATTTTTCTGTTGCCAGGGATTGAGGATAGCCCTGCATGCACGCTAGGCAAGAACTACCAGTTAAGTGATACCCCGACCCCAAAGGCAGAACTTCTAAACAGTGGACATTAGAAAGGCAGGAATTAACAGGAAGGGAAACAAAAGAGCAATTCAAAAGGCAACACAGAAACCAGGCAGCTCAAACAATGGAGAAAGCGACTGTGTGCAGCCACTGGGAAGGTTTAGCAAAGGCTAGCCGGAAGTCCAAGTGATGGAGAGAGGGGCGGGGTTGAGGGGCAAGATTTAAAGAGATTTTAATTGGCCGGTGTTGACAGTGTAGTGTTGCTTGCTGTGTTTGAGACAGGCTCTCACTTCATAGCTCTGGCTGGCCTGGAACTCACTATGTAGTCCAGGCTGGCCTTGAACTCACAGAGCCTCACCTGCTTCTGTTTCCAAGTGCTGGCATTAAGGCATGTGCCATCCCAACCTGGCTCAGTGTACACTTTCTAGAAGCCCAAATAAGCCATATCCCTGGATGAATCGATGACCGGAAGGTTGACAGTCTGACAGCTTACCATGGGAAGGGACGATGACGGTGTTGTTGATTTTCTCTTTATTTATTTATTTATTTATTTATTTTTTACTTTTATTTAGTGTGCACACACATGGGCACAAGTGTCATGGCACATGTGTGGATGTCAGAGGACACCTAGCAGAAGACAGTTTCCTCCTTGTACTGGGCAGGTTCTAGCGACTGAACTTGGGTCATCATGACGGATGGTAGGCACCTTTCCTCACTGAAGCATCCTGGCCACCCTGCGAGTGCTGGCTTTCTGAAAGCAGGCAGAACTCTGTAGGCACAGTGTGCCAAGGGTAGGCTGAGAGCAGGAGGCTGCTGCCCATCTGTGTGGTACAGGTGAGAAACAGAACTGGAGACTGTCCAGTCACCATCATGCCAGAACTTCACTTGGGCGATGCTGCACGCGCCAAATGAAAGCATTCTACTCTGAAAGTCCGAGATACATGGACTCACACAGAAGGCAAGAGGGGCAGAGGCAGACACATTTGGAAACAGACTGGATAATGACGGAGCTGTCTCTGTGGTATAGGAGGCACTGCAAGGCTGAGTTGTAACTCAGCACCCTTCCCTCCCCATCCCCCCAAATGCTAGTCAATTGACAATGAGAGAAAAAATTCTACCATAGGATCAATGGCTACGAGGCTCCCTGGGTAGGAGGCAAAAGCACAACTTTTCTTGCTTTGGAAGTTGGTAAGTAGGATTTTCGGGTACCATTAAAACACCAGTGACTGACTTAAAAACCTCTAAACCAGAAAAAGGAACACTGAAATGAAAGAAAAACAGAGGAGTCTGGAGATGTGGCTGTTGTTATGGCGCTCGCCTAGCATGCACAAAGCCCTGGGTTCAATCCCCCACTTTGCAGAAACTGGACAAGGTTTGTGCATGCCTACAATCCTAACATTCCAGGAGATAAAGGGACCAGAAGTCGAAGGTTATCCTTTGCAGTATAGAGAGTTTGAGTCCAGACTTAGTGATACAGGACCCTCTCTCAAAAAATAAAAATAAAATAAAAAAAATATCAGGGAAAGAAAGAGACCAAGAACAGGTAGATGAAGGGAAATTGGTGAGGTCAGGGTTGGATGTAGTGGCTATCCTGCCCCAGTGGCTCTAGTGGCCCCTCCTGGCACCTGTGCATGTGTGTGTTCTCCTCCCACACAACTTCAGGATGGACACAGAGACAAATGAATATGGTTGTTGCTGTGGCATGGTATCCCAACAGGCCACAGAACCCAAGGATCTCTGTCCTTTCATGGCCTACCTCAGGAGGCTGGTCAGCAGCAATGGCCAGGTGCTCTGTCTGGCCCTGACCTGTGGAGAAGTCAGCATGTGTTGTTTGAAGCTACGCTGTCCTGAAGTTGTGTGTTCTTCAGCACTGGCTTTTGACAGAGCTCGGCTAGATAATGCAAATGTAAATGCTGAGCGCATAGGTTGAAATACCCTACAGATGCTGGATTTATTTTACACAGAGAAATATCCAAGGCAGGAGTTTTCAACCTGTGGGTCAAGATTCCTACAGGGATCACATAGCAGATATCCTGTATATCAGGTGTTTAGATTATGATCTATAACAGTAGCCAAATTACAGCTATGAAGTAGTAACAAAAAACCATGCCATAAGGACCTGTATTAAAGGGTCACAGCATTTGGAAGGTTGAGAACACTGGTCTAAGGCATGTAGATTAGAGAAAAAGAGAAACAAGAATTTTATTATTATTATTATTATTATTATTATTATTATTATTATTATTATTATTTGGTTTTTCAAGACAGGGTTTTTGGAACCTGGCTGTCCTGGAACTCACTCTGTAGACCAGGCTGGCCTCGAACTCAGAAATCTGCCTGCCTCTGCCTCCCAAGTCCTGGGATTAAAGGTGTGCTCCACCACTGCCGGACTTAGTTTTTCAAATAGAGGCTCTGATGGGTCCTGTCTGTGGAGCCTATTTCTTATTTGCATGTAATGAAAGTTAGAAATGGTTGAGTTGATAGTACCCCAAAGAACTGCATTACTTTTTTTTTTTTTTTTCAGATACAATTAAATTAGACAGGGTACAGGTGAGCTGGTCAAGGAGGAGTATGGAATGGAAAACATAATAAATATTAAGAGAGGAAAATGGATAACCATGGCAAGATGGATGCAGGATAAACTCAGACATGCTCATAGCTAAAGTCAAAAGCTAACTCTTAGCAATGTGTAAAATGAAACAGCTCCATGTGCCCCACAGCCAATACCACGTATGAAAGTTGTCTGAGTAAAAGTGGAGTTATGTCAAAAAGGAAGGAAAGGAGAAAGCAAGCGAGCTGGAATGCTGTGAAGGAGGGATCTTTGCACATAGTACCATCTTAGGAGACTCTGCTGGGAGCATGGGCTGGGAGAGAGAGCCCTGGAATCCTCCTCAGAAAACGTTACAGCTCCTTAGTCTCTCAGCTGCCACTACGCATTACTGGTCCTGACATAACTTCTCACTTTTCCTTTGGAACTCTTTGTCTACTCTGACCTCCCTGGTGCCTGCACGCTTTCTCTGTAACACTCCTTCCAGGCAGTATCTCTGCAGAGACCTGCTTGTTATTCAGGTTGTCTCACAGTGGTTATCTGTCCACTCTTAGGATGCTGGAGCAATGCAAAAAGGCATGAGACCACCAAGAAAGAAGGAAAAGCTGCAGGTGGGATGGTGGTTAGAGATCTAAAGACCTTTAGAAAGTACCAGAACTAGGAAGCAGACTCATCAGCACTTGGGGCCCATGGTGCCAATGCATACAACCAACTGTACTTTCTATGTTAAAGCCCCAAACAACCAGAAAGTGAAATTCCAAATATCATTCTTTAAAGCATCAAAATTTATTTATAAAATATATTTAGAAAAGTATCACATATGTCAATAAGTAAAGAAAAGTAAATCAGGATTTCGAATGATGCCGTGTTGATATATATATATATATATATATATATATATATATATATATATATATTTGTGTAACATTTTCAGAACTATAGCTTTAATATTAAATGCTAATTAGAAACTATGAAGATAGATGCTGGCAGTTGGGGAAACCCTATAGTTACTAAGTCTCCTGAACCAGGACAAATATCATGGGGAATGATAAATCCAGACGGCCTGGTGATACCTCACTTGTTTTTATTTTCATTTGTTACACAGCATATACATACATTGGGTGCTGAACCATTGCTCTAAAAGTTTCTTAGTATTTTTGGTCAGTAACTCACTTTCAGAGGCTAATACTATATACCTAAGAACAAATTCAATGAAAAATGCCTATACCCCAAATATTACATATATCAGGTAGTTAATGCTTAAGTAAGCTCAACACAGAGTAGAAGTTTCCATTGTGGGGTTCAGTTCTTCCTAAAGGGGTCTACAGATTTCATACAATATCAGCAAAAAACCTCTAAGATCTTTTTGAAATTGACAAGCTGATCTTGGAACTTTACATGCAAATTCCAAACTCACTGAATAAAAAAGAAACAAAGTTTGGAAACTTATACAAGATTTGTTTAAAAATATACTTAATAAAAATGAAGGCAATGTGGAATTGGCATACAATTGGTAAACAGACTGAGGAGTGGAAGAGATGAAATCCAGGGCTCATTCAAAAGGTTGTTTGTTTGTTTTTGTTTCTCTTTTGAGACAGAGTTTACTTTGTATCCCAGGCTGGCCTCAAACTCTCAGCAATCCTCCTGCTCCAGCCTCCCCCAAGTGCTGGGATTAGAGGCATACACTATCACATCCAGTTAAGAGTCTACTCTGTGTGTGTGTGTGTGTGTGTGTTTGTGTGTGTGTGTGTGTGTGTGTGTGCAGGTATAGGTGTCCTTGTGGGAATGTGCAGAGGACGGAAGTTGATGTTGGTTTTTTTTCTATTATACCATCTTTTTTTTTTTTTTTTTTGAGACTGAACTTGGGGCTCTCCATTTCTGCTAGACTGTCTGACCAGTGAGCTCTGGGGATCCTTCTGTCTTTGCTGCCCTCGGTACTGGGTGCCCCAGCACCTGGCCTTTACCTAGTGTTGGACATCTGACCTCACATCCTCATGGCCATACAACAAGCACTTTAAGCACTGAACCATCTCCCTACCCCCCACCCCCTCAAGGCAGGGCCTATTGTAACTGTAGTCAGCCTGAAGCACACATCAATCCTCCTACCTTTACTTCCCAAGTGCTAGTATTACAGATATACACCACCATCCCTGCAGAGACTTTAGTCTTGACAAAGATGCTGCAGCCCTCTGGAGGAAGGCTGTGGTTTTTTAAAATAGCAGCACTGAAGCATCTTGACACCAGAGAACAAATGAGTCCAAGCCCTGAACTGTACACAGACTCATTCCCAATGAGTCAACAAGCGAATGAGTGTGCAAGCCAATGCCATAGGCTTTAAGAAAGAAGCACAGGAGGGTCCTCATGGCCCCTGGCATGAGTTAGTTAGAAGGGACACCAAAGCACTAGCCACACCAGGGGAAACCTGCAAACAAACGGATAATATATACCTTCATCACAAAGATGATGTCTAGTGTACTGATGTGCAGTTCTGTGGTAGAGAAGCTTCTACCACAGGTCAGATCTCCAATACAGAAAGGAAGGAAGGAAGGAAGGAAGGAAGGAAGGAAGGAAGAAAGGAAGAGACATTACTGAGAAGAGGTTAAAGGCCAGCCATTGGGAAGGCAGTTGCTAGCACATTTATCTGCCAAGTGAACACACAGAATGTATGTATTAAAAAAAAAAAAAAAACCCAAACACTGTAGAGATAAAAGCCAAAAGGCAAATGACCCAATTTAAAGATGGAGAAAAGACTTAGTGAAAGCCACAGTGAAATGGCTAGTCATCTAAGGTGACAGTTACCTTGACGGTCACCCTGACAGGTAAGAGCCGTCAGTGGTGAAGCACACCTCTGGTGTGTTCGGGATGGTATCACCAGAGACAGTCAGGGCATGAGCACTTGGATCTAACAAAGGATTCAGTCCATTCCTGGAGTCAAAGCCATTTCTTTTTGAGACAAGATCTCACGTGTTCCAGGCTGGCTGCAAACACCAATGTTAGGACTAGAGGCGTGTGCCGCCACGTTCTCGGTTTATGAGCCCTGGGGATTTTGTGCAAGCGAGGCGAGCTCTCTACCATCTGAGATGTATCCCAGCCTAGAGTTAAAGGTAAGGAGATTATATTGGGAAGTGGAGCTATGGAAGGTGGGGCTTGGCTGGAGGAAGGAGGTCAATGGAGGCTTGTCTTCAAGGGCTATGGCTTGCCCTGCCCTTCCTGTTAGGGGGTCTATTCTGTTTCCGGTGTGAGTCTATTCTGTTTCCGGTGTACCCTGAAGTTCATGGTTCTGTTCCATACATAATCTCTCCGCCATGATGGACTAATGCACTGTGAAGGCCTGAGCTAAACTCAGTAAGCTGTTTACGTCAGGAGTTTGGTAGTGGGGACACAAATTCTCTAACTCACCAGGAAGCACAAAACACAACCACAATGAAGTTACCAGCACAGATCAATCAGAGGGCAAAACCAATCGTGTCCTACAGTGCTCAAGATTGCAGGTGTAAAGTGTTGCAGCCACTCTGTGGGAACTGTGGGCTGCTACTGAAGTGAAATACGCGCTTTACTTGTGACCCTGAATGTCTGAGTAAGAAGTAAATGTCACATGAGGAGTCCTGGAGGGATGTTCAGACCAGCATAGCTTCCACCAATAGCAGGCTAGAAAAACTGCAAATCTATTCACCAAAACAAGGACTGCTCAGCATGTGACCTGGACAGGAATCCACTGCACATCAGCTCAAGGCTAGACATGGCCATGTTTGTCTATGTGACTTCTCCCTTTATAGGTGAGGGACAATCAAAAGCCATCTATGGTGACTTAAGCTAAATGGTAAACTCCCAGACATGAGGAATAGAAAAAAAAAATGTCCCTTGTGCTGATCCTGGCCATGTGGGCATGGTGTGCAAGAACCCATCAATCTCTATAGAGATCTGTTCTTGCCATGTGAGTTTTTTCCCATCATGCACTATGAAAAGAAAAGTCACTTCCTAGGCATTAGAGAACACCAGCTGCCTCAGAAAAGATCTCATGGCTGGGCAGTGGTGGCGCACACCTTTAATCCCAACACTTCGGAGGCAGAGGCAGGCGGATTTCTGAGTTCGAGGCCAGCCTGGTCTACAGAGTGAGTTCCAGGACAGCCAGGGCTACACAGAGAAACCCTGTCTCGAAAAATCAAAAAGAGCCTCTGTTCTTTCAAAACAGCATATTCCTGAGGAAAACCAAGACCTGATTAAATGCAGTAGAACAATGCATCATCTCACGGTGATCTGCAGGCTCAAGGCTCCGGTAGCGAAAGCCCCAGTGAAGTGTTGTTTCAACTCTACAAGCCAGCTGTGAAACGTATCTGGAAACACGAAGGATCAGGAGCAGCTGCCTGTGTGATGCAGTTCCTCACCCGACAGCTAGAAAAGCCAGGCAACTCACTGTCTCCCAAGGTCCCTTGTGAGGGTCTAAATGTACTGGCTTGGTTGGTTCTCAAGGGACAAATGCCTGGTTGGTCCAAGGAAGAAGGATCACGAAGGGTGCTGAACCCCGTCACTCATATATAGTTGATTCCTAGATGTGTGCTGCTAGCTTTGAAATGACAGGTGGTGAGGAAACCCCAATTTTAGGAAGAGGAGGCCTTGGTGAGGTGTGTAGTGCCCCAGTGCTGACCACAAGGGTTTGAGGCAGGATGCTGTGGACTCAGCACATTTGAAGAAGGAGTTAAGGAAACTGGTCTCATCCATAGGAGAGAGGGGCAGCCCGGCTCTTTGTCTGGTGCCTGGTGAAGACAACTGTGGAGGGTTGACAGTCTCATAGGAGCCGGGTACGGAGCCCTGAAGCACAGGTGCCTTTGAGGAGAGCTTCATGGCTGGCCTTCCCGAGAGGCTCTTGAAACAGCATGTGTCTGAAGGGCTTTGCAGTCTTGGCTGGGACTATTGGCTTCTGTGGGCACAAGGCTCCAGATGAGCAGAGTTCATCCAGTCCTTGGCCCAAGGAGAAAATCTGGGAGATGACAGGGTCCAGTGGTGGCAGACACGGCTGAGCAGTGAAGCCATGATGCTGTCCAGCAGGGTGACTGGGCTCCTTTAAGGCTGGGAGGAGCCTCGGGACCCTCATGAGTCTGAACTCCAGCTGAGGCTTCAGAAGAACAAGGCAAACTGGGATGTGTCATCACAAGAGGCAAAGTGAGTAGGCCACGGGATGCAGCCATGAAAATATGTAGCTAGTAAAACTAAAGTGCAAGGCAGGGACACGCCTCAGTTCAGGGATAGACAGGATGATGTGTGTACTGGGGAGAATGTAGGCAGGGTGTATGATGTATGTGCATGCAGATGACCTGTACAGGTCAAGAGATTATTTTGGGGTCCTCTGTACTCCTAGATGAAGTACCTCTAGGTACCTCAAATGTCAGCCTGACTGCTTTTCCCTTGGCCATTTCCCAGTGTCCTCTTGGCCTTAAGCGATTTCGAAGCAGGAGGCATTTTCCTTTGGGACAGAAAGCAGGCTGTTTATCGGTACTAAAAGCTGGTGATCCCCTGCCTCCAGAGTTGACACAGACTTACTGTACCACACTATACTTGTGCAGTGAATCACAAAAATCCTTCCTGAGGGACCCAGGGAACTTGTGTTCTGCTGGCATCTGCCCAGGTGAGAAACACGGAAAAGCAAATGCCAATCCTGCCATTGTGGCCCCTTAGTGAGAGGTGTTCCCCAGTGCTCCTAGTCAGCAGAAGTGAGCTTGTGTTTAGATCACTGCAGTATCAAGTATGACGAATGCAGAGACTGGAACAGGCTTGGTCTGCAGCTCAATCCTTTTCTGAGGGATGATACCACTACACTCTGGCTGAAAGGCTATGGCTATGGTTGGATCTGGGCCTGGGCCAAGCAGACCAGAGGCTGAGACAAATGATTATAGGAACAAAGACTTGCTGATTGGCTTGGAGCTTCACGTGGATGGAAACTGTATAGGTAGATGTTGGAGCTGGGAGCACTGGATTCAGAATCTCCTAGGTACATGCACCGCCATAGCTCACTGGGGCAGCGAGAGGCCCAGAACTCAGAACTGCAAAACAGAGCTAGGTGACTCATGTTGGGCAGGACAGGGCCTCCTGGGCCCAGAGCTGAGGGGAATGGCTTTTGTCACAACTTCCCCATGGGGGTACAGGCAGGAATTCCTCTCTGGGAGTCTCTTATCCCAGGGGCCAGCCTCACATTTAGGTTTGCTGCATTCAGAGAGGGAACTCTGGGACCCGAAGACTGCCCTTCAGTTTGTTTCCCTGTCATTTGGCTCAGTAGGAGAAGTCATACACTGCTTAGACTCGAAGGCTATGGTGCCGAGTCCCCAGTCATTCCTCTTACCTACAAAGACAGCTACCAAATAAGCCACCTTTGTTGGAGGCTGGGTTTCCAGCCTCATCTACAACCAGGTTGCTACAATTTCTTCACTTTGGGGTCAGTTCTGACGATGGCCAGTAGGAGGAGCTGCCAACAGGAGCACACAATCAAGAACATGTAGGGCTGGCTCTAGAGCTATTTGGGTAGTTACCCATTTGAGAGACTATCCCCACTCCCTGCCTGTCCCAGAGCACAGGTTCAAAGTGCCTTTGGTTGGCCTCATTCTGGATGGGCTGGCTCCATTTGGACCTGACAGGTTAGTTGAATGTCCCCACCTCAGATCTGGCCATTGGGAGTGACCTTGCAGGGGTTCCAGTAGCTATGGCAGGCTGCACATGCTCACAGGGCCCTTGTTACATCTTTACCAACCCAAAGAAGGCTGCTATGTGGAGGGGCTATGGTTGATCATTTCATCTACGTAACTGAGGCAGAAGCTCATGGTGAAACAGGCTCTCTGCTGGGTCCAACCAGCCTTTCGGGAGGCCTGCCAACCCAGGGGTCACCACCCTATCAGACCACTGGCCCAGACAGGATTGTCACCTCCCAGCACAGCCTGGAACTCAGTAGAGGCAGTGGCCTATGGATGTAAGTCTCCTGCTGAATTCCTTGCACAGAGGGAGGCCACTATGCCCTGATATTACCTCAATCTCTGTGGTACGTTGAGAACTCGGAGGTCAGGCACCTCTCAGGGTGGCTGAGAGACGCTCCATTGTGGGTACAGTCTGGTCAGGAGACACCCTGGCTGCAGAACTGTAGCTTCTGTCTTGACCTCTGTGCTGAAACTGACCTGAGTGGCATCCAGCTTTGCTCACTGTAGCAAGCATCCGGAATCAAGGCAGCTATTTTAGGCTTTGGGGGGGGGGGGGCACACGTGGACTCCGTTACACATTTTGTTTTGTTTTGTTTCCAATCCTTTAAAAACATAAAAAAACATGCTTAGTTCACAGATAACACAAAAACAGCCCCTGGGTACGGTTTGCTTGTTTGAACTGGTCAGTAGTTGATGTCTTCAAAGGCATGCAAGGCTCCCAGCCACCCATTGGGTTCCCAGCATTGTTTGGTGCTGGGATGGTTTCCTCAGGGGCTGGTACCACCTCACCCACCTTCTCCAGGCGAGCTCTCAATGTGTATACGAACTACCCCGCGGCACCCGGGCGCTCTGACTGATTGACATCTTCATGGAGTGTGAAGCCTGGGCTTCTGTCTCAAACATCCAGCTCCACAGGCCTTCGTCCCTCTCACACTCAGCCCCTCATACTGAAGCTGCCAGTGGGTGACTGAAGAGGAGGTTTTTGTAGTTGTGACCACAGTGACCTCCAGAGCCTCTGAGATGTAGAGGGGATCGGTTCCACTCTTTTTCCTGAAGAGGTGGTGCCAGTGTGGAAAAATGGTGGAAGAGGTCACGTCCACTGGTGGGTTCCAGGAGGGAGAGTCAGACTAGAGTAGCCTGCACCAGAAGCCCAACTCAGTCTTCCCCGAGAGGACCAGAGGAGGTCCTGCTGGCCTGTGAGAAACGATTGTTTGGAAGCCACTGTGTTGGCTTGGGTCTTTGTGGAGTAACATCACCAAAGAATCTTGGCTAATAAAATAGATGGGAAAACAGACTCCCATTACAGAGGCACAACCCTACATACACAGCTACCAGGTTTACTGCAGCACAGAGAATTTGCATATATATATATATATATATATATATATATATATATATACATACACATACACATATACATATACATATACATATATATATGGCACACATCATAGCTATGTCCCTGGCTTAGTCGAATATCGCTATAGAAAAGGTAATCGATGTTTACCCCCACGTATGACATTCTACACAGACACTCGAAGATAGGTGGAGTGCAGAGTTAAGTGTGAAAAGAGAAACAACATAACTTTTTAGAAGAAACAGAAGGATCTCACAACTTTGGGTTATATGAACAAGGCCCAAAGTGAAAAGTTGCTAACTATAAGAAAAGTAGATATGGAAATGTATGGAAAGAAATAATTCCTGTGCATTGAAACATTAAGGCGGGGAGATGGCTCCATTGGCAAAGTGTCTGGTGAGGACCTGAGTTCAGATCCCAAGAACAACATCGCCACCCCTCAGTCCTCAAACTGGGTCAAAAGCCAGACATGGTGGCATGTGCCTACAACCCTAAAGTGGGGTTTGGAGTGGGGTAGGGAGAGAGAGACAGCTCTCTAGAGCTCCTTGGTCAGCAGACTAGTCAATCAGTGAGTGTTGTGTTCAATGAAATACTTGGTCTCAAAATATAAGACAGTGATAGAGGAAGACGCCCAAGGTCAGCCTACGGTCTCTACATCCATAAATGTTTATACACACCCACATATCACGCCCATACACACATACAGAACATATACATAGACTCTACACACAAAAGAAAGATGGGGGACCCAGAACATTAAAACAGCAAAAGGAGATGCACCTACCAAACAACTTGTGTCCAGAACATGTAAAGAACTCTTATGAATCAATAAGAAGAGGTCAGCAGAAAATGTGTCCAGACAAAAATAGCACTTTACAGCCAGGTGTGGTGGTCTGCAGCTTTAATCCAAGCACTCAGGAGACAGAGGAAAGTCTATCTCAGGGAAGCCAAGGCTAGATGGTCTACTTAGCAACTTCCAGGTTAGCCAGAGCTACAAAGTGAGACCCTCTCACAAAACAAAACAAAACAAAACAAAACAAAACACAAAAATAAAAACAAAAAGGTGGAGGGTGGGCTGGAGGGATGGCTCCAAGCTTAAGAGCACTGGCTGCTCTTCCAGAGAGCCTAAGTTCAATTCCCAGAAGCCACATGGTGGTTCACAACTGTCGGTAATTCTAACCCCCTTCTGTCTCTGCAGGCACTGGGCCTGTGTGTTGTGTACAGACATCCACGCAGGCAAAATACTCATACTCATAAAAATAAAATGAATAGATTTTCAAAAATTAAACAGAAGTGGCACTTTACTGAAGTATATTCAAACGAGCTACGGAATATTCAGCTTCATTAGTGTCAGAGAAATGCAAGCCACAAGGTGACTCTGCTGGCACTTTGAATAGAATAGTTAAGATAGACATTGAACCTCCCTCTTGAGGCATAAGTGACCGAATGGGACACATAACTCCACAGAGAGCTGTGCCTGGTGACGAACATGGCCCACCAATGCCATTCCTGTTGCTGGAGAAGAAGACACAGAAGTTGCAAACACCTGGACTAGAAACAGCTAACAGGGAAACAAACCAACAAATTGCTGTCAAGAACAAACTTCCAGCTGCAGCTAATAAGACAAGTCGAGCCACATAGCTACCCAGCATCAAACCAAATTTGGCTTGTTCCTCGACTATTGGTAATTGCTTTCACGCACACAAACATTAAATGATGTCATTCATCCATTTAACAGGAGAAAAATCTTATGATAACTAACTGTGTGGATGCAAAAGCTGTTTGAAAAAAAAAAATACAGTCTGGGGTCAGGAGTGATGGCACATGCCTTTAATCCCAGCAATCTGGAGGTGGAGTCAGATGGATCTTTATGAGTTCAAAGCCAGCTTGGTCTACATGGCCAGATCCAGGACAGCCAGGGTTACATAGAGAGAGCCTGTCTTAAAAATAAATTAAGAACCAAAAGAACTCAAGTGGAGAAGTGTATAATGCTCACGGGCAGAACAAACATTTCAGCAATCTATAAACTGATCTAGCCATTTGGCATAGTCTCATTTGGCATCTCAATATGGCTTCCTCTGAAACTTTGGGCAGTTATGAAGAAGAGAGCAAGAAACACCAAGACCTCTTCCTACCAGACATAACGTTGTGTCAATTAAGATGGCATAGCCCTAGGGCAGGTGCATACAAGGTGGAACGGACTGAAGGTGGATTATCAACCCAGCAGGAGACACAAACTTAAGAAATGGTCCTTACCTCACACTTACACAACAATCACATCCAGATGGATCAGGATGCACTCTTCTTTAAAAATGGTGTATTTCACATCTACCTGTCGTCTCCTGTCTACCTGTCTACCTGTCTGTCTGTCTATCTATCTATCTATCTATCTATCTATCTAATGATCTGTGTGTCTGTGTGTCTGAGTGTCTGTGTGTCTGAGTGTCTGTGTGTCTGTGTGTCTGTATGTCTCTGTGTGACTATATGCATGTGAGTACAGGTGCTTGTGAAGGCCAGGAGAGAGGGCTAAGCCACCCAATGATGTGGGTGCTAGGAACTGAACCTGGGTGCTCTACAAGGGTAGCAAGTGCCCTTAATCACTGAGCCAATCTTTGTAGCCCCCTTCAGAGGACTCTTATGATTGCTATAAGAGAATAGTGTTTTAAATTCTGAGACAAAAAAGATTTTTTAAAAAAGACAAAAATATAGGAGGAGCTAAGGTGAGAGGAAGAGGAGTAAGGAGAGGAGGAGAAGAAGGAGAGGAGAAGCTAGGTGATGAGAGAGAGAAAGAGAGAGAAAGAGAGGGGGGATATGAAGGCAATTGTTCACGTGTCTCCACCAGTCAAAGAGTTGCTATATCTGGGCTGGGTATTAGGTTATACTTCTGATTGAGCATTACCAAACTTATAAAGCCTTTGATTAACATTTTTAAAAAGTGTATAAAAGCAAAAAGAAAAAGGGGACATGGGATAGGGGTTTTCTGGGGGGGGGGGGGAAGAAATGGGGAAATGGGATGGCATCTGAAATGTAAATAAAATATCCAATAAAAAAAAGAAAAAAATAGACAAAAATAGCATCAGGAGAAAAGATTGGTGATGCATTCATATGAAATTGAACAATGTGTTGTGTGGTAGTGGAGCGTGACTTTAATCCCAGCACTCAGGAGGTAGAGGCAGGCAAA
This sequence comes from Arvicanthis niloticus, assembly GCF_011762505.2. Classification (NCBI taxonomy): domain Eukaryota; kingdom Metazoa; phylum Chordata; class Mammalia; order Rodentia; family Muridae; genus Arvicanthis; species Arvicanthis niloticus. The sequence goes on from NC_047670.1 coordinate 63,581,524, forward strand.
TCTCTGAGTTTGAGGCCAGCCTGGTCTATGGAGTGAGTTCCAGGACAGCCAGGGCTACATAGAGAAACCCTGTCTTGAAAAACAAAAAAAACAAAAATCAAAAAATGAACATCCTTTGTTTACCATCAGACACTGTTCAGGGGTCTTCGGGCAGCTCCACTGGTAGCTTGCTTGTCTAGCATTCAAAAGGCCCCAGTTTTCTTTCTAAGCGCTGTATCAAATTGGACATGGTGGCACAGGTAGTAATCCTAACACCCGGGAGGTAGAGGCAGACGAATCAGGAGGACAAACTGGGAGAAAATATCCACAGCATATACTGTAAGTACAAACTACCACACAGAAACACATGCAAAGCATCTCTGAAGTGACATTTTGCAGAAGAGGAAGAGGTGTGTGGTACCCACAGTCAGCGAAGTTAAGTCGTAACTGCACATTTTCTTTGTGATAAGCAATAGATTGTTGGTAATTCAGTGACTCCATAAGCTTCCCTAGACATTTTTTTTTTTTTTTTTTTTTTTTTTTGAGACAGGGTCTCTCACTATGTAGCTTTAGCTGTCCTGGAAGTTGCTATGCAGAACAGGCTGACCTTGAAGTCACAGAGATCCTTCTGCCTCTGCTGCTGGGATCAAAGGTCTTCCCTGCTACCTTTCTATGCATTCTTGGTGAGAAGTGTTCATTGCTTTAGGCACTATAGAAAATGGTTGTTTTGTTTTTGTTTGCTTGTTTTGATTTGTTTTTGTTTGGTTATTTCCAACTAAAGCTAGCATTTCTAGTAGTCACAAAAACTCACTGCTAAGCCTTATAACATGTTTCCCAGATACACAAGGTAGAAAGGATGATTCCTGAAGGTTGCTCTCTGATTTCCACATTCTCACATCATGGTACATATTCTCCCAAATAAAAAAATGTAAAAAAAAAAACCTTAAAAGAATGTCAATTCAATCTTACACACACACACACACACACACACACACACACACACACACACACACACATTCAAGCGTGAGGAATAGAGGGGGAAGGATGGGAGGGTAGGAGGAGGTGGAGTTTACCATTTGCAGCTTCTTATTGCATTATAAAAATAACTCAAGGGCTAAGGGCGCAGCTCAGTGCACATACGTACGTACATACATGGAGGCAAAACACTCACATGCGTAAAATGTGGGCTGGAGAGATGGCTCACTGGTTAAGAGCACTGTCTGCTCTTCTAGAGGTCATGAGTTCAATTCCCAGCAACCACACTGTGGCTCGCAACCATCTGTAATGGGATCTGGTGCCCTCTTCTGGTGTGTCTGAAGACAGTGACAGTGTACTCACATACATAAAATAAATAAACCTTTTAAAAAATATCAAATGCCCATCTTTTAATATTTTTAAAGTATAGGCATTTAAAGAAAGACAGGCAAGGATAAGCAAATGAATAGACACATTGCATTCATGAATCGTAAGGCTCAGTATGGTAAAGAAGCCAGCTCTACCCTGTATACAAATATATATTTGTATATACTGATATATAAGTTCAAATTAGTGCCCTCCAAAAATTCTAGTAGTGTTTCCTTTTATTGTTTGCTTAATATTGATTTTCTGAATTTGCACGGTATGTGAAAGTACCAGTCCAGGACAGCTCAGTCATTCCCAAGGAAAGAAAATGGAGAGATTTGGATAAAGCAATAAGGCAGTGTACAGTATGATGACACTGTGGCATTGACCTAAGGTGGACGACTAGATCAACGAGCCAGGCTGGCACATGCAGGGACTATGTATGTAAGCATAGACCATGTGGTAGAGGTGACTGCCTGAGTGGGGAGGCTGTCCCAGAGGGGTCTTGTGGGGACTCTAACCTTGCCTCATGATAATGGTGATCCAGCTCTAGGAGCCTGCATTGCGAGCTGACACTCGGGGTTATTGTTATGCTTTTCAGTCCTTCATCGACAAACAACAACAACAACAAAAAAATCACCAAATTTAGAGATGTTGGTTAAATTGATTGTATTAAAGTTAAGATGGTATTACATAAAAAGTAAAAACACCAGGAAGAAGTGAAAAATGACCGTTTATAGGGAAGGAAACAATTCTTGCAACAAAAAGCAACAGAATGTGGGGGGGGGAGTCTTTAACAGAAACTATGACAGGTAAGAGAAAAATGGGACCCAGGGTCCTTTGGACAGTTGTGATCAAAGATGCAAGCCAGAACTTTGTAGAAGAAACCAAAGTGGTTGCTAAATATGTGACAATAATTTTCATTTCACCATCGAGTGGAAATATGCAAGAAGCTTACTAATACTTCACAAGAGGCAAGAGCAGCAGTGTTGGGGGCAACGCTGCCGGTGGGGTGCTGGCCAGAGGGTGAATCTGTACAATCTATACCTGCAGTGGGGGTGAAATATGGTGGTGAAGCATAATCCCAAATTTATGTCCACTTGGAAACCTTCCTTTTCAGAAATAGAGTCTTTGCAGAGGTTATCACTGAATGAGGTCATACTGAAATTCGGGTGGGCAGGCAGGACTCTAACACAAGGATCACTATTTTTATGGGAGGGAACTAAACAGACTTATGGAAGGCACATGCCTGAATGAAAATGGACCCAGGAGTTGATGCAGTCACAAGTCATTGGAGATCACTGGTGGACACCAGGAACCATAGGAAGGGAGACCATCTCTAGAGTCCTCAGCAGCATGGTCTTGTTGACCTGGCTATCAGAGTTAAACTTCCCTTTTAGGCTTCGGATGTGTGACTCATTGTTATAGACACTCCTGCCACTTGTTAGCTTGAGCTGTTTCTGCTGACATTTCCCCACAGGAAGAGCTCTGCAGGTGTGCAGCCCCAGGGTTCCTAGACACATTCACAGTTATCCAAGCAGGATGGCTTAAGCATAGGTATGGAGGCTGACCCAGGATGTTCCCCCACCTCAACAGGTAACACACACCTGTGCCCACCTGACACACATCACATGCCATCCTTGGCAGTAGGGTACAGTTGCAAAGGTGACGGTGAGAGACCCTGCTCCAGACCTTTCCATCCAGGGACTCAGACAACAAGTAGGCAAGAGAGCTATAGACAGGACCAGGTCGCGGGGAGGCAGTAAGAGAGATAGACTAACTAGGTAGAAGGATACAGGATGCGGGGCACAAGCATCCTTTAACAGAGAAAGGTGGGGGCCTGAGCTGACACTCTCTGAGCCAATGCCAATTAACAGGTGCCATATGAAGTCCTGGGTGTAAACATAGCTCGGCCATTTCACCCTGTACCACAGATGTGTTAGCGCCATCTGACTCTGCAGGAGCTCAGCCGTCCCTCCGCCTTGCATATCCGTGGCACTTGATACTGTTTGAACACTATAACTGGCTCCCTGCTCTATCTTAGAGGAAACAAGTAGTACTGAGGAAACCCTGCTGGGACTATTGCAACAGGACCCAAGTATGCTGCTCACCCTGGCCAACATTACATGGCAGACCCTAGTGTCTGGCCAGGCCAGTGCCAGTGTGCCCCCACACCCCTTTGCTTGTGAGATCCTCTCAGGGGATACTCCTGATCCAGCCCTGTGCCCTGTTTTGGAGAATGCAGCTTGAAGGTCTTCTTTGAGAATTGGGGTGGAGCCAGAGTTCTTCAAACACAATGGGACAAAAAGGCAAAGACTCCCTATGGCAACCTGAGTCTGTGGGTGGTGGAGACTGGGTCCTCTGCATCGGTTTCATATTCTGTAGCACCAGGGCAGGGTGCTGTGCACATATTAGGCTTACCTCTGGGTGTTTACTGGATTGGACTCTGGTAAAAGTGCTCTTAGAGGACCTACTGTCTATATGTTGGTAATTATTGACCTTGAATGCATAGATGGGCTTTGCTTGACCTCTGACCTCAGCAGCCACTACTGGCACTGACCAGGTGGTTGAAAGTACCTTTGCTTCTTCCCGTTTCCAGTCCTGTCGCATGGTCATTCTGGAGGGCCCGATCACTGTATCCGGCAGGGCCCGGGCGCTACGCACTTTGGGTGGAGCATCTAAGAGTGATTCTGAGAAGCCGAGGTTGGCAATGGGTGGCATTTGCTTCTTGGCTTTCTTCACACTGATACCTTCCACACAGAGGTCAGACCCGTTGAACGGTGGCAGCTCCACAGCAGGCTGTGAGAAGAGGTAGCCTGTCAGGATTCCTCCCTGACTCAGAAACCAGAGCCTGCAGCTGGAGAGTCACCTGGCTGGTCCCACACCAAGCTGCCTGCCATACCTCTGAAGCTTTGTCCGTGGGGCCTTCTTTCAGGAAGAACACCCAGCTTGTCTTTCTATAGGTCCTGTGGTTAAACCCACAGGGCAGACAGAAGCCTCGAGGCAAAAGCCTCAGTCTTGATGTCTAGCCTGCTGCGTCATCCCTGATGGGAGGGCACTAGAGAAATTTCAGAAAGAGGATAAGGGGCTCTGAAGAGAAAAGTCTAGAAGGGCCCAGGGGTTGTGGAACATCCCGAAGCTATTCAGGTAAGGGCCTCTCCCATTACCCATAAAGCTGGGACATGGAGAAATGACAGGTAGAAAGACTAGATTATGAAGGCCACAGGGCCCAAGTGACAGGGCTGTCCAGAGTAAACCTTTTGCTAGGTGCACACAGGAGGCTGAGCTTGGGGCAGATCAGCAGACTCAGGCTCCTGACAGACCCGCACAAAGCCAGGACCTCTTTGTCCAGACCCAAGAAACAGGATCTGTGTCCCCCACACCCAGTGACTGAGAATGAGGTATCTGCCACCCAGGAACCCAAGCCCACCCACCTTGTGGACAGACACCGGCAGCCTAAGCAGGGTAGCTGCTGTCCTCACCTGCCTCCACAGAAGCTCAAAGTTGCCGATGTCACAGTTTCGGTCCAGTTTGCGGTCCACCACAACCTTGATGGTGTCCTCCTGCACCTGGGCACAGAGCTGAGCCGTGACAGGAGTGGAGGGGTGCATGGTGGGGCTGGAGTTGATCTCAATGAGCCAGGGCTTGAAGTCTCGCCCCAGGATGAAGTCGGCTCCGTAGAGCTCGAAGCTATTCTTACGGGCTTCTACGTGGTCCTGGGCCACCCTCATGGCATTGGTGACAGCTCTTTTCATAGATGGGTAGATGATGCTCCCCCATGTTCCTCCTCGGCCCCTCTTCTGTAGGTACTCCTGGAAGCGGGTACTGGTCCACATGTTATGGCAGGGTAGCAGTGGACTTCGCTCTTTGTCATTTTTGAGACGTCTCTGGATGGAGTTGTTACACAGGTGGATGGCGCTGCGGGCAATGTCCTTGTGAGATTGGTGTATGCCAATCTCACATGGAGCCAGCACAGTCTCCCCAGCTTGCCCCGAAGCCACAATACCTGGTGCAGGCAGGGTGGCTCCAGGAGGCCTGGGACTGCTCTGTTACCCTGAAGCAGCATGGATCACCCCATGCCCCCCAACCAGCCTGGTGGATAGCACAGATCACACATAACAAAGGTTCACCAATGCAGAACCAACCACTAGGAAAAAAAAAATCTGCCCGTGCCTCAGTTTCCCCACATGTCTGTAGGAGCCTATGAGTCACCTATCTAAAGTTTCCAGTGAGTTAGTTTTAGACTCCTGCCTAGATTTCTATATACTAACTTAAAACAAGTAGTACCTTTAAACCGTAAGGCACTGTTCATTTTCATTTGAAAATGGGGGTAGGCATGCCACACTGGAAACCCCCATCCAGTTCCAGAGTGAGGCCTGCTCCATAGGCTTATGTAAGAAAGGTGGACATTTAAAAGATACAGCCACCTATACGGTATAGTTTTCAAACTACTTCTTTCACTTCTGTTTATACTGCTGGGTTATGCCCATTCAACTGGGAATCTCTCATCAGCCAAAGCTGAGAGTGTATAATATTGCCAGGCATAGAGTTCATGACTTGATGGCTCAACTGAGCCCATGTGAAGAGACTGCATGCTGCTCCTGGACTCCATTTGCACAGTGAGTTTCTAGATCTTGCTATAGACTCCTTGTCCAGAGGCAACACACAGATTGGGGTGGCTGCCTTCAGCACTGCCCAGCCCCCTTCCGAAAGGTATGACCTAACAGATGTGACTCCAGGTGTGCTGGGGGTAGAGTTTACCCAGCAAAGTTTCAATTGAGCAACCCTCAGCTTCCCAGGATTCCAAATGACTCTCCTTTTCAAAGTCCCCTAGGGCATCCAGGTTCCCAGTTCTGCCAAGTGATAATCACTAAACCATGGAGAGGAAGCCCTGGGTCATCCCTGAGGATGTAGATAGGTTCTCAGTATCCTGCCCTCACTGGAATGTGTTTGTTAGTCCCCAGGCCCCCCTGAGTGTTTGAGCCTGGTAGTCCTGATACCCTGATGCTTTGGCAGTGATGGGCCACCTAGAAGATTCAGAGTGACAAAGACCCAGGGTGCCTCATCTATACATCCCAACCCAAAGGACCTCCTGCTAGGTGCTTAGAGGACCATGGAGCTCCCCAATGCTGACCTGTCCAGCTTGTCCAGGGAGAAGCGCTGTGTAGAGAAGCGGAGGTAGCTCTCTTTGTAGAACCAGATGGTTAGGGGATTCCAGTCTGTGACGAGGAACCACTGTCTGATGTCAAACTTGGTGTCATAAATGAGCATCGGAGTCTCGATGTACTTCTGGACCACCCATTTGTTGTCCTTTGTGGACTGGTTGTCTGTGGCCACCAGATCCAGGATGTTCTCCACACGGTCCATGCACACAATATCTCCAAGAACAAGAGGCAGTACCTTGGCCCAGTGCAGCACAGTTCCCAGGCAGCCATAATAGGCCCCAACACCCACCCTGACATTGGTCCAGCACCATTAATCTGTAGGACTGGTTGGGCGGGGCAGATGTACACTCAGGGGACAAAGCCACAGTTGGCGCTGACTAGTTGTTCAGCTCTCCCACCTTGGAGCCAACCCTACACTCCAGAGAGCATAAAGAAACTAGGGAAAACAGACCAGTGAATCACTCAAGAACATGCCTTTGGGTTTGGTGTGTTCTCTAAGCAGGACTGTTGGAGACCAGTAAGGGTTAATACTACAGGAGTGACCAGCCAAATGGGATAACCTTGGCACAGGTAGGAGGCCTTCAATTCCTCCCCACTGGTTTTCCTTTACCCATAGGCAGACTCTATACTTTTTCACCCTTGGCCCTAAAGTAGGTCTGCCTGACTTGTGAGACATGCAGGAAGGAACAAAGTGTTTTGTTGTGAGCTCTGCAGGGTTTAATGCCAGTGACAGAGCCCGCTGCTCACTTTTCCCTGCCATGACGATGTAGGATGAGAGCAAGGCCACAAGATAGGCAGAGCACCCTTGTAATCTGCCCAGGAACATGAGTTTCTGCTGAGATCTGGGGGGACCGATGCACAGCACATCTGGTCGTCAGTTCTGATGATAAAAGGTAGTGAGAGGCCTCCATCCACAGCGTCCCATGGGCACGAGGTAAGTTCTCACAAAGCACATGGCTTCCATTTATTTAGTCATGGCAAGTTGAGACCTTGCCTACAATGAAACAAACCTCTGAAGTCACCAACGGCCACCAGCACTAGGCAAGAGCACAGGCAGAGACCTATACTTATTGAGAGCAGAATCTCTGAACAATCCACAGAGCATCCCTGAGGATGGAGTCTTCAGTGGGAGGCAGATAAGGCTTAACAAGTGAGAGGAGACAGAGACTTCTTAGGATGGGGAGGGGGCTGAGTCCAGAGCCCAGGAAGGAACACAGCATGTGCTACAAAGCAAGGCAGTAGCAGCACAGAAGAACAGAGGAAGCTCTGACTGTCTGCAGGACACTAGATGGGAATGGACCACATACATCCAGAAAGCAGAAGAATTCAGTATAGAAGACACCTCTAGGACTGCATGTGATAAAACCACACATTAATAAAAAATTTTAAAGATCATTCCAAGTACCCACGTGGGAGCTCACAATCACCTGTAATTCCAGGGGTTTTGACACCTTTGGCCTCCACAGGTACCAGGCACACACATGGTACACACACACACACACACACACATACACATACACACACACACACACACACACATACACACACACACACACACACATACACACACACACACACACACACACATACACACACACACACACACACACATATACACACATACATACACACACACACACACACACATATACACACATACATACACACACACACACACACACACATATACACACACACACATGCAAGGAAAAAAACCCACTCATACACACAAAATAAATAAATCCGAACAAAATTTAAACCACATAAATACCCTGAGAATTATATAAACTAAAACATCTGTTTAAATACTACAGAAAAATAGAGCCTTCTTTTACAGAGACAAGAGGATGCAGCTAATGTCGCAGACAGAGGAAATTTGGTAGCTGTAAATATTTTATTACTTCACAGGAAAGCCTGGAAATAAATAAACTTAGCATTTAAGTCAGAGACAAGAGAAAATACCTCATAGGAAAACTGAGGTCATTGACTTTTGAAACACAAAAAAATTAGGAAATTATGAATGTGTGTATGTGCACACACACAGGCACATACCATCACACATGTGTGTACACACATGCACACACACCACCATACATGTGCATATGCACATATGAATATATGCACATGCATACACACACACCATTAAGAAGGAAGACAATGATTCTCGCTACACTTTGGGGAGATGAGGCAGAAGTATGAACGGGTGAATAACTCACAGGCAAATTTTATGAGGCGTTCAGAATTTGCCTCTGAGGGTGCTAGGTTTTACAAGTGAATTTTACCCTGGATCCAGGGCACAGGAAGTACATTGTTTGAGATGAAGATTCTCCCACACCCTTTTTAGAGCTTAGAATAAGCCTATTGCTAAGATCAAGGTAACATAAAAACCAAAAAACCCAACACTCTGGGGTTGTTTAACTAGTAGATACAAATGAGGAAATCTGAGCTAAAATAGCGAACTCCAGAACGGCACAATGACAGGACTCCTTTTCCTCTAGCACAGCCTGGGCATTCATCTGACCTTGGTAGCACTTCTTGAATCTCCCTTTGTCATAGAGCAGGTGGCTACAAGGTTGGGGACTTGCATAATGGGGAGGGCTCTGCCCAGTGAACTCACCTCGACCCCGGGACTTGGCTGCAGGCTTTATGATCCAGATGTTCCGTATCCCATCAATCTCTGTCTGAGGGTTCACAGAACTGATCTTATTCAGCAGAGCCTGGCACTGCGCAAAGTGACTTTTTGAATCACTGATGGAAGCGTTACCACTAAAAAGCAAGATCCAGAAAGGGCGTGAGGCTCTGAGAGGCAGCACTCAGCCCCAGTGACTGGTGGAGGCCTCTGCTCCAGGACAGGCTGATGTCTATATGGAAAGAAAGGGTTAAGGGTGGCAGAGGATGCCTACCAATTGAGGATACCTGGAGTCATGGGCTTAGAGGCTGTACCTGGACATTGTGTGTCAAGAAGTAAGGACCCTAAGTCCAGTATGATGGTGCATGCCTCTAACCCCAGCACTTAGAGGCAGAGGCACAGAGGCACAGAGGCGCAGAGGGGCAGAGGGGCAGAGGGGCAGAGGGGCAGAGGGGCAGAGGGGCAGAGGGGCAGAGGGGCAGAGGGGCAGAGGGGCAGAGGGGCAGAGGGGCAGAGGGGCAGAGGGGCAGAGGGGCAGAGGGGCAGAGGGGCAGAGGGGCAGAGGGGCAGAGGGGCAGAGGGGCAGAGGGGCAGAGGGGCAGAGGGGCAGAGGGGCAGAGGGGCAGAGGGGCAGAGGGGCAGAGGGGCAGAGGGGCAGAGGGGCAGAGGGGCAGAGGGGCAGAGGGGCAGAGGGGCAGAGGGGCAGAGGGGCAGAGGGGCAGAGGGGCAGAGGGGCAGAGGGGCAGAGGGGCAGAGGGGCAGAGGGGCAGAGGGGCAGAGGGGCAGGGGCAGAGGCAGGAGGATCATTGTGAGTTTTAGACCTGCAGGGTTTAACATAGCAAGTTCAAGTAGAGCCAAGGTTTCACAATAGAGAGACCCTGTTGAAACAAACAAACAAACAAACAAACAACCCTGACATATGGATTGTCTATACGGAAAAGGACAGCAATCCTCTAACAAAGGAAAACTAGAGATGGGTGGGTCCCTGTGCAGATACCACCTCCACTACTGTTGTCAGAAAGGTCCTTCGAAAGGAAGCCAAAATACAATGCAGACCTACCTGTCCACAGTAGCAGCTAGCTTATTGTCCTGTGAACATGACTGCCAACCTGACCCTATGTCCTTGTTGGTGACTTCAGACTTGTAGGAAAAGGCCTGGCTTATAAGCCAATCATAATCACAGGAAATAAGGGCAGGGACCAGTCGAGATGTTTGAGTAGCTTTTGGAATTTGAGGGTACACTACTGGCACCTGGGAGAGAGACATCCACCACAGTACCTTAGCACCTCTCAGGTTCTGTGGGAACCTCCATATGTGGGCAGACCCAGCACAATGGAGAATGTTCCACGCAGGCTCTCTGCATACTGTCCTGCAGCTGCTGCTAAGCCACAATGCTGGCTGCAGCCCTGGAGGTGGAAGCAAGGGTTTGGGGACAGGTGACATTTGTGTTTTGTCTACCTGCTAAGAAAGGAGAAAGTGAATAATGGTGACCTTTGGCTAGGTGGGTTAGAGTTTCAAGACAGCAAGAGTCCTAGAGAAGTCAGTTTCCACCCCCTGGGTACAGGAAACAGGTTGGCATATGACAGAGTGATCTTGCCTCTTGATGACCAGATACCAAGCAGAGCCTACTCCGCAGTCTACTACTGGATATAAGCTTTCCCTGCAGATGTTACATGTTGGTTAACTCTGTAATGACAGGGCAGCTTTGCCATGATTAGTACATGGTGCAAACAGGTACAGACAACCCGCAGTGTCCCCGCAACACCATTTGGTCCATAGGGCTGGGCCAGACTAGTACGATTGGATGGTATTGTAAGCAAGGTCTGATAGCATGAATGCTTTTACTACATGCTATCCAGAGAGAGAAGCATTTTGCTGTCCCAGTGGGAAGGGAGCCTTATGACCTCTGCAGGACACTGGAGCCTGGGCCCTGGAAGTCACCCCTGAAGGTGAGTCAACACTAGACTCATCTGTCACCACACCACATCACCACATCACATAATGAGAGGATAGAAGCGGTAAAAGTCAAGAGATAGCTGAAATGGGGCAGGATCCTGGAACCAACGGATGCTCAGATTCTACACATATCCATGCTCATCTGAGAACCGACAGGATCCCTGCAGGTCCCATGAAGTGTAGCCTCTTGGCCTTCTGGGTCCTGACATACAAGCATCCATTTGGGAATCTGCAAGTCTTCATAAGAATCAAATGGGTCCCAAGGTCGTGGCACTTTTAAGTGGGCAGTCACAGCCTGCTCACCGGAAAGGGTCACACCATATTACATGGGAGCACAATGCTGCCACCTAGTGGCGAAGCCTCAGGATTCACTTTTGTAGAGGTTTAAGAAAACGTGGCTGAGTATAGAAAGCTCACACAGGAAAAGTGAAGTTTGGGCATTTTTGTTCATGTGTACACTCGTGTGTCATTACCGCCAGCTCAAGCCACATACAGCCTGGGCTGCTCAGAAAATTCTCTAGTGTTACATCCCAGCTGATGGTAGCTAGTTGTCATTCACACTTTCCATCACAGGGACAGGCTCTGCCTTTCTTGAACATTACATCCATGGATGGTGACATAGACATACTCTCTCCCCTCTCCCTGATCTCCTGTCTCCTCTTTTTCTCCTATGTAGTGCCTCTTAGTTTCACAACTGGGAGATCTGCCCGTGGCTGTGCTGTTTGCAGCTCTTGCTCTGACACAGCTAGGGTCTGTCAGGTCTGGGCTTGTGAGTCTTTCTGAGGCTGGGTGCTTCCATTCTGCAGGAATAGAAGAGCTGAGTCATAGAGCATGTGGTTCTTGCTCTTCCAAAATGCTGTTGCTCCACACTCCTGCCCGTGGTGCATGAGAGCTGTTGACTCAGGCCAATCCTTGGTCTCTCGAGAGTCTTCAGCCATCTTGGTTGTTTCTTTTTTCCTTTCGCAGATTTTGAGATAAAGTCTCATATATAGCCCAAGCTGGCTTTGAGTTCAAGATACTCCTGGGCTTACAGGAGCTACCACCAACAGTTCACTGTGGCTTTAATCTGTGTTTCTGGAAAGCTCCAACACCAGGTACTTATTTAGTCTGATTGGACAATTGATTAGTATTTAATAAAGAGTGTGTTCCGTGTTTATTCTTGAGGCAGGGTCTCATGGAGCCTAGGCTAGCTTTGAACTTGCTGTGCACATGATGACTTCAACTTCTGATCCTCCTGCTACTGCCTCCTGACCCCATATCCTTGCAGGTACTGTGGTAGATCTATGTCTCCCAGGTGCCAGTAGTGTACTCTCAAATTCTAAAGCCTGCTCAGACATCTCTACTGATCGCTGCCCTTATATCCTGAGATTATGATGGTTTTCTAAGTCAGGCCTTTTCCTACAAGTCTGAAGTCACCAACAAGAACATGGGGTCAGGTTGACAGTCATGTTCAACCTGAGTGTTTGGGGTTTCAGACATGGGCCACCACATTTAGTTCACGAGGTCCTGGAGAATGACCTCAGGGCTTCAAGTATGACAAAGAAGCACTCGACAAACTCAGCATCTAATTTGGTTCATTTCTTTCTCCTAACTTACTGTAGCTAATGCCTTCTAAATTTGAAGCTTGGTTGGACATGTGGACAGTGGAACTTTCTTCAGTCTGTGGCTTCTATTTTAATCCTCTTTACAATGCTTTTTTGAGAAACACGGTTCTTAAGCTGATGCAAAGCATGTTCGTCAACGTCAACTTTTTTTCCTATTAATTGTAGCTAATCATTTCCTGTGCTAGTGGCAAATAAATATGAAGATGTAACCAACCTCATTAGGAAGGAACAGTCTTTAGAATGACTCATATAGGGGGTGTGAGGACGACTCCTGAGAAGAAGACTAAATACAGAGCATGTGCCTCCTTTGATGGAGTAAGTCATGAGCACGCACTGACTAAAGCACTGTCCTAGTGTTAGACAGGTCAGCGACACAGCACACAGCCAGGAACAGACAAGTGCATCAGAAGGACTCTCATGACTGCCACGAAGGAAAAACAACCAGGTGAGAGACACACAGGACACAGCATGATACTCATGTACTTGGAGTCCCAGAAAGAGAAGAGAGAGGATAAAGGAGAGACGATGCTTGTAGAAATATCAGCCGGAGTCCAACTCTGGAAGGAAAATGGCAACTTATAGTTAAACGATAGCACACACACTTAAACACTGATAAATACAGAGAAAAGTATTCCTGGAAACCTAATAAGCAGATTGCTAAAAAACCAAACACAAAATCTTACGGCATCTGGAGAAAAAGAGAAGAGCCAAGACACCAGCCGAAAATTTCTAAACAAAACATCACGATCCAGAAGATAATAGCGTAACATCTCAACAGTGACAGCAGCGTATGTCTGCAAAATGAGAACTCTATCCCAGAGAAAACAACTTTCAAAAGTGATTCAGTAACTGTAACTGTAAGTCCATGGAACCTGTGAACACCTGTGTGTACCTGATGCACCCAAACACACACTCATTCAGGCACACACACACACACACACACACACACACACATAAATGTTTTTAAAAAATAAAAGAAAGATAGTCAGAAATGAATGCCAAGAGTGTCAGGAACAGGAGGCAGCAAGCCACGTACATCTTGCTGCCGTGTTTCCTTTGGGAAGCAGTGGAGGTTCTAAAGATGAATAAGAAAGCACAAAGAAGGTTTCAGGTGTAGCGACTCGTGTTAGACCCTGTCTCAAAAACTATATTGTAATTTTCAGGGTTGGCTTAAAAAAATAAACAGAATCTTGCTATCTTCTCCATGCTGGCCTCAGACTCAGTCATAGCCTAGTCTGGCCTGGGGCTCATGCTCCTCCTGCCTCAGCCTCCTGAGTGCTAGGATCACAGGCGTAAGTCAACAGAAAAGAGGGAAGAGAAAGAGGAGAGGAAGGGAGGAGAGGGGCAAGGAACAAGGAGAAGAGAGAAGGAAAATGCTTGATATTAAAGGGAGGGAAAGAAGGGTCAAAGGCTAAAAATATCCAGGATGGTTTGAGAGGTACCACAGACCCTTGAAACACACATTGCCTCCCTGATTTTGTCCCCCTAGGGTGCCTGGGTTTCTGCCAGCCCCTCTTTTCTTGCTGGTGGTTGCCATAAAGTTTGGAAGGCCAGAAGGGAGCAGGGAGGCAGCATCAGAATGTGGGTCTTGGTGGTGACAGGTGATCAGCATCCCGACAGTCTGAAGGACAGGGAAGTACCTCAGCCCACCCTCACTCACCACTCAGAGTTTTCCAGGCCCTGGGCAGTATAACCTTACCAGGGCTATTGTGGTCCAAGTGAGCTGAAACATGAAAAAACTTGGGGAGGTACAAAAGAAGATGGCATCCCCCAAAACACCCATAGGTAGTGACACCTTTTCAACAAATAACAGGTTTGGGTACCCCGACAGCTGATAGGCACCCATGATACCCCAAGGCAGGTGCTCTAATATCAGAAGGTACCCAACCTTAAGAGGCATCAAGACTCAAGAGGCATCCCAACCTCAGACAAGTCAGATAAGCACCCTAATACCCAGATAGGTGATGCCCGTGCACTTGGCAAGCATTCTAACATCAAGGCAAGTGCCATCAATACCAAGATATGTGCTCCGGCACCCAGACATGCACCCCACTGTGTGCATGTGCAGTTGACCCCTTCTGGTGCCAAGGCAGTAGGGTGGCATCTTACTGAACCAGTAAGTAGTACTGCTGTGTCAGGTCATTCCATTCCTCCTCAGACAAGGCCTCGGTACTGGTCTCCGTGACATCGATGTCTTCATGCTCTAGCTGTCCCAGGTAGGCCTGGCACACCTTGCATGCGGTGTCTACAACCTGTCCTGAGAGGCTTGGTAACTTGAGGTCAGGATTATCAGGATCTGAAACCCAAGCACATGCCCTGAGTAGTGTGATCTCTACCAGGGGCACAGAGGCTGCTCCTTGTTCCCATCACCTCTCCCCTGGTGCTACCCTTCTCCCTGGGAGGTGAGTCCTCCCCTTCAGGAACCCTATCAGTCAGTCCCACTGTTTAGCGGCACTACTGCCATCAGGAGCCCATAGTCTGATGGACTTGGCTGTCATGATGGAGAGGAGACAGTGTTTTTGAATTGTCATAAAGAGCACGCTTTCTGATCACACGCTCTGTGACAAAACCTGTGTTGTTCTCACAGCTGCGAGCCTTTTGAGCTGCTATGATTGCTAATTCCTATTGGTACAGAGCATCCTGGACCACACCGGGGTCATTGGTAGCCCCTGCCACCTGAATCCTTACACAGTGTCTCATCCTTCTCAACCCCATGACTCAGGACCAGTATTGAGTCTGGGGGGGACTTCAGGCACAGTGTGGTGGAGGTGTGGTACTAAGGACTGCTGTGATGGGCACAGGCTCACTGAGCTGCAAAGCAAGAGTGCTAAATCTATCTGGCAGTTGCAGAGAGTACAATGGGCATTTGCAATTCACAGAACGCGGCACTTCTGGCTTTCACGTGAGAGAGGTGTGGATGTCAGTACTTTCTCTCTTGGGTGAAAAGCAGAGCTGAACAACCAACAGCTCCCAATCTTCCAAAGAAGTGAGGTCAAAGACAAAACCGATTTCTCCCAAATTGGAGAGAGGTAGACAAATATGGAGAA
Organism: Arvicanthis niloticus; assembly: GCF_011762505.2. Lineage (NCBI taxonomy): Eukaryota > Metazoa > Chordata > Mammalia > Rodentia > Muridae > Arvicanthis > Arvicanthis niloticus. The sequence goes on from NC_047670.1 coordinate 63,597,245, forward strand.
TCAGGACTTATAGGAGTGGAAACCTTCATGGAACAAATGGGAGTAGAAAAACCTGGCTTCGGGTATGCGCTCCAAAGGGAGTGCCACGGGGGGGGGGGGTGGAACAGAAGAAGAGAAGGAAACAATGGAGGGGGGGGAGAGAGAAACAGAGAGAGAGAGAGAGACAGAGACAGAGACACAGAGACAGAGAAAACAGCAATCACCAAGGCAGCTCTAATCAATCCCACTGTGTCGATAATCACCTCCACTACCAATGGCAATACAATACCGATACACACACCAGTTAAAAGACACAGACTTACAGAGTAGATTAAACAAGACACAACTAGTTTCTCTAAGAAACTCCCATGAAGTGGAACCCTAACAGCAGGATCAGCGGCTGTCTCTGACTACATAACCTGCCTTTGGATCCCTTTCCTCTCACTGGGCTGCCTTGTCTAGCCTCAATAAGAGAAGCACCTGGTCCTACTGTAACTTGATATGTCAAGGTGGGTTGATATCCATGGGAATAACCCTTTCTGAGAGAGACTGGGAGGAGCAGAGGGAGGGGAATCTTCAAAGGGATGTAAACCAATTAATTAAAAAGAAACTCACATTTTAAATACACAGATATCTTAGAGTAAAAGTTAAAAAAAAATGGAACCAGGCATGCTGGTGCACAACTTTAATCCCAGTATTCAGGAGGCAGAGGCAGGCAGATCTCTAAGAGTTGAAGGCCAGCTTGGCCTACAAAGTGAGTTCCAGGATACCCAGGGCTACAGAGAAACCCTATTTCAAAATCTAAGATAGATGGATGGATAGATAGATAGATAGATAGATAGGAGAAGAGAAAATATACCATGCTAACATTAATCAAAAGACAAGGGGAAAAGATGTGTCACTACCCAGCAAAGCAAACTGGAGAACAAGGGAAATGATCAAGGGTTAAAACTTTGTATGATGGAAAAGAATCAGTTCTCTAGGAAGATATAACAAGAACTAGTACACATGTCCCTAACAGTAGAGCTTCAAAGCAGCCAGAAGCTGACCCAACTTAAAGGAGAAATTGAAATATACCCACAATCCTAAAAGGAGACTTCGATACCTCTAAATCAGAGATGGGCAGGTCCAGATGGGCCTGTGGCTCAGGCCTGACATCTCAGCTACATAAGAGTCTGAGGTAGACTAACCACAAGTTGAAGGCTTATCTGAGTGAGCTTAAGACCAACCTAAGTCTCTATGACTCTGTCTCAAAATTTAACAAGGGCTGGGCTATAAGTGGTAAGACACTTACCCAGTATTCGTGAGATCCTGAGTTCAATCTACAGAGAAAAGGAAAAAATTTTTTAAAAAGGGGGGGGTGGTGGTGGTGGAGAGAAGGAACAAATGGACAGATCCAGATGAGTTCAAGGCTAGCCTGGGAAGGGAGGGAGTAAGAGAGGCAGTAAGCAGAAAATCCGTAAAGACAGCATAGCTGAAAAGCACCAGCTGTCAACTGGCTCTAACTGATGTTCTGTGCTACTTGTACTGGTTGGTTTTGTGTGTCAATTTGACACAAGCTACAGTCATCAAAGAAGAAGGAGTCTCAGTTGATGCAGCTGTAAAGCGTTTTCTCAATTAGTGACCAATGGGGAGGACTCAGCCCATTGTGGGTGGGGCCATCCCTGGGCTGGTGGTCCTGGGTTTTGTAAGAAAGCAGGCTGAGCAAGCCATGGGGAGCAAGCCAGTAAGCAGCACCCCTCCATGCCTTCTGCATCAGCTCCTGCCTCCAGGTTCCAGCCTTGCTTGAATTCCTGTCCTGACTTCCTCCAATGATGGATCGTAATCTGGAAGTGTAGGCCAAATAAACCCTTTCCCCCCTAACTTGCATTTTGACCATGGTGTTTCACTGAAGCAATAAAACCCTGACTAAGACACTGCATCTACTAACAGCAGCATAAACAAGCCCCTTAATACCGATCTCAGTCTGGCCATAAAACACGTCAAAATATTCAAAAGAATAGAAAACACATGTCCGCTAACTACAATAGGCTTAAAAGTAGAAATGAAGAAAAGCAGCTAGTCTACATAGTAAGCTTCAGGACAGCCAGGGCTACACAGTGAGCATCTGTCTCAAAGACAGTAATAATAATACACATGGTAAAGAAAAAAAAACAAAAGAAATTTCAATTAGGTGAAAGTGAAATCACAGCTTGTAAAACATGTGGGATGGTACCAGAGTAATGCTTAGAAAATTTATATCAGAGGCTGCTTATAAAACTAGCTAGCAAGTAAGAAAAAGAAAAGAAAATGAAACTCAAATGGAGGAAAATATAAAAATTAGAGTAGAAACTGAAAATTAGAGTAGAAAGTGAAAACAGGAAAACAGTAGGAAAAAAAAACCTTAACAATCCCTAAATCTGTAGGAGGACCAGCAGTCTCAATTAATCTGAACCCCGAGATCTCTCAAACACTGGACCACCAAAAGGGCAGCACACACCAATGGATATGAGGCCCCCAACACATATACAGCAGAGGACTGCCAGGTCTGTGTTCAATCAGAGATGATGCACCTAACCCTCAATGGACTGGAGGCCCCAGGGAGTTTAGAGGTCAGGTGGAGTCGGGGGTGGGGGGGACGGGGACATCCTTGTGGAGACAGGGGGTGGGTTGAAGGTATGGGATGTGGAACAGTTGGAGGGTGGATGAGGCAGGGGAATAAAATCTGGAGTGTAAAAAATAAATAAATAATAAAAGAGAGAGAGAGATAAAAGAAAAGAACACAACAATAAATTAATCCCTAACCAAGTTAAGAACAAGAAGAAACAAATTACTAATATTGGAGGTGAGAGAGGGGACGTCACTAAAGATTCCCCCTTCTCACTGATTTTCAGCAAGTAGACAGACGAGCAAATGCAGTCAGACATGACTGGAAAGGAGCAAAGTTGTCTTTAGTCACAAATAATAGGATTATCTTTAGTGGAAAATTACAAAAGATTCAATAGAGTCTGGAAAGACAAGTTGCTGTGGCGTGTCACTTTCATAGAGAGGGAACAACTGGAGTTTGAAATTTAAAAAATTCTATTTACATTAAAATTGTGTGTGTGTGTGTGTGTGTGTGTGTGTGTGTGTCTGTGTGTGAGATACAGGATTTCTCTGTGTAGCCTGGGTGTCTTGGAACCTACTCTACTGAACAGCTTGATCTCAAACTCAGAGATCCTCCTGCTTCTTCCTCCCAAAGGCTTAGATTAAAGGCCTGCATCACCACTGCCCAGCTAGAAATGTAATTCTTTTTTTTAATGATTTATTTATTTTATGTATATGAGTACACCATTGCTCTCTTCAGACACACCAGAAGAGGACATCAGATTCCATTACAGATGGTTGTGAGCCACCATGTGGTTGCTGGGAATTGAACTCAGGACCTCTGGAAGAGCAGTCAATGCTCTTAACCACTGAGCCATCTCTCCAGCCCTAGAAATATAATTCTTAAGTAAAAATAAATCTAACAAAATAAGCATAAGATCTATATGAGGAAAACTTCAAACTCTTACAAATGACATTGAAGAACTAACAGGGAGTACAATTCTAAGTAAACAAGAAAGACCCAGTGTGAAAGTGTTGGTTTTCTCCCCAACCTGGTCAACACAATCAACATCACAGAAAGACACATTGCGAATGCCAACAAATGCTACAGTCTCAGGCCAGAATTGTGCATTATGTACCAAAGGAGAAGAACAAAATTTGAGGGTTCAAGACTTATGGTCATTAAAACAGTATGGTATCGCCATAAGAATAAGCAGATTATGGAATATGGAATAGAATAGAGCCTTTTCCCAAAGAAGTCACACACAGACCTGACCAACTTGTATGTGACATAGAAGCAAATGATAAGGTAAAGATAGCTTCTCGGAAAAAAAAAAAAAAATTCTCAACTAATGGTACCGGACACCAGTCTGGGACAAATGATGGGGTGATCGATAGTTCTAGAAGACCAGCTTGGTGGTTTGGGGCCTTTACTGCTTATGAAGAGCAGCAGAGTTTGACTTCCAGCACCTCTGTCAGGAGACTCACAACTGCCTGTAACTCTAGCTCCAGATCAGAGCAGCACCTCTGGCCTCTGTGGGTACCTATACCCATGCGTGTACACACACACACACACACACACACACACACACACACACACACACAAACTTAAAAATAACAAAACCAAATCTTTAATAGAAAAAGACAAAACCAAACCAAATCTAGATACAGATCTCAACTTCAAAAATAATTCTGAAGGGACATTAGGTCTAAATGGAAGAGGAGAAGCCACAAAACTCTTAGATAAGAAAACAGGAAGGAAACTCAAGGGAACCTTGAGCTTCCTGTTGTCTGTTTCAGATACCACACTGAAGGCTTGATCTAGAAAGAAATCGCTGGTAAGCCAACTTCATAAAATTCTTAAATTAAAAGCATGTGCTGGGCAAGAGTCATTTTCGATGGAATGACAATCCAAAGATAATCCAAAGGTGGGGAGGGGTGGGTAACATCTGGACACATCTGATAAAGGGATGCTACCCAAAGTACACAAAGAGCTCCTGAAGGTTAGTAAGAAAATGGTGCAACCCAATTTTAAAAAAAATAGACCTATCACAAGAGAAGATGTCCCTCTGGCAAATGACATATGAAATGATACTTGGTGTCAATGTCACTAGTGAACTATAAATTAAACAACAGTGTAACACTACTACAGACCTAATAACAGTGTAACACTACTACAGACCTAACAACAGTGTAGCACTACTACAGACCTAACAACAGTGTAACACTACAGACATAACAAGAGTGTAACACTACAGACATAACAACAGTGTAACACTACTACAGACCTAGTCAATGGTTAAAATTCGCAACATGGGCACCTTGGTATCTGTACATAAATCATCCTGGAAAAGGGATGCTGATGGCTTGATGAGCTATTGCTGTAGCATCCAATCATGCTACTTTTTATTTCCTCAAAGAAGTTGAAATTTTATGGCTGTGCCAACTTGTGCATAGAGGTCTGTAGCAGTTTCATCTGTGAGAAGACTCCTATGGGTGAAGGGATAAATAACCCAGCACACACCATCAGTGTACTGTTCAGCCCTAACCACAAAGCAACAAACAGAAGAAACTTCAATGCCTGTTGCTAAGTAAACAAAGCCAATGCGAAGAGGTTGCAGACTGCAAGGTCCCCTCCATAGATATCCTGAAAAAGGAAGAACCATGGAGATGAGAAAAAAGGCCAGGAATTACAAGAATGACCTCAGCCTGGTGTAAGTGGCCAGGGGCCCTTAGTAACATGTCTTGACTGTCACCACTCAGACAGTTCAGCTACAACCAACTCACATCCACTCCACAAAAGCCTCTGCTCACAGCCTGAAGCTGCCTTATTCACAAATTACTTTTCAAACACATCCTTTAAAGATTTGAACATGCCAAAGTTTACTTTCCAACTGCTTCAACAAGTATACCTCTGGAGTAGGGACATTAACAGTGGGGTGCATAAGGACCAGGATGGATAAGAAACTGGAGTAGGGACATTAACAGTGGGGTGCATAGGACCAGGATGGATAAGAAACCAAGGTACCTTTTGCTCAATTTTGCCATTAGCTTAAAACTGTTCTAAAGGAAAAAAAGAGAAGAAGGAAAAGGAGGAGGAGGAGAAAGAGGAGGAGGAGGAAGAGGAGGAGGAGGAGAAAGAGAAGGAGGAGGAAGAGGAGGAAGAGAAGGAGAAAGAGAAGAAGGAGGAGAAAAAAGAGAAGGAAGAGGAGGAGGAGGAAGAGGAGGAAAAGGAGAAGGAGGAGGAGGAGGAGGAGGAGGAAGAGGAGGAGGAGGAACCCACAAATTTTATTAAAGCAGACAACAATGACATCAACTCCAGAAACCATTAACCCCAGGAGACTGCTTGTGTGCCCACATCACACAGTACTGCCGCTCTATCACATAGTACTTCTAGGAGCCATGTGGAGGGCACAGCAATGACCCACTGGCTAGATACTGCACCTGGGATGACAGGATTTAGTGTGATTACAAAATAATGGTGCCTGGTACTGATATGTTCTGCAAACAGGATGACCAAGGTCTTAGCCAACTGTCAAAACAAAAGATAGGCCGTGAGAATTAGAGATAAACCAGAAGCATTGTCTCCTCCTCCATGCCTGTTGGATCACCAAAGCGGCAGTGCCCAACCTGTTCATCAACCATAGACTCACCAGCTAAAGACCTTTCCTGTTGATCAGAGACTCCATACCCCATCAGGCATAAAGGCCCTGCCCCGTCGCTGTGTACCTTTCTTAGGGCTGGGGTCGCCGTTCTTGGCCTCCTCCTTCTTACTCTTGCCCTTGACTTTGTTGCAGTAATTCTGGTGATGGACTACCCACTTGAGGATGCTGGCGGCCACTGTGCGCCGGAAATCATCTGGAAGGACACCAAGGCCTCGCTCCCACTGCCCACCCAGAGCAGAGAGGCAGCAGAGCATGCCATGTAGGCCTCCCTGTCTCCCTCACCAGGTGCTTCCCCATTTGTTGCTCACCCACCTGTTCACACCCAGTCCCAACAGCTCCTCCTTCCAGCCACTGTTCCCTCCCCTTCTCCACTGTCCTCTGTTGTTACTCCTCCCAAGGCCCTCAGAGACTTGACGGGTATTCCCAGTACTCCCCTTGCTTCACTGCTAGGGTCCTCTGAGGAATCTAAGGGGTCTTTCTGGACACGCTGGACCATCTAGAATGTAGCTCTCCTCTATTGAGGGATCTTGCTTGAACTCAGCACATAGGCAGGGCAGCGTAGCTATGCACCCTGCAATCCTAGGCTTGAGGTGAGCCCAGGCTCTGAGCAGAAGAGTATCCACACAGAGATGGGAAGTAGGTGGTACTGCTGTGAGCCAGTGCTGGATCCCCTCAGAGCCGAGATCTGAATACTTAGCTCTACAGCTTCTGTCTTCCTTAGGTGGCTCATCCCAAACTGCCAACATCGCCTATGGACGTTTCCCGGCTGGCCCTTACCAGATGGACCAGAGATGTAGTCCTGTCCCTAGGGAAGTGTGGTAAACCTCAGAAGGCCATGGGTCACTCACCCAAGAATTCCTGCTTCTCGCTCTCAGTGCAAAGGCCATAGCAGCGCGGGAAGAAGGTGTTCGGGTTGGCTTGGACGTACCAAGGTAGACTCCTCATGTTCAGGCAGAGTCCAATCTCCAGAGAGAGCAGTGTATCAGGCACCTCAGTGGATAGCCTCACGTAAAGTGAATCCCACTGGGGAACCATGTTTGACTCAGCCCATGTTCCCTGGGAATGGGTCTTCCATGGCATCGAGAGTACCCAGAGACAGAGGGAAGAACAGGGGTGCAGGTGGGCATGTGGGATAGGAGATGGGGGGTGTCCCTGGGAGAAGGCTGTATGTGACCACTCCCTCTGGTTCTCCCAGCTGTAGATGGCCCACCCACTCAGACTAAGCCCAGGCTCTCCCATCTACCTTGGTCGTGAATGATGCTGTCTTCCCATAGTGATTTAGCATCTGGTCACAGGTCAGGCTGTGGTAATCCACAACATCCCTCTTGATAGTCCAGAGGAGGTATGGTATCTCGTTCTTTACCAACCTGGACTGGCAAGAATAGCCATCTATCAACATCCAGCATTCAGGGCTCTGTGTCTTTGACATAGCTGAGAGTTGGGGGTGGGACAGCGACTGTGGTGATTCTGGCTGAAGGCTCCATCTCAGCTGAGGTTACATGGCTCCTGAGGGCCATACACATTGGTATGAGGACAACCCAAACCACACAAGGTGTCTGCTGCCTCGAGCCAATTGCTTTTCTCAGTTTGGGGCTAAAGGTGAATTTGAACTCTTCCCAGCCTGGTATCTATTCGAGACTTAGAGATGTGCTCTCTGCAGACTGGAGGCAATTATGATGCTCTGAGATCCAGGAGTGTGGTCCAGAGGAAGTTTTCTCCCAGAACCCCTAGGAGGCAGCTTTTCCCTACTGTAGAGCAGGGGAAAGGCCCAGGATCTGGTACTCACAGAAGAATAAATTAGACTAAGTGCACAACTGGTTACAAAAATGGAATTATCTCCATAAACCTAACATGTTTACTGACTGACCACCTGTGAGCTAATTCTCTATTTTATTTGGTAGTTTAAAGAAAACATTGATGTATGATATCTACAGACATTCTGGATGCCTGATCTTTTAAATTACATATCAGGCAAAAACTTCCACGTTGTGATTAACCTTTTTGTCTTCTTTATAGAAGATACAGGAGAGCTTCAGAGGAGCCAGGCTAGGGGCGACTGGGTTACAACTGCTGTGTTACTGGAGACCCCCATCTGATCACTGGCCAGGCCCTCTCTGCCTCCATCCTGTAATACATGGACCCCTGACCACACCGCTCAGCCACGTAGGCCTTCGCTTGTGCTAGTCAGTGTGAGATGCAGGAGTTAGGAGCAGGATGCAGGGTAGCCAGATGACCCAGGACCTGTGTTCCCATACAGTAGTCTCACTTCCATCCAGTGTGCTCTGTCTTACTTTAAAAAGGCCACGGCATAACCCCAATACCAGGCCACAGGGCCTACCATCACATCATGGATATCATCGAATCTCTCCAAGGCTATTTCTTGATTTTCTTTTGTTTCAGCACTTTTATCTGCAAACAACGTAAGAGAGACATTGCTCCCCTGTATGCAGGTCTCTGGCCCGACTCCCTACAGGGTTGGAATCCCACTATGGAAGGATGGCCGGCCACTTGTCTACTAAAAGCTTCAAGTGAGGTTTCCCCTGGGGCAGCAGCTGTGGAGGCCACATGTGGCATCCCCTCCAGCATCCTGTGTGTCATCCCACCCAGGCTAGGTTAGGATTGAGGGGATGCTGAAGACCAACCAGATGAGCCTCAGGGTAGGAGGCAGTAGAGGCTTGAGGCATGAGTCTGGGGAGGACTGGCCTGAACTGTGGGTACCTGAGGAATGGCTTTGGTGGGGGATGGACCTGGAGGAAGAATGGCTAGGTACCAAAAAGTGACTGGTACCACATAGGAGTGTGGCTGTCTGGGATGTCTGAGGTTGGGAGGGTGGTGGATACATTAAGACAGTGTAATGCAGAGTCAGAACACCTAGGATGGCTGACTTATTGGCCATGTATTAAAAAACCCTTTCATGGGACAAGGTGCTACTCCACCCATGTGCCCTTTACCTTCACCTTCAACGTTCTGAAGAGCTTTGGGAAAGAAATTGAACTTCTTCTCCACCCAGCCCTTTCTTCGCAACGTGGCCCGGATGACAGGGTAGTGTCCATAGATGGAGAAAATCTTCTTCTCCTGAAAACAGCAGTGTTTTAACCAAAGTCCCCGGCAATAAGGAGATTGAGGTGAGTTTCCAAAGTAGGATGGATTAGACTGCACCAATGCAAGACAACATGCTCTGCCCAGAGAGCACAAGGAATGCCCTCAGCATGCAGAAGTGTGCGTGTGTGCTTGCATGTGCGTGTTTGAACACACGATGGGGCTCAAACATATAATATCAAACATATAATCTGCCACACTGTGTTTATTCGTTGGGTCAGGATTACAGAGGTGATCACTTTTACACACTCATTCACACACTCAGACACACAAAAAGGGGGCCAAAACACAACCGAGAAATCAGCACTTCTGAGCAGCTGTAGGCCCGACTCAGGATTTCTGGATTTGGAATACAGGTGGGACACACAGTTACACAATGCCTGAGGGTCTAGGGAATAACTGATGACTCCCAGTGCAGCTATATTTTATAGAAAAGTGAGTGTCCTATCTAATGTTATGTCAGTTTAACACAAGCTAACGTCATTTGGGAAGAGGAACCTCAACTGTGAAAAAATGCCCCCACCAGATTGGTTTGTGCCCACCCATGGGGGCATTTTCTTAATTGACAATAGGAGTGGGAGGGCCCAGTCCGCTGTGGGCAGGGCCACCCCTGGGCAGGGGTCCGGAGTTGTGTAAGAAAGCAGGCTGAGTAAACCATAGGCCTAAGCCAGGGAGGAGTGGGCCCCTGCTTCATTATCTGCCTCCAGGTTCCTGCCTTGACTATGAGCCTGGAGCAGAGATAAACCCTTTCTTCTTCAAGGTGTTTTTAGTCGTGGTGTCTTTAACACAACAAAAGAAACACTCAGAGGAGAGAGTGTGCCTAGTGTTTATAAAAGCTGTGGGTGCCTGAGTTCAGAAAGGCAGAAAGAGGAAAAACTAACAGAGGAAGGGTAACAGAGGCAGGGCCAGCCCAGAAGACGCTGGAATCCTGACTCATTGCATGGCGATGGTTATTATGTGTGGATGAGCAGGCAGGTGGCAGCTAGTGGGAGAACTGAACTGTACTACCTCAGTCTTCTCAGTCCAGGCAAAGGTCAGGGAAGGAATGGTCATTGATCACTACTTGTCCCCAATGGGCTCATGTGTTTAAGGCATGGTCACCAGTATGGAGTGGGACATGCCCAGGAAGGGTAAGTATAAGCTAGCTCTCACACAGTGAGCAGTTATGAAAGAGTGAGCCAAGTCCCCATCTCCCTCTGATCTCTATCAAATTTTTTTTCCTCCTACATGCATGCCTATGGTGATGCCATCTGCCACATGGCGACAGAGCCAAACAGGCAGAACTGCTTATGCTCTGGCTTTCAGCCCCTAAAACTGGGTGGCAAATACATTTCTTTTCTCAATTAAGTGCCAAGCCTTGGGTATTTTATGTAGCCACAGACAAAAAGCTGAACTTCATGTGGATATCCGCCCCCCCCCAAAGCCACCTGGAGAAGGCAGTGATATGACCTGTGTACTCAGTCACTAGCAGGGTCAGGGATGGGCAGGGTCAGCTGGGGTTAGGCAGGAGGAGTAGCTCAGAGCCTCTGGAGTCCTGCAGCAGATGTACAGACCCTCATGGGTCACACATGCAGGACACTGTCCCTGGGACTCTAACCAGCAAGGTGAGAGGACATACTGAAATCACTGGCATCACCCCAAAACTGTGACAGGATTTTGAAGATGTCACTGAGGTCCTAAATCAATGGGCTCTGATGGATACACAATCTCCTGGGGGGCCTAAACCCATCAGGGTATCCCTAACAGAGGCTTGAAGCTCAGTCTATCCCTACAGAAGAGGGATTCATCTGACTCCCAAACAGCTGGAAGAAGAGATACTTAGGAAGTGAACATAGCCGTCATGACATCAGACATACATGAGATCTTGGTTAGCAAACCAAGCCACCACCAGAGCCCAGATTCTGTCACAGAAACACAGGCAAGCTGAGCCCAGAGCCCATCACACAGACATGAACAGAGAGAGAAGCCGAGTCCAGGTCCCAACACAGACATCCCAGACAGAGACACTGTAGTGATGTTTTCTATAGATAAATTTTGTGTTGCTAAGTAACAGAGATAACATAACCTTGTCTTACAGGAAGATCTGACCCTATCTAGGAGAATACTAAGAAGATGCCTGGAACTAAGTTCTGGTACCCACAGGAGATCTGTGGGCCAGAGGGTCCCACCAAACTGCTGTTCACTGGGAAAGTCATCTGTGTGCCCACCACCCACAACATGGTGATATACATTCACAGGGCACAAGGAGGAGCTGGCTGTTGGGGCTACAGGAGATTTAGACAAATTCAAAAGTGATACTGGCACTATCTCCATATCAGGGAAGTCATCCAGTCAGGCCCATACCAAAATGGAATTCCAAAACAATTTCCCAGGTTTTTTTTTTTTTTTTTTTTTTTAAGGCACCCCAACCCATGAGTCCCGAAACACATTTACCTTGATGGCTTTTTCTGTTAACTGTCTTGCTATTTTGTATCTGTCTAATTTTGGGGAAGAAGACAAATCTTGGGGAATTCCTTGTTTTAACTCTGCAAAAGAGAAACAGACATCAAGGCAAAGGAAAGAGCACGTGGCTCAGAACAGTCACTCCCGCCTGACAGCAGACACGCATGGAGGCCTCATGTCCACCTGCCTCTGCCCACTCCCTGTGTATCTCAGCCTTCTTTGCCTTCGCTACCTCTTGGGAGTCTTTAACACACCCTTCCCCAGGCCCCCAGGTCCCCAGGCCCCCAGGCCCCCAGGCCCCCAGGCCCCCAGGCCCCCAGGCCCCCAGGCCCCCAGGCCCCCAGGCCCCCAGGCCCCCAGGCCACTCTGGCATTGCTTAGTCTCTGTTTTTTTTTTTTTTTTTTCCTTTGCTTTTGAAACAGGTTCCCTCTACCATCACCCTGGCTGTCTTAGAAGTCACTCTGTAGACCAGGCTGGCCTTGAACTCACAGAGATCTACCTGCTTCTGCCTCCTGGGTGCTGGGACTGAAGGCATGCACCACCACGCCTGGCCTGCACTGGGTCATCTTGGTTCTCTCTATATGTCTCTAATGTGTGGTGAGAGAAATATCACACCCCCGTTATCTCCACCCGAGTCCTTGGCTTTTATTCAGTAACCATCCTTTCTCCTGCCCAATGTCTCCTCCACTCTGACACCAGCTTCTCTCTTGGCAACCTTTTGATGCCAATTGTTCCCATAGGCACACACTAAACACTGCAGTGTCCCAGGCCTCCCTCTTCTTGCCCTCCCTCTACATCTGCTGGGTCCCCACAGGCCATGCCTGCAGCATACACTGAGTCTTCCCTTCACAGAGCACAAGCCTTTGGCTGACCAGCATTCCCCTCTTCATCCCCTTCTCTCCCCAAGCCCTAAACATGGAGTCTTCACGGTTGCTACTTCCCTGAAATGTACAGATCTCTCCAGACTCCCCTGACCCACAATGCTCCTGAGCCTACTATGTCCTGGACACCCAAAGAGCATCAGGAAGCATCAATCCAACCCTGCCCACCTACTCGTCCTGTGGCTCTCTTCACTCTGAATCCACTCTAGACCCTAAGTGCTGTGTGACAAGGGCCTCCGAATTTACTCTGCAATGTGTGAAAGCCACACAAAGTTTCTAAGAGAACACACGGGAGGAAGTAATCACAACCTCACCTAGGGGAACATTTTCAGATGGCACACACACAAATAAAAGTTGCAACTGGTGCATCTGGAACTGTTGAGATTAAAATGCTCTGGGACTGGGGCTATAGTATAACTGATAAAGTGTGTGGTGGTTTGAATAAAAATGGCCTCCATAGGTTCACAGGGAATGGCTCACTGGGAGGGTGTGCCCTTGTTGGAGGAAGTGTATAACTGTGGGGTGGGCTTTGGGATTTCAAAAGTCTAAGCCAGGCATAGGGTTATCCTCTTTCTGTTGCCTGCCAGTCCAGATGTAGAACTCTCAGCTCTCTCTCCAGTACTATGTCTGCCTGTGTGCAGCTATGCTTCCCACCATGATGCCAATGGATTAAACCTCTGAACTCTGAGCCAGCCCTGATTTATATTTTCCTTTATAAGGGTTGCTCTGGTCATCGTGTCTCTTCACAACAATACAACCCTAACCAAGATAAAGTGCTTCCCTTGCAGGCCGGAGAACATGAGTCCCATCACCAACACTGGCGTATAAAGCTCTGCATGGTGTCTGTGTAATTCCAGCACTGGGAAGGTGGAGATAGGAGGATTCCTGGGGCTTGCTGGCCAGCCCGTCTAGTCTATCAGTGGGTTCCAAGTTCCAGGGAGAGACTCTGTCTCAAAACAAGGTGGATGGTTTCTGAGAAATGATACCCAAGGTTGACCTCTGGTCTCTAGTCTTCATACACACACACACACACACACACACACACACACACACACACACACACACAAGTATGTACACAGATATACATAGCATGCACAAAAATTATAAGAAAATGAAAAGGCAAAGCATAGACTGGGAACAGCATTTACAAATACACTGCTTGGACATGAAAGGTGTAGAGTGAAGGATTCCATTTAGACAAGCCCAGGCCAGAGCTGGCAGAAGTCCTTTATAAAGATGGAACCAGAACAGTGAACAGGGGTGCATAGGAAGGTGTAGGGGTGCATAGGAAGGTGTAGGGGTTTATAGGAAGGTGTAGGGGTGCATAGGAAGGTGTAGGGGTGCATAGGAAGGTGTAGGGGTGCATAGGAAGGTGTAGGGGTGCATAGGAAGGTGTAGGGGTGCATAGGAAGGTGTAGGGGTGCATAGAAAGGTGTAGGAGTGCATAGGAAGGTATAGGGGTTTATAGGAAAGTGAGCAAGGAAAGCAAGTCAATAAAGATGTCCAAATAATAATGCCTCAAAATGCATGGTACAGAGGTTATCAAACAAGGAGAAATCATTGAGTTTGTAGTCAGAGTTAGCACTTGGCTTTCAGGAACAGATGAATGAACAAAAAGGTCAGCAGAACAGCCATGACCAGCAGAACCTCACTCTTTGCTCAATGCTACCTCACTCATTATTATCCTAGGATAGACAGTAAAGTTGATCTTAAAGAAACTCTAGGCCAATTTCAAAGGGTTTGAGAATTGTATAACTCTCCTGAACACAGAGCAATTAAGTCAGGAATCAATATAAAAATAACGGAAAACTCCTGAATGTGTGTACTAAATGATTTGTGAGTCATGAAAAAAAAAATCAAGATGTAACTTTATCTGTTTATCCAAAGACCACTAAAACACCAAATTTCAAATCTGGTGTGATATAGTTAAAGCCATGACCATAAAGAAATCTCCAGTTATAAATGCACCTATTAGAAAATAATACAGACTGAGCTGATCGTGGTAACACACACCTTTAGTCCCAGCACTCGGGAGGCAGGGGCAGATGGATCTCTGAGTTTGAGGCCAGCCTGGTCTACAAAGTAAGTTTCAGGACAGCCAGAGCTACACAGAGAAACCCTGTCTTGAAAAACAAACAAACAAACAAACAAACAAACAAAAAACAAAAAGAAAAAGAGAAAATAATAAAGGCTTAAAAAACCCAATGATTCAAAGCTGAGTGTGATGTCACATGCCTGTAATCCCAACATGTGGGAGTTGGAATGACTAGAAAATATGACATGCATCCTTGGCTACAGGAATTCCAGGACAGGTGAGATACATAAGAGACATTGTCTTAAAAAACCAAATCCAAACCAAAAAACAATGATTTAAACATATATCTCAGCAAGCTGGAAAGAACGTGGTAAATGTAAGAAGGCAGAGAGAAGAGAGAAGAGGGATACTGCACCTGTGTTAAATATTCTACAAGGCCGAATGACTAAACTTAGAGACGTAGAGAGTTAAAAAGTTGCAGACCAAAGTGTAACTATCTTGGGCTATTTTTAGTCTTATGAATGCCATTTGTTGCCCATGTAGGTCTGACCTAACATCCTTGAGATTATCAAGGCTCTAAAATGCATTCTTGGCAGACCACTAGCCTCCATCAATCTACAAATGTCATCAGGTGTCATTTGAAACCTGCGGCAGTTTTCCTGTTTTGCTGTCACCTATGGCCCAACCACTGTATCTCATCTTATGAGTGTGTTTTGTAACTAGCCATATTTCATGCAACTGTGTGTTCCATAGTTGAACATGAAATTTGAGTTAATCTAAATCTATATCCCTGTCCATGGCCACTCCCATTTATCTCCAGAATAAACTCTCTTGTCCCTCAGGGGTGAGGGATGTGTTTCTGTACTGAGGTAACTATGGACTTCATGATGATAAACTTGAAATTTAGATAAAATAACCAAATTCCTTGGAAAATACAAAGAGAAGATAAAAAGATTATGCCAATTCAGGGGTCAAATCTGAGCTTGAAATTCTCACATTAGAACACTCTAAGCGCGGGCGGTGATGGCGCACGCCTTTAATCCCAGCACTTGGGAGGCAGAGGCAGGCGGATCTCTGAGTTCGAGGCCAGCCTAGTCTACAGAGTGAGTTCCAGGACAGCCAGGGCTACACAGAGAAACCCTGTCTCGAAAAACAAAAAACAAAACAAACAAACAAAACAAAAACAAACAAACAAACAAACAAAAACAACCAAACAAAAACAAAACAAAAAAGAACACTCTAAGCCTGATACACCGAGAAAGATCCTGTCCACACTTCATAAACACTTGCTAGAAGGAGACACATGTCCATGAATGACCTGCCATGTCTGTGGTGCCTGAATCCTGTCTGAATCCTGCAAGAAAATGAGACCACAGGCCTATGGGCCATAGATGTTAAGATCAAGACCAAGGGCTGAGCAAACTCTGGCCACATGAAGAGAAGCAGTTACCACCTTTGGGCCTCCTGTGGCTGGACTTGAAGGTCAACACTGCCATGAACCACATGAAGAGAAGGAAGAGAAGTCACACCACAGATAAAGAGATAGTAATACAGAAACAAAACAGAAACATCAGTAATGAAAATTCACTTTCATTCAGGCTTAGTAGACACAGTGGAACATTAAGGAAATCCCAATGGCTAGTTCTCCATAGGTATAGACACACTGTTACCAGGGGCTGGAGAGGTTCCTCCAGGCTTAAGAATGGCTGCTACTCTTATAGTGTTCAGTTTCTGTATACGTTATCCTGTGACTCACAACTGCCTGTAACTTGAGTTCTAACACCCTCTTCTAGCCTCTGCCTACTGCATTCCTGTACACATACTCCCACACACACATATCCACATAATTTTAAAAATTTAAAAGAAAAATCATTACTATAAATAAATTTCTATTCAGGCTTAACTCTCTTGGCTCTGTGGCAAACACAAAACCTGGCTCCAATCCTGGTGTTTTGGTTTCTTTTTGTGGTTACTTTTCCTGTTGCTATGGTAAAATACCCCAACAGAAACAATTTAAGGGATGGAGTAAGTGTTTATTTTGGCTCACACTTCCAGGGTACAAACCATCATAGTGAGCTGACCACATTACATGTGACGTCAAACAGAGAGTGACGAATGTTGGCGCTCATCCAGCTTTCTCCTTTTACTACATAGTTCAGGATGTAAGCTTAGGGAATGATGATGCCCACACTTCCTGTGTGTCTTCCCATACCAGATAACCCGAGGTTAACTGACACTCCCTCACAAAAATGTCCAGAGGCTAATCCAAGCTAAATATCCCCCACAGTTGTGCCTGAAGACTTGCCCCCTAGGTGACTTCAGATCATGTCAAGATGACAACTGATACTAACCACCAGTTTCCAATTGTCAACGCTTCTCCCTGACAGAAAGGACAAAGTCACTCACTAGAGGAATACTGTCAGGAGAGGCTACCAGTGATTTCAGCTACCTTGGGAACAATGTGCCTGTCACCCAGCATGAGGACTGGGATTTGGATCCCCATTGTCCATGTGCAAGCTCAGTTTGGTCATGCATATCTGTCATCCTGACTATGAGGGATGGAAACAGGCAGGTCTGGAACTTGCTTGTTAGCTAATTGCCAGTCTAGCTGATCAGTGATTTCTGGATGCATCAGGAATCCTGGCCACAAAGATAAAGAGGGAATGAGAAACATTCATGTTCCTCATGCTCATCTGACCTCCTCCCAATCCCAGGGAAAGAGAAGATGGTGAATGATGCTGAAGTCACACAGCACCAACCTCTGGCCTCAGTGTGCATACTCTGTGGACATGCACACATATGTGCAGGCACACACTCACCACACACATATGCGCACACGAAAGTCCCCAAAGAATCTATGGGCACACTAGTAAAACTATTTCTTAAAAAGACTACCAGGGCACAGCACAAAGACACAGAGACAGTGTGGAGATGAACCCATGGGAGCATCATAACACATGAGCACACACATGCCTGTTAGTTTTTGTCAACTTGACACAAACTAGAGTCACTTGGGGAGAGGGAACCTCAAGTCTGTCAGATTGGCCTGTAGACAAGTCTGTGGGAGTATTTTCTATGTGCTTTAAAAGATATGTGTATGAGTGTTTTGCCTGCACATGTGTCTATATACACTGCAGAGTGTATACATATATAGTGCCAATAGAGGCCAAAGATGGCTTTGATTTCCCCTAAAACCAGAGTTAACAATGGTTGTTAGCAGCCGGGTAGGTGTTAGGCATCGAACCTGGATCCTCTAGAAGAGTAGCTATTACTCTTAATGGCTGAGCCATCTCTCCATGTGGGGCATTTTCCAGGTTGATGACTGAGGTGGGAGGGCTCAGCCCATTCTGTGGTGCCAGCCATGGTTAGGAGGTCTAGGGCTGTTTAAGAAAAGCAAGCTGAGCAAGCCATGGAAAGCTAGTCAGTAAGCAGAATTTGTCCATGGTCTCTTCAGCTCCGGACTCTAGGTTGTTACCTTGAGTTCTTACCGTCTTTCCTGGTCAATGGACTGTAACCACTAAGGTTACATTTCAAGTTACTTTTAGTCAAGTATTTTATCATAGTGATAGAAAACAAACTAAGGCAGAAATTGGTACCAGAAATGTGGGGGTGTTACTGTTGGACCTGACCATGTAGCTTTTGGGGGTGGAGGATGGTGGAATGTTGGGATGCATGTGTTCAGGGTTTATTGATCTATGTGGCAATTTGAAAGAGAAGGCTAAGAGTGCAAACAACGTAGGCCTGGCTTGTGAAGTTTCAGAGGGAGGCAAAGTCTATCAGAGATGTTCATGTGACTTCTTTATTTTTTGAGATAAGATCTCTCTACCTATCCCTGGTTGTTTTGGAACTCACTATGTAGAACAGGCTAGTCTTAAATGTACAGAGATCTGCCTGCCTCTGCCTTCCAAGTGCTAACATTAAAGCAAGTGCTACCATGCCTAAGTCAGCTAGCTAAAAGTATTTTAAATTAGGACTCTGGTTTCTCGAGTTTTGTGCAGGGTGATAGATAAGGATCTATTTGTGTTCTTCTACATGCAAACAATCAGGCCAGCACTATTTGTTAAAGTTTTTTTTTGTTTTTTTTGTTTTTTTTACATTTTATAATTTGGGCTTTTTTTTTTTTGTCAAAAATTAAGTGTCCATATGTGTGTGGATTTACTTCTGTGTCTCCAATCGATTCCATTGATCAACTTATTTGTTTTTATACCAATACCATTAGGTTTTTATTAGTATTGCTCTGTAGTACTGTTTGAGATCAGGGATGGCAACGCCTCCAGAAGATCTTTTATTGTACATGATTGTTTTATATATCCTGGGTTTATTTTTTTTCCATATAAAGTTGAGTATTGGTCTTTCAAGGTTTGTAGAGAATTGTGTTGGAATTTGGTGGGAATTGCATTGAGTCTGTAGACTGCTTTTAGTAAGAGAGCCATTTTTATTATGTTAATCCTATTGGTATATGAGCATGGGAGATCTTTCCTTTTTCTGATATCTTCTTCATTTCCTTTCTTCAAAGACTTGAAGTTCTTGTCACACATGTCATTTACTTGTTTGTTTAGGGTTACAACAAGATATTTGATATTATTTGTGGCTATTAAGAAAGGTGTTGTTTCCCTGATTTCTTTCCCAGCCTGCTTTTTGTTAGTATAAAGGAGGGCTACTGATTTTTTTTTTTTTTAGTTAACTTTGTAACCAGCTACTTCACTGAAGGTGCTATCAGCTGTGGATCAACACGGATCAAAAACTTCAACATAAAATAATAATTAGATACATTATAGATACATAATTAGATACATTAAACCCGATAGAAGAGAAAGTGGGGGAATAGCCTTGAATGCATTAGCAGAGGAGATAACTTCCTGAACAAAACACCAATCACATAGGCACTAAGATCAACAATTAATAAATAGGTCCTCATGAAACTGAAAAACTTCTGTAAGTTTTTCAAAATGGCAGCCTACAGATTGGAAAAAGATCTTCACAGACCCCTGCATCTAATAGAGGGCTGATATCCAAAATATATTTTTAAAAACCTCAAAAAATTAAGCATCAACATACCAAATAATCCAATTTTAAAATGGTATCTAGATCTAAATGGAGAATTCTTGACAGAGGAATCTCTAATGGCCAAGAAGCACTGAAAGACATGTTTAACATCATTAGCCACCAGGGAAAAGCAAATCAAACTGACTCTGAGATTCCATCTTACACCAGTCAGAATGGCTAAAATCAAAACCTCAAGCCTCAGCTAGTTCTGGTGAGGATGTGCAGCGAGGAGAACACTCCTCCATTGCTGGTGGGAGTGCAAACTTGTACGGCCACTTTGGACACCAATATCGGTTTCTCAGAAAATTGGGAATCGCTCTACCTCCAGACACAGCTATACCATTTTTAGGTATATACCCCAAAGAAGCTCACCATCCCACAAGGACACTTGCTCAACTATGTTCATAGAAGCTTTATTTGTAATAGCCAGAAACTGGAAACAACCTAGATGTCCCTCACCCAAAGAATGGATGAAGAAAATGTGGTACATTTATACAATGGAGTACTACTCAGCCATTAAAAACAGTGGCATCATGAAATTTGCAGGCAAATGGATGAAACTAGAAAAGATCATCCTGAGCAAGGTAACCCAGACCCAGAAGACAAACCTGGTATGTACTCACTTATAAGTGGATATTAGCTGTAAAGTAAAGACAAACCCAGCTACAATCCACAGACCCAAAGGAACTAAGTAACAAGAAATACTTAAGGGGGGATGGATGAATCTCACTGAGAAGGATAAATAGAATAGACATGGTGGGTGGATGGGGGAGAGGATGGGGAGGAATCAAGTGGGGGGAAGATAGTGGGGAAGATGAGGGTGAGGGAGGGGTTATGGGTGGAAATAGGAGAAGTAGAGTGAGGAGAAGATGGAGGGAGAGAGTACTGGGAGAGACATCTGGAAATGGGGGAGGCATCTCTGAGATGAACTGGAATCCTAGGACAATGAGGACTCACAGGAATCTATGAAGGGGACTGTTACCTAAGATTCCCAGCAATGGGGGATATAGAACTTGAACCAGCCAACTCCTGTAACCAGACATGGCTTTCAGTGGAGGGACTGGGACACCAACCCAGGCACAAAACCTTCAACCTAAAATTTGTTCTGCCTATAAGATGTACTGAAGTAAAGGTGCAGAAGTTGTGGGAGTGGCCAACCAATGACTAGTCCAGTTTGAGACGCACACCATGAGAGAGAGCCCACCCCTGACAATGATGGTATTCTGCTATACTTGTGCACAAGAGTCTAGCATAATGGTGTTCAGAGAGGCTTCACTCAGTAATTGAGGGAAACAGATGCAGAGACCCACAGCCAAACAATAAGTGGAGCTTGGGGAATCCTGCAGATGTGGAAGAAGGATTGTTAGAGTCAGAGGGGTCAAGGACACTGCAAGAAAACCCAAAGAATCAACTAACCCGGGTCCATAGGGGATCACAGAGACTGAACCGCCAACCAGAGAGCATGCGTGGGACTGACCTAGGCCTGCCCTCTGCACATATGTAACAGCTGTGCAGCTGGGTCTTTATGTAGAACTCTTAACAGAGGGAGCGGAGGCTGGCTGTCTTTGCTGCCTGCCTCTGGAACACTTCCCCTCCACTGAGCTGCCTTCTCTAGCCTCAGTAGAAGACAAGCTAGTCTTACTGCAACTTGATATTCCAGGGCTGGTTGATATACACTGGAGGCCTCTCCTTTTCTGAAGAGAAATGGAGGAGGAATGGGAAGGGGGGGGCGAGGAGGGGGGGAAGAAGTGGGAGGAAAGGAGGGAGGGGAAAATGTGGTTGGAATGTAAAATAAATAAATAATTTTAGAAGCTAGAAAAAAATCGATTTCTGGTCATCTGGAGCTGAAGATTCAGATGTGATTAACACTCTTGTTAATCACCAAGCACCACTTTAGTGAAAACTTTGCTTTACTGGAATAATGGATGGGGTTGGAGGGGGGCTTAAAAATCAGCTGTGATTAATAAGACCAACATCGTTGAGGCAAAACCCAGGAAGATTTTCCTCAGGGTCACTACAAGGCCCCAGGTTGCAACTCAAGCCGGTAGCTGAACTTGGTAACGTGCAAGAGTTTCCCACATGGTACTAGTTTGGAAGTCATGAAGGGTCTTCATGGAGACCAGCTGAGAACAGCTGAGACTAGGCATTGTGTGGCAAGATTGACATCACCCTGAAGAAAGACCAGGAGAGGCTGCTGGTGAGGTACATAGCTTTAGTTTCAGTGGTGATCCACTGTTTGTCCACCATATTGGAGATACTGGAACTATGGGATGACCACTAAGGACAGCAACAGAAAGCAATCTAGAGATGCAGAGACCCAGAGCCAAACATGACTCAGAGTCAGGGGAAACCTGTAGGAGATGGGGAGAAAAGATTTCAGGGGTCAGAGGGGTCCAGGACACCGCAAGAACATGGCCCACAGAACCAACTATGCAGGGCTCATAGCGGCTCACAGAGACTGAAGCAACAAACACAGACCCTGTATGGGTCTGAGCTAGGTCCCATGCATATGACTTATGATTGTGTAGCTTGGTGTGCTTGTGGAACTTCCAACAGTGGGAGTTTGTGTGTGTGTTGGGGGTCTCTGACTCTTTGCCTGCACTTGGGACCTTTTTCCTCCTACTGGGTTGCCTTGTCCAGCCTTGATATGAGGGTCTGTGCCCAGTCTTCTTGTATCTTGTTAGACTATATTTGGTGACTATCCCTGGGAGACCTGATATTTGTTTTTCTTCTGAAGGAAAACAGAGGAGGAGCTGATCTAGGGGAGATGATTGGGGAGGGGGAGGGGGAGAGGAAACTGTGGTTGAGATGTAATGTATACAGTGAAACTGTACGCACTCAAAGCATCCAGCAAAGTCCAATTGAGGCAACAGCTGTCCCCTTCACATCCAGGGCCCATCCAAGGGTAAGAAGAACAGGTGAACTACCATGAGAAGGCAGAATGGAACCAAGTTTACCATAAGGGTCCCTACCTACGTCCTGGGTAGAAAGTCCACACCTTGAAAACCCAGATAGGAAGATGGACCATAGCAGAGGAGAAATCATTAAAAGAGAAGAACAGTGCATAGTCAAGCAGATCTAGATATGAACAAACCAACTGTAAAGTTATTTTTGAGGGAAGCCAGGGAGAAGCAAACATATTCTAGGATTAGATTTTATTAAGGAATCATTATAAATTTTGTGAAAGTGGGAAAAGTATTTGGTCATATAAAATGTCCTTTTAGAGATAGTAAATGTGTAGATAGATATACGTATTTATTTTAAAACAATTAAAAATCACTACTAAAGACAAAAGGGAGACATTTTATAACATTAAAAATAGGCACAATTCGGCTGGGAAGACAGCTGCTCACAATCATTTGTAACTACAGTTCCAGAGGACCCAGTGCTCTCTGGCCTCTATAGGCACTGCACACACACACACACACACACACACACACACACACACACACACACACACACAGGCAAAACCACTCATACATATAAAAGTAAAAGTAAAGATAGATAGAGATACACAATGCTACTCTCAGCTTTAATCAGAAGAGCCCCTCTTGTCAGTAAACAGTGACGAATGTAGACTCATGTGCTCAAAGTGCTGGTAGGTGACAGTTGACTACTCAGCTAGTAAATGACATTTACACCCATCCCAAGGCTCAGGGAACAAACACTGTGGAGAAGGGTTTCTTACCATCTCTGGGCAAGACAACAATCACAAACTCACACCAGACTGGGTTGCCAGCAGTGGATCTGGGAACAGTCAGGGACAGGGTTTGGTGGCCCCACACCTCACAGATGAACTATTGGCTATGGGTCCATGCTGGGAGATGGGGATTTCTTTCCTTCAGTTGTCTACGCACTGGTGAGCCCACCAGACTCCACTGAGTGACTCCAAGTTGATGATCAGTCAATCACTGACTGACCTTAGTGGAACACAGAATACATCGAGAAACATGAATCTGGGAAAGAGACTTGTGGGAGGCCGGAAATTGATGGAGGGTAGAGGGGGATGAGAGGGTAATCAGAAAGCATCATGTACATTTATGAGATTGCCAATAAGCTCAGTAAAAGTAATTTGTCAGGAAAATATAACAGTTCTAAATGTATGTGCACCTAATCGTACGGCTTCAAATAGAAACACAAGCTGACAGAAGCGTAGCCATAGCCGTACTGGGGCATTTGAATCTGCTTCTTTTGGGGAAATGAAAGATTAAACAAAGGAACAGCACAAGCCAGCAATTTGGATGACATGATGAGCCACCACACTCCTAATCACAGAGAGATCCAAGACTCAACCTCCAAGCCCCAACACACCCAACAGAACTTATGGCCATATGACCGTGTAGATCGAGAGATGCCTGCATTTCTAGCACATGCTTCTCAGTGTCTGATCATTAGGGGCCTGGCTTTCTTTCTCGATTTCCCTTTCTCTGCCTCCTGACACTGTCAACCATGATGGACTGAGTCCTCTTAAACCATGAGCCAAAGTAAATAACTCCTCCTTTAAGTTGTTTCATTCGAGATTTTTGTCACAGTGACAATAAACACACAGAGGTTGAATTTCCTGCCAATTACCAAACTCACACCAGGAGTTTATATAGAAACAAGTAGGATTTTCCTAAATGCTCCAGAACTCGTAGCACATATAGGACAAATTAAATGTAGATTTGAAAAATGATGTGAATGAAATCATAATAAAAACATGACCTATCAAAGTATTACAGTGCAGATCAGTTAGTAATCTGAGGGGAATCTGTAGGTTGTTAAATACAGATTTCAGAAAAGAAAACGTGTTAAAAGTTATCTTTATGTCAGCCCAAGAGGAAAGAAAGTGATCCACTCAAGGTGGTTGGAGGAAAGGAAAGGGTAAATTAGGCACAAAATTCGGTGAAGTGAAAGTATTCTAGATAAAACTAGCACAAGCAGGAGCTAGGTATAGGAGACATTTGGAGGGGCACTGGGGCTGCAGTTCAGTGGCCAGGCACCTACCGAGCATGTACGACTCTGAGTTGGATCCCAATACCAAGGAGAATCAAAAGAAAAGGAGAGGAGGAAGGAAAAGAACATTTTAAACAGATGAACTTTTACCTAGGCAAATTAAGAAGAAACACTTAAGACACAAATTAGCAACACCGAGAATGAGAAGGGAGATATTGCTACTGACTGTGAATATATTAAGGTATTAACAAAACTTTATTAGCACATACATGCCAACAATTGGGCAACGCATATGAAATGGAGACTTTCTTTGAACTACACATAGAAACGAACATCAAAGAAACAGAAAATCCAGATAAGCTTATTTCTATTCAAGACATTAATTCCATAATTAGAATATTATCCCAAATGAAAACGTGAGGTGTAGATGACATCCATAAGCTAGTCTATTCAAATATTTAGGGGAAATTTTTTATATAAACCATGAAGCTATACTGCTAACACCAACAAAGATATTACAAGGAAGGGATAATGCACACTAGTCTCTCTCATAATGACTGACACAAGCTCTAATACATTCATAACTTAAATCTAGTGACAGGGAGAAACAAAAACAAAACACTACCAAATGGAGTTTATCCCAAAAATGCAAAGTTGGTTTGAGAAGCTATTAGCACAATCTACCATATTAATATATAAAATTAACACTATGCCCTAACAGATGCAGAAGAAAACATACCATAACAGTTGGTAATTGTGAAAATTAAACAACTTAAAAGCAGAGGCTGGAGACATAGCTCAGTGGTTTAGAGTGTTTGTTGCTCAGTTGTAAGGACCAGATTTCATATTCTAGTGCCCATGTTATAAGATATCTCATAAGTGACTGTAATCTGAGCTCTGGGGGATCAGATGCCTTCTTCTGCCTTACACCCCCCCCCCCACACACACACACATACACACACTTGAAACACTTTTTTAAATTTCCAGACAAGGTTTCTCTGTGTAGTCCAGGCTGGCCTCGAACTCACAGAGATCCACCTGATAGTACATACATTTAATTATAGAGAGAATCTCTTATGCACTGTGTGGACGCATCACCTGTCAATAAAAAGCTGTTGGCCTATTAGCTTTGGCATGAATTAGGAGGTGGGATGTCCCAGCAGGAAGAGAGTCAGGCACAGGAGAGATTCACCTCTAATGCTGATGGAGACGGTTGGCTGCATAAAACTGAGACAAGGTAACCAGCCATGTGGCACTCTCAGAATAGAATAAATGGGTTAATTAAATTACAGGCTACTTGGGGAGCAAGCTCTGGCCCTAGCTATGGTTTCACATTTATTCGTGAAACATTAAGTTCTCAGAGTTGTTATTTCAGGAACTTGGACATGGGTTGAAAAGCCAGTGGTTACATTTAATCCCAGCACTTGAGAGGCGCGCGCGCACACACACACACACAGAGGAAAATGAAATGAAAAAGCCATCTATATCAGCATTTGAAAACACCACATATATGGGAATAAATCCAGCAAAAGACATAGTGTACACTTGCACAATGAAAACCATGAACCACTGCTGAGAAGAATTAGATAACTAAATGTTCCTTTTCCCAAAGATTTAATACTGAGATATTAACTGACCCATAAATTCAACATAAACAATAAAAACTCTGGCAGAAAAAATATATATGCAAATGTGTATGTATATTTGTATGTGTGCATGAGTATGTGTGTATGTATATGTGTATGTGTTTATGTGTATGTGTGTGTAGATGCATATGTTAATCAGGTCCTAGATTTTACCCAGCAGTGCAAAAGTCTAAGAGAACCTAGGCAACCTTGAAGGACAACTTCAGAGTTCTTGATTATAAAACCTCTGCAATGAAAACACTGGTGTGGAAAAAGAATGAGCAGAAAAATCAGGACAGCAGAATGGTTAGCCTCTCAAAAGACCTACACTTCTTTGACTCCAAAGAGACACTGCCAAGGCAGCAGCTGAGTCACTGAATATTCAAATTTAGAACGAGAATCGCAAATCTCATTGATCCCCTTAGGTGGTGGACCTGAACTGTAAGAAGTGAAAAGACCAAGCTTCTAAAAGCAAAGCAAAAGGTGTTACCTTCTGCAAGGAAGTGGGTGGAATCGTTAAGATACAAGGACTCTCATTATATATGAAAAGATCAGTAAGTAGGCCTCCTTAACACCAGAAATTCACAGGCTGGGCATTGTGATGTATTCTTTAATCCCAGCACTTGAAAGGCAGAGGCAGATGGATCTATGTGAGTTTAAAACAACCTGGTCTACAGAGTGACTTCCCGGCCAGCCAAGATGTATAGTGCACACTCTTAATCCCTGCATAGGGAGGCAGTAGGTGGATATTTGTGAGTTCTAGGTCAACCTCGTCTATATAGAGAGTTCCCGGATAGCCAGAACTACACAGTGAGACCTTGTCTCAAAGGGGTGGTGGTGGTGGTGGTGGTGGTGGTGGTGGTGGTGGTGGTGGCACACATCTTTAATCCCAGTACTAGGGAGGCAGAGGCAGGTAGATCTCTGAGTTTGGGGCCAGTCTAGTCTTCATAACGAGTTCCAAGACAGCCAGGGCAATACAGAGAAACCTTGTCTTGAAAAACCAACCAAGCCAGGTAGTGGTGGCACACGCCTTTAATTCCAGCACTTGGGCAGGCAGATTTCTGAGTTCGAGGCCAGCCTGGTCTACAGAGTGAGTTCCAGGACAGCCAGGGCTACACAGAGAAACCCTGTCTCAAACAAACAAACAAACAACAACAAAAAACAAACAAAAAAGAAAAACCAACCAACCAAACACAAAAAAAGAAAAACAAAAATTAACCAACCAACTTAACCCCTAGAAATTAATCAACCAACCCCCAGCCACAGATCCTCATAAATATTCTAGCACAATGATCTGACACAGCTGGACAAGATCCGGAGTAAACATTTCACCATTGTGGATGTAAGAGAACCGCTAATAAAAGCCATAGAGAGACTGGTAGCACCCACCAGAGTGATCCAAAGGCCAAGGCAATGGCAGCTGTGTGGCCAATGGGTAGTGCCCCAGCTGGTAAGCCTGAACTATATCTTCTTTTTTGTTTGTTTGTTTTGTTTTTGTTTTTGTCTTTCCAGACAGGGTTTCTCTGTGTAACAGAGCCCTGGCTGCCCTGGACTTGCTTTGTAGACCAGGCTGGCCTCGAATTCACAGAGATCCTCGTGCCTCTGCCTCCCAGGCTTTGAACTATATCTTCTAAAACTAAATGCGTACCCATCTGTGACACATGATTTTACTTATAGATATTTAGGTATTCGTCAGTGAATGTAAACCATGTCTGAAGGGCAAGTGCAGTACCCACTAGGATAAAGGGCTTTACCCTGTGCTACCAGAACAGTCTCACATGACCAATACATCTGATTTTCACGTCCTCGGAAGCCTTAGGAGCCCAGAGGTCAACTAAATTTGGGCCTCCTCCACCATTCCCCACCCCCCCGCCCCCGTGCCTGCTTCTCCGAGTAAGGCTGTCGAAAATGCGGAACAAGAAAGGTACAGACTATTTTCTTCTTTGTGATCTCCATCCGACAAAGTGGAAGACAGCTTCTTCCTCTCGCCGTTCTCCATGCTCGCCTCTCGTAGCTGGTTTCTTTGGCCCCCAGCCCCTGCTGACAAAGGTAGAGCGGTTAGACATACCCAGGGAGGTAAGGGTGGGGTTCGGAGGACTTGGGTGTGGGAGGGAGGCCTGAAAGGGGAGTTTGGGGTCCGGGGACACGACATGAGTGGGAGACTTGGGGTGAGAAGTCAGATGAGAAGGGTCAGTGGGAGTAAGAGTGAGGTAAGTTAGGTAGGGGGAGAACTCGGGGATAAGGAAATAAGTATGGGGTTGAAGAGAGAGATTTGGGCCAGAGTTAGAGAAGTCCAAGTGGGGCATCCAGTTTGGAGAGGAATACAGGTCTGGAGCTAAGAAGGAGAGGTCAAGGTAGGGTGATAGGACACAAATTGGGGCGCAGATTTAGGGTCAGAAAGGGGAGGCAGTTATAAAGTTTGGAGGGAAGTGGGAAGGTGAGGGAAAGAAGGTTGAACAGGAGTGGTGGGGTGAAAGTGGAGGGGGTAAGTGGAGAGGAATAAGCTGGAAAGTTCTGTGGTTCTAAGGATCGAGGTCTGGGATTCCAATCGAAGGGGGCGGGGCGGGGTTCCGAGCACAGGGTAGGAGGGGGACCTGGGCGCCAGCGAGGGCAGGCGTGGGCGTCTGAGGGCAGGCAGTGCTCACCTGGGACCCGCCCTGAAGCGCGTGCTGCTGCGGCCGAGCGGCGGGCCGAGCGGCTAGGCGTCTTGCGGTTGCCAAGGGCAACCGGCTTTGCCTGCGCCAAGCATTGTGCAGACCCCTGGCGCTGGTAGTGGGGCTTTCGGCGTGCTGAGCGGCGCCCCACTCGGGGTGTGGGGCTTCGTGGACGCACAGGCGGCAGAGGCTGCGGAGGGCTGCGTGGAAGAGGAGTCCGCTGGCAGCGGCGCACAGTGGGCACCCGAGACGCAGTCCGGACACAGTTGCTGGCATTCACACTGTGCCTTGGTTCTAGATCTAGTCCCGTGTTACGGTCCAAGGAGCGGCCAGGGCCTGGGCGGGGGTGGGGTCGGGGGCGAGGGCGGGGACTAGGTCCCTGGACGGAGCAGGCCATGAGTCAGGATTAGTCCTTAAGTGCCTGCGACCCTCGCCTGGGTCATGTGCTCCTGCTCCACATCTCCCACGCACCTGTCAGGGTCACACAGACAACCCGGGGACTCAGACTACACCAAGTCACAAAGACTATGGGTCACACCCTGCCCCACCCTCGGCTTCCTCCCTCCTGGCTCTCTTGTTGTCCACGAGAAGCCTCCACTTAGGCCTGAGGTGGGGATAGGGGGAGTCCGAGGGTCCTTCCAGGCTGGTGTTCTCCCTTTGCCAGCTGAGTGTCTACTGAGATCAGGGTGGGCAGAGTAAATCCTCTATGCCCAGAGGAACATAGAGTGGCTTTGGTACCTAGGTTCATTAGTGGGGTACCTGTGCTGTGCCCTTGGTGTTTCCAGGCTGTCCCTTCCCGACAGCCAGCACCACTTGGCATCTAGGACTTACCAGGTTAGTCCCTATGTTTGTCCTGTGTTTGTGCCTATGTGGGTGGCACCTTGGGCTATGTTGAGGAAGGCCCAGCACCTGTCAGAGTTGTCATTGTTTTACAGCACAAACTTCAGGATGTTGAAAATTGGTTTAAAGGGGTGGTTCTCAACCTGTGGGTCGCGACCCCATCACACGGCACATTACATTCACAACTAGCAGAGTTACAGTTATGAAGCAGCACTGAAATAAATAATTTTATGGTTGGGGGTCACCACAACATGTGGGTCTGTATTAAAGGATCGCGGCTTTAGGAAGGTTGAGGACAACTTGTTTAAGGGCATCTTTGTTTAACAGGTGTTGTAGGAGTCTTCTCCCTGACTGGTCAGCTAGTCTACTCACAGGTGTTATACATATGAAGGAATAAATAAAAAATGGCTTTCCACTCTAAGGTTCTATTTCTTATCCCCTTTCACCCTTTTCTCTCCCCAGAAGCATTTAACAGGCTATGACCGCATTTGCACGTTAGCGTTTATTGCTCAAGCATATTAATCTTTAACAAACAAAAGTATACAAGAGACAATTTTCAGACCCCGTTTATATGAGTCTTTTTCTTTTAAAACTCTAAAATTAGAAAGTGCAAGCTGGCAGCAATCCTCCTGCCGCCTCATTCTGGTCCTGAAAGTTCAAGTCTCCCAGCAGATGGCTTGCCAGCCCAGTGTGACCATGGCTCCCTTCCTACCCAATAGCCTGTGGTAGAGCTGCAGTAGGCCCACAGCCCAGTGGGCTCTGCACATAGGCAGGCAAGAATGACCTCTCACAGAACTTATCAGGGGCAGGCCCAGCTCTCTGGAGCGGAAGAGGATGAAGATAGGACCGGAAATCCCCGACACTGGAGATGGAGCTGCTTTGCTCATAATTCTCCCTGTCGGGCGCCTTCCTTGCATCTGTTTGGAAATGACTGTGCTTTTCATGAATCCTAGCAGAGTCATGTGCATCTGCAAGTGAGATGCCTAGGAGGAATTTCACTCCCTGACCAGCTCTTCTGAGGCACAACCTGTACCTCTGTTCTTTCCCCCTATCCTCCCTGGAAGGGAATCCATTGATACCCCAGCTCAGTAAAGGCACAGTGTCTTCCCAAGCACAGAGGCTCCCCTCCCAGAAAGCAATTCCTAAAATGATCCCCACTTTCACAAAGGACTCAACTTACTATAGATTCCTTGGTTCTCTGTCAGCTGGGAGAATGCAACTGTCCTCTGGGGTTTGGGAGACGGTACACAAACCATCTGTGAGTCTCACAGCCAAACTATCCCTGCACTGGAGCAAGCATGCAAAGGCACGGAAGTACCCTAAGGCCAAAACACCAGATCTTGGTGAATGAGGGTCAAATCAGGAAGTGAGGAGGGCTGGAAAACAAGCATTACCCAGGCCAACAGGGTCACCTGAGATACACACAACTGACACCTAACAGGGCCTGACACTCAACACTTGCCTGTTCCAAAGTTAAACTACTACCAGAAACGAAAAGCCACCTTGCAGCCTGGGCTGCCCTCATGGGAGGGAACGAGTATGTTAGAAAGCAGTAGCCGAGTGATGGTTAGAGTCCGTACAGTGGAGCATGCTGGGGGCCAGGAAGACACCCAGACTCAGTTTCTTTATCCTGTAGTCACTGGGCCATCTGTACCACCACAGCTCTCCAGGCTTTCTCTTTGTCAAACTCCTTGAGGGGGCCTCGGACCACCTGTGATAAAAGACAAGGACAGTGTCACCTCATCAGGATCTGACCTGGAAGGAAGGCGGATTCGGCTGAGTGTGTGCTGCATCTGATGTGTTCTTATATGTAAGCTTCTTTACATGAGAGAGAATGGAGGGGGAAAGCCACTTGAGAAGGGATAAAGCATCTTAGAAATTCCCACATCCCTTCCCATAGTGTCTGTATGTGTATAATGGGTGGGCTTTAAGATGGGAGTGTAACTGACAGTAAAGAAGGAAGTGGACAGTGGTGGCAGACACACACCTCCAGACATGAGACAGGTGGCTGTTAACTTGCACTCTTACTCTGAGCTCCTATGATGGTCAGTTCTGGAATCTAGAATCTGGCAACCTATTCATCTGGCTCTGTGGTCTTGCTGGTCAGGACACAGACCCAGGACAGAGATGGGAGCCTGCCTGGACATCTCCTTAGACACAGAACAGCCAGGTCACTTCCTTGATGGCAGTGGGCAAGTTTGTCCAGGAAGACACTATAGGCATAGATGGCTCAGGGAGAAGTTAGCAGGCCCATCCTCAGGGTGGGGGTTTCAGAATGTAGGATGGGGGTGGGGTGGGCAGGGAGAGTACCATCCAGGTGACTCTGGACTCTCCCAGCCCCCTGGTCACAGAATAGGAATGTCTAGCTGCAGGGAGCCCCACAGGCTGGGCAGGAGCAGCTCTCCCCTACAGAGCATGGCATCTTCTGTGGGAGTCTTCAGAAGGCTTTTTCTGTGTCTGTGAGAGTGGAGTGGAAAGCCCTGTAGCCATGGTATTTTTCATGAACGGGTTTGTACTCATTTAGTCCATTAAAAGACAACCTAGTTCAAACTTTATTTTTAATACTGCAAATAAAGCAAACTCCAAAACATCACAACAAACATTGAAGGGCATTAGTGGAATGATCCATTACCTCACAAGGACCCTCTGAGGACCCAGGATGGGGCATCCTAGGAAGGCAGACTACTCACCTCCCCTGATGGCCGCTCCTGGGGACACGACTGGGGGTCCCAGGACGCAGCTTGCAGCCGGGCGCTGACTTTGAAGCTCACACACTGGATGGCAGTGCCAGTGTTGAGTCCCCCCTGAAGCAGCAGCAGCAGCAGCAGGAGCAGCAGGAGCACATCATAGGACTAGAGGAAAGACCAAGATGAGAACAGGCCCAGAACCACGCTCCTGCAAATGCTCTCCTCACCTAAGGTTTCAACAGAGCCAGAACACCCACTTGATGACCACTGGGCCCTAGAAATCCAAACAGGCCTTTTTTTTTTTTTTTCTTCAGTAATCTGAGTCATAACATTCCAGTTTAACCAATTCTGCTGCCTTCCATGTGATGAGTAAGCGTACAGAGGACCCAGGTTGTATCGCTTCTGATCCGACTGCCGTAGGGGAGACAGAGCACGTGAGACTCCTGTGGCTCAGCTGAGGGTGTGCAAAGGGCAGGAGAGACCAACATTTTCAATTACATATCTGCAGGAAACACAGTCCTGAAATTGGTACAGTTGGCTCTGAACAGAGGGTCCTTGGCTGGGCCCAGACCTACTAGCAAAGTGACCTGACCACCTGATGGTGGTGAAGAAGAGGCAAGAAGGGAGAGGAAGAAGACAGGGTATGAGTCCTTGTCCTGACAGCCCAGGACCCAGAGGCAATAAAATGCAATTCACACGTTAAGGAGTGTTTCAGAAATACCCACAAAGCAACCAGAAGGATACCTTTCAGCATCAGCCCACAAAAACACAGAGCAACTAAACATTAACACACAAAGGACATAGTGCTGATTGGCATAGTGGCGTGAGCCCATGATCCCAGCACTTAGGAGACTCAGGCAGGAGGATCTCAAGTTCAAGGCTAGCCCAGACCATACACTGAGATCTTGCCTCAAAAATAGTTTTTG
This sequence comes from Arvicanthis niloticus, assembly GCF_011762505.2. NCBI lineage: Eukaryota > Metazoa > Chordata > Mammalia > Rodentia > Muridae > Arvicanthis > Arvicanthis niloticus. The sequence goes on from NC_047670.1 coordinate 63,630,624, forward strand.
ATTATTTTATTTATTCATTTTACATCCTCATCACAGCTCCTCCTCCCTCTACCATGAGCCCAGGACAGCTCCCGCACATGCTGACAAGCTGGGGGAGCCAGTGGGATAGCAGGAGAGGACCTGCAAACAGGAGCCCAGCCTGTGGAAAGTGTGTTGAGGGACTGAGGGAAACATGGATTCCTGTGTAAATGGGGCTTCAACAATGATGAAGCATCTCGAGAAAGGTCAGATTCGGTCCATGGTTTTTGCCAGGCCCTGGAAAACTCGAGCTAGAAACCTTTCTGGTGAAGACTTAAGAATACAGAAACATCTGCTCTCTCCGTAGTTTCTCTCCCGGGTGCTCATCCTCAAATTCACATGAAATGTGCATAAAAGCTGGTCACCAGGAGCTAGTCGTAACAGCAGATGGCCGGACATTACCCAACTCCTGACACCAGGGCCTTGTCAGGTCCGTGGGGTAAAGTTTGAGCAGAGCAATGAAGGAGCACAGAAGAGCTCTGTCTCTCTGAGTGTTTACAAAACAGCAGGGTAAATTATTGGGTTAAAAATGACTCCTGACACAAAATAGATTAGGATTCCCAATGTGCTTTGTAGGGAGGAGAGAAAATGATGGCAGTGTGGCAGCTTGGAGGAAGTAGGCTGGCACCCCTGCTTCTCAGAGTTTACCTTGTCTTCAGCTTCGTCTTCTGAGCCACATAGATGTGCTATGTTCTAAATTATCATTAATGTATATTTTAACATGTAATGTAAAATGCAACAGCCCCTAATGTTGACTACACCCAGAATACACTAGACTTCACCACTTATCAAATCAATAGCAAAATCATACACAAAAAAGGGATTTGTATCACACAGCATATGAGAATCACTCTTTCTGAGGTTAATGTTAAATACACACACACATACATATATGCTGGGCAGTGGTGGCTCTCGTCTTTAATCCCAACACTCAAGAGGTAGAGGCAGGTGGATCTCTGTGCATTCGAGGATAGCCTGGTCTACACAGTTAGTTCCAGAACAGCTAGGGCTACAGAGAGAAACCCTGTCTCAAAAAAAAAAAAAAAAAAAAAAAAAACCAAAAACAGCAATCCCCACACACACAAAGACTAGCTGAGAAGGTGGTATCTTGGTAGCATTGTTAGTTTCTTATAATTGTGTCTATTATAAATTCATGTGTCTATTATAAGACAAAATTAAGTAGAATATTAAAAGTTATCATAGATATCGTGTTTGCATTAGGAGTAAAAAGATGAAAAACATCAAATAAGTCAAGAGAGGAAAACCAAAACCAAAACCCGATAATGTTCAGCTTGAATTGGAAACAATACAAGAACATGTCTGTAAACATATAGTTCTTTCCAGCTCTGTTCACTGAACAGGCTCAGAAGGGACCTGAAGCAGGGAGAACCCACAGAGCAGATTCTGAGCTCTGTGTCCTGCTCCTGTCTGGGTCAAGTTCATAAAAGATGAGCCAAGGCTGTCTTCAGTGCCCACCCGGGAAGACTGATGTCTTCACAGGACTGCTCACCTGAAAGGTGTCCTCTGGATGCATCTGGGTCATGGTTGGTACAGAAAGAAGAACCTCAGCAGTACTCAAAAAGTACTAGAGGCCTTGCGAGTCCTCAGTAGTGTTGACTAACACCAAAGCTGTCTGTCTGGCAATATGTCAGCCTGGCCCTCACTTTCACCATCCTCTCCAGTAGCGTCAGCCCATAGGGGAGGTGGGGGAACAGGAAGAACACAAAGAGCCAGAGCCTGACACCACAATGATTTCCAGGCCCCTTCATGCTCCTCAGGATCTTTGTAAACAGACGAACAGGTGGGGGTCACACTCCAGACAGCATCAGGGGACAGGGTTTTCCCAAACTGAACAGACCAACAAGCAAGACGTCCTGCTCTAAAACAGTCATGCAGATCAATATGGGCTGAATATTAATATCACATGATAATGTTGATTGTCTTAGACTCGACAATGGGACTTTGAGGTATAGAGGGCTGTTCTTACTTTAGGGCCATCTAAATGTGAAAGGGTGAAGGGTTATCGGAGTCTGACACTGAGTCCAGATGAGTGTGACATCATCAGTCTTAAGCATGTGTGAGCACAAGGGAGCTGCTGGGGTGTCTCCCTGGAGCTGCCCTGCCTTCCGATGCACACACGAGGTTCCTCAGAATACAGGGAAAGCGTTCCTCCTGGAAATAAATCTCAGATGTGAAGTATCTCAGATGTCAAGCCAGCTGTGTGTGTTTGAGCCTGGGGGACTCCTGAAATGTGCTGGGGGCCCCAGAGGAAGCGATAGCATATGTGAAAGGTACAAAATCAGAACACTTCCAACCTCAGATCCACCTATCAACTTAATAACGCAAGGCTGACTGAGATCCCAGTGGGCCGTCTGGTAACCTGATGACTGGGCTTGAGATGCTCATGGGTAGTCAGAAGACAGAAGGAAGCCCCAGTCATGATAAAAGAAATGAGGGCCAGTTACAGGGCTGAGCTAAGACAGGTAGAAAAAAAAAAAAAGCAGGGAAAACTAAAGCAGTGAGCAGAAACGGAGCAGCCATCGGGGACAGAACCAACATGGAAAAAGCAAATCGGATCCAACCTCACTCTGCACACAGCCCACCCCACCCACAGCAAACTGGGCCGAGCTACTTTGTTCAGGTGGGGTGCCCATTTGTTCTGGTCACTGCCAGGAACACATATGGGGCAGATGCCCCATATCCCCTCCTCGAGCCCCTGTCAGTAAGTGGCTCCTTTCCAAAGAGTTTCAAAATAGAATGGACACCTACTTTGATGGCTGGCGGGTAATCTTTAAAGATCTCCACGATTCTCATCACGCTGAAGGACAGATATCCAGAGGCAGTGAATAGCAGTGGGGACGTAAGGCTGCTGATGGCGATCAGCACCTCCACCTGGCAGGGAAGCAGACTGTTGGGTGGTACGTGTGGCCAGCAACTACCTGCTGAGTGTGTGAGGCGGGACTGCTATGTGAGTCTAAATAAACTCCGCTCGCCCACTCAGTGCCGGGTATGATGCGGGAGTTTTGAATTTCACATGTAACCCTCTAATGTGATGAAAAGAAAAATCAGCTCCTGTGTGTTACTCAGTCCTCCCTCTAAGATCTATTCTTTTAACCTCCCTGCTGTGTCAGGGCCAGACTCATTTGCAGATCCCTTAGGTCCAAAGACCAACAGTTGCTAACAGTTGCTAAGAGCTAACCAGCCCACAGGAGAGGGGCTGAAGCTAAAGGACTGGTCTCTTCCTCCATCCCTTGCTTAGCTACAGGAGTTTCTGACTTTGAAAACTAAAGTGTCTGTTTCTTGTTTTCGGAAACAGCCAGGCCACTGGGGCTTCAGGACAGTTGTGGAGCTTCTCCTGGGCAGTGGACTGGTCCCTCATGGCCTCTCCTTGTAAGCCCTTGTTGAGCCACACCCAAAGTGTGACCCATGGCATAATGGAAGGACTGGGCCTCACCTACCAGACACTTGCTGGGACATTCCGCTGTCACATGGCTGGCAATGGCACTTGGAAAACACTGGGAAGAGAACAGAAAAACTTAGAGGCTGGTGTTCAGAAAGCCAAACGCTAAGCTTGTATTCCTGTCCTGATGATTTCACCGTTCTATCTGGTAGAAGAAACGCGGGGCTGCCTAGGCTCATGACAGCCTCTCACAGGTTTGGTAGCTGCTTGTTGCTCGACCATTTGTTTAACCAGTCAAGTCTCCTGTAGAAAGCCTACATGAATGACAGAGTGACATTCCACGTCCCCTGGATGACCTTGGTGACATCTGTCGTGTTCTGTGCTCTCTGATCACTTGAACATGTGCTACGTACGTACTCGGGCAGCAGAGTGCAATACAGTCAAATTCGGATCTATCTGCAGCACCATTCAGTTATCCCAAAAGCAATATGAAGAGAGATCTCCTGCTTCATGATCTAAAACCCAAACTGGGGTTTCCTTGTGCCTCCTTGTCAATCTCTATGCATAGGGCTGTCCCTTGACCTCTGGCACCTTCATGGACTTTCCTGAGACATGGACCCTGAGCTTCACACAAGCTTTTAAAAATATAATTGGTATGGTGCTTTGAATATGCTTGGCCCATGGGAAGTGGCACTATTAGGATGAATGGTCTTTTTGGAGGAAGTGTGTCACTGTGTAGGCGGGCTTTGAAGCCTCCTAGTGCTCAGGCTCTCCCAATGTGGAAGAGAGTCTCCTCCTGGCTGCCTGTGGAAGCAGGTCTCCTGGCTACCTTTGAATCAAAACACAGAACTCGCAGCTCTTTCTCCAGCACAACTTCTGCCTGCATGCTGCCATGCTTCCCGCCATGATGGTGGACTAAACCTCTGAAACTATAAGCCAGCCCCAATTAAATGTTGTCCTTTATAAGAGTTGCCTTGATCATGGTGTCTGTTCACAGCAATAAAACTCTAAGACAATTGGATTTCTTAGAAAAATAGGCAAGTAGTATAATACTAGCTGTTAAGATAAAATTTCATACAAATACATTTAATCCTTTGTTTCCAGATTCTTTGGGGGAGGGGGTCTCTCCTGTGTGCTTTCCAACACTGTGAAAACAACAACAACAACCCCAGCCACGTAAGGTCTAAGGAGGGAAACCCAGAGCTGTGACTGAAGTGATGTCTAGCTAGCTATACATGGACAAGGTGACCATCCAGGAAGTACTCACAGCCACTAAAATCCAAAAGAACGTCACAGAGAGATGTGGGCCTGAGACAGCTTCCTCAACGTTTAGAGCAATCACCCCACCGAGGACAGCAGAGACACCAGCAATTACTTCTACCACCTGGGGAAAAATAACACAGTTACTTTGGTAGGCCACCACACCAGTGGTCTACCTCTGTGGGGAGAGAGGAGCCACCCCTGAAGTCACAGAATGCAGTGCATAGATACAGCCTTCCCCAAGGAAGGCCATGGGCTCAGACCCTTCTCTGGTCTGTTCAGGTTGACTGTGGAGAAATCACTAGAGAAGGCCAAGTTGGTGGATGATGGTGGGGGCCCTACTTTACCCATATGGAGGCTCATGGGCAAAGCCCAACCGGGATGAAGATAGGGTTTCCCTAGTCATTAGCATCATCAGCCCAACACAGTGATGCAGGTGCACGTGCTGTGATGCAGTACATGGGAGAGTGAGTCAGGTTGATGGATCAGTGCCAACCTAAGCTACATAGCCAGGCTGCGTCGAAATGAAACAAGAGAAAGAAGAGGGAGGCTTTTCTTACAGAGTAGGACTTTAGGACCCGAGCAGGAAAAGTCACTTCATCCAGAATGTTAGTGCCGTCCGGGATGGAACCCTAGAGAAAAGGAAGTCCTCGTGGAGCCGTGGAATGCGGGGCTTGGGTGCTGGTTGCCATGGGCAGGAGTTATACTTCTAAAAGTCTCAGCGTTATAGCCCTTCAGCATGGAAGAGCAACTCAAGGGCACACATTTCCCCTGCATGTGGACATGTCCAGTCCCCGAAACTGGAGCTTACCAACAGTTTTGGTAGAGCTGGTGTTCCAGTGACACTCCTGAAGGCAGGACAGGATGGGAAGGACACTGGAGGCAGTGTGGCTGTACCATCACCTTCCTAGGCTTGACTAACCAACCCTCAACCCCTACCAGTCCCCTACCACCCATGGCTCTTGCATCCAGACCCAGCTCGGGCATGAGGGGGTAGTTGTGGGAGACCCACCTTCTTCTTCTTGCAGGGCTCCTCACTGGACCGGGCCGAGATGATCACCGTGGCTGCCATGAGAAGCTCCAAGAGCAGGAGCAGGATGAGGTTGAAATTAATCTGCAAAGGAAATGTGTACCTCAGCCAAGCTAGTCCTTTCCCCCAGAAAGCTGCCGTCTTCCTTCAGCTGGCTAATCCAGCTCTGCTCTCCTTGTCACAGGCCTGAGCAAACCATACTGCCTCTCTTCTGTTTGATCTACTTTTTAGTTTGTTTGATATCTCTCTCTCGCTCGCTCGCTCGCTCTCTCTGTACATTATCAACCTTTTTGATACTTAAATTTATGAATTAAACTTAGTCATTGGAGCCTGTTGGTGGTGGCAATAGTGACAGCAGCAGCTAGCTTCATGCACACCTTTAATCCCAGCACTTGAGAGGCAGAGGCAGATGGATCTCTATGATGAGTTCAAGGCTAGCCTGGACTACAGAGTGAGTTCCAGGACATAGCCAAAGCTATACAGAGAAACCCTGTCCCCCCAAAGCCAAATACATATATATATGTGTATATATGAATATATATACATATATATGTGTATATATGTATATATGTATATATATGTATATATATTCAAATATATGTATGAAAATATATGTATATATTTCCATATATATATATATATATACACACTGAGGTGGGACATCAGTCATAGTATGCACATAGAAGTCAGAGGACAAAACTTGCAGGCATAAGTTATTTTCTTCCACCTGTGGGATCCTGGAGATTGAACTCAGATCGTCAGACTTAGCAGCAAGCACCTGTATCTGCTAAGCCATATCACAAGCCCCAGGTATTGTTTTAAAAATCACTCTTAACTGAATGGTTTATTCAAGAACATGCTTAGGCCTCTGGGCCTAGAAGCTGAAGTTCCATCTAGAAGTTTCATCTGGGCGGGAAATCGCACACCCTGGGTGAATAACTAGAACTTCATGACTGTAAAGAACTGGAATGAGGCGGACAGAGAGCCTAACCCAGGACAGTTGCTCACTGCCAGCATCTCTCTCTGGCCTAACATCTCTGTGACTCCTAGGGAAATCATTTGGAATGTGTAACTTAAAAAACTTCTAGTTTCCAATACTATAAAGCTAAATATGTCAGAACATCTGCAAAGTATAAAAGCGATGTTCTCACTTGCTCATCACTTGCCTGCCTACCTGATGATGCCCACACCGGTTTATCTGGGAAATGTATCGACTGAGGACTTTCTTTTATTCTGGTCTATAAAGGTTCATATAACCTCTTCTGCACTGGAACACACTGTCAGGTAACACACATAGGTAACCTGAGTTTGTGTTCCTGGGCCTTGGTCACTTATCTTTTGCTCATGATAAACTACTTTTTAGCCTCTTTTGAGCAAAACTGCATCTTACATGAAGCCTTTGAGCTGTGTCTCCCTCCCCAATCTAAGCACACACAAAACATGAACACAAATGTTCACAGCATGTTCAGCTCCATGTGCAGTTCTCAGACACTGCAAACACGAGGCTTGGAGGATGACAGAAACACGTTGAGGCCAACTGTGTCAGCATGTCAACATGCTCACACTTGCAGAGCATAGGCCTAGCATTCACAAGGCCTGGCACTTGCTCCTGGGCTCTGCAGAATTAACAAATGAATAAAAATGTAACTGATACTCACTACGCAGTCCTAGGAACTGGACTTGAGAGATCCCCTGTATGTTAAACAAGTACCCTACCATTGAACTATGCCCACGGCCCTTTTTTGAAACAGTCTCGATAAGGGGCTGAGGTTAGAACTGTAGTCCAGGCTAGTCTTGAACTCACAGTTCTCTCAAGTTATGGGGATTATAGGTGTGGTTTTAAAAGTAAATTTGTAAGGGAAAGACTATACAGTAATCTTTGACTAACAACCTCAAAATATAGAAAATAATGACAGGCTTGCAGGAAGAAATAGATAAACCAACAACTACAGATAAAGAATTTAACACGTTTCTCAGAAGCTGACTAATCAAAAGCAAAAACACATTAAAAACTCTTGTCCAGCAAGGCATGGTGTTGATATACAACTAAGTCCAGTACTTGGGAGGCAGGGGCAGGCAGAGCTCTGTGAGTTCAAGGCTAGCCTGGCCTACATATCAAGTTCAAGGTCAACTAGGGCATCTAGGGCTACATCATGAGAACCTGTCCCACCAGAAACAAAACAAAAGTAACAACAACCAGCACACACACACCCTCACATGACAACACACACACACACACACACACACACACACACACCCCACAAGCACACAGAACCCCTCTTAAAACCAGAACTGAGCTACATTAACCATGTGCTTCACTTTTTGTATGTGTTCTGATGCTGGGCTTGTGGTCATGCTAATCCTGGAGAGCCTTGATCTCCCTAGGGATGACTAATGATTAGAGTTGGCAAATAACACTATATACAACCCACCGCCCTCAACCCCATATATCCCTAACTGGGTCTCTATCTACCTGCCTGTCACCCCAGGGCAGAATCCAGGCAACTAGGGATGGTCCTGAGTCTACCACCCTAGGAAGCTATTCAAGCTGGAGGGTCATCTGTCTCTGCCCTGTCTGACTTGTTCTTTTCTGTGGAGGTCACAATGAAGGTGCCTGCCTGTCCTCCCTCACTACCTCTGCTTGTACATTGCTCTGGTGCTCCTTTGGTGGCCCTGATGATGGGGACGCTCCCTCTTATGGAATCTGTGAGCAACAACTATCTTTTCAATACCAGGTGTCTCATGAACTGCTGTCTTCACCACATCTAGACAGTAATAAAGCCAAGATTAAAAAACAAATGCAATTCTCCATGTAAATAAAACAGATTGTTTATTCTTTGATAACTACCATGGAATACTAAGAAAAAACATCTTGACATAACAGTGAGCCTTGGTAAATGTCAAAAAGTTAATATACTTGGACTATTTATTCATGTTCTAACAGTGATATCAGAAATCAATAATACGTGGGTGATATTTTAAAATAAATCCTTGCGCCTGCTTCACTGGGATCCTGACAATGATCAGTTGGGATACTCAGAAGAGAGTGGCAGTTGGGTGACAGGTAATTCACAGAAGTGTGTTCTTGGACAAGAAGAGCTTGTGACAGTCAGAAGTAGACTGTGTCAGGAAGTGCAGCTTCTCCAGAGAGCTAGAAGCAGAGTGGCTACTACTGAAGACTGCCTGCCATGTATACCCAGCTCTGCCAGACAACAAGGACAGTGCCAAAGAAAACTATTTTAGCCCCTCTCCAAGGTCTAGTCACCCCAGGGCCAGGGTAGAGAGGACTGGTAGACACACACAGCTTACCCCCACACACCCAATACAGACTGAGCAGCACAGAGTAAGGGACATATTTTCAGGAGCAAGAAGAATCAAACAGCATCAAAAATGGGAATTTTCATCAAAATCTGGCATAGGGGAGACTACGCCGGAGCTGAAGCAAACACCTGTAATCAAATGCATTACCAGACTCGGTGATAGTGAAGTTGGAGGAACTGAGATTCCTGAAGTCAGAGGCAGAGTTGACATCATGTGCAAAGTCTATGAGGGACTGGATATAAGTGACTAACAGCGGAGATGTTCAGGCAAAGGGATATCAAATGTGGGTCCTGGTGGCAGGCCATGTCAAGCATGAATTTGAAGTGGGTTGGTGTGATTAGCAGAAAAGCCTATGCTCAACCAAGCTGAGCACAGGAGTGTGGGCAGGAGATCTTTCCTGTGGTAGTTTTCTTCAAAGAGTCTTAGGTGACTAAGTGACTGGTCAGTAGGCCTGCCGTATTTTTATCTTGGGGTGCTCCTTCTTTTATAGTCCCTGTGAGGGGTTCCATCTAGTGTGTCTGAAAAGCTCACGTGCCTGGTGTTTCTCAGATAGTTCTGGTGTCATTTACCAGCTCAAGTAAATCAGTTAATCTGTACATCTTGGGAAATAAGGTTTTTTTTTTAAAATGTGTAAACAAGATGTAGACTGAATCATTCTTTCTTTGCTCTTCCAACCAAGATGGAGCAACTGAGGTCAAGCTTGTTGTTTTATCAGATGGGAATAATTTAAGGGTAGGCCTGGCCTCAAAGTGGGTTCTTTATATAATGTTGAGTAACCAAGAACAAGCCGCTTCACCAACCAAAAGTGAGCTAAAGTGTAGATGGTTTCTGTGGGCTGCACGTGAGCGCTGACACCTTGAAGCACACACACAGGAGACCCTCATGAGGTCTGCCTTATCAACCTCTGAGCCTCCCCCATCTCAAGACTACATGAGGTCACCTTCAAGGTCACCATCTCAAGACTATATGAGGCTGTAAGTAATGCCAATAAATACATTGGTTCACCAAACTCCCCACTGTATTTACAGATCAACTGTATATTTACAGATCAACTATAATAAAGCATAGATAAGTGACACACACATGCATGCATGCAGGCATGTGCAATAAATATTGATCTGCAAATGCTTTTTCTATGTCAGGTAAATAGATGGATGGTTCTTCATGTGTCTCTTGGAAAAGCCATGTGGACTAGCCCTGCTATGAAAAAGACGATGTGGTGTTCCACCTGAACTGAGCGTGAGGACAGGTAACTGACAGGGAAGCCAAGCCTTAGAGAAGTCACAGGCAGGAGAAGAGTTTCCAAAATTATCTGGCTAAGAAGATATGGATAAAAACAGGAAGTTGCTGCCTCTGCCTTCCTCTGACTGGGAACTGCGAGTCAATACATTTAAGGTAGTGAGGTCAAGGGACACAGACCCTCAGGCTGGTATCGAGCATGTCTAGTGGAGAGATGCTCTGAACTAGCAGAACACTGGCATAGCCTGTGGCAGAGACCTCACTTCTGGTATCTGAGACCCTACGTCAGCTGACTTGGGAAGTGGGTGGTCTGGAGGCAGAGGATAGACTCTTATCCCTACTGGTAAGATGTGACTTCCCACTGTGGTTTGGACCTTCAAAGATACTGACAGGATACACCAACTGTGTTAGTTAGGGCCCTCTACAGCATCCATTTTCAACCTGTGAGTCTTGACCCTTTTGGGGGTTGAAGGACTCTTTCACAGGGGTTACCTACAACCATCAGAAAACACAGATATTTACATTATGATTCATAACAAGAGCAAAATTACACTTATGAAAAAACAACAAAGATAATTTTATGGTGGGGGGGTCACCACAACATAAGGAATATATTAAAGGGTTGCAGCATCAGGAAAGATTGAAAACTACTGTCCTAGAGGAGCAGACTGGTTAAATGAATGTGTGTGTGTGTGTATATGTGTGTGTGTGTGTGTGTGTGTGTATGTGTGTGTGTGTGAGAGAGGGAGAGAGAGGGAGAGGAGAGAAAGAGAGAGAGAGAGAGAAGAGAGAGAGAGAGAGAGAGAGAGAGAGAGAGAGAGAGAGAGAGACTTATCTATACTTTATTAGAGAGACATAGTAGCTGTGGTCACAGTAGTCTAACAATGGACGTATCCAGACAGAAAGGTCAAGGTTCTGGTAGTTGTTCAGTCTATGAGACTGGATGTCTCAGCATTTCCAATCCAATCTAGTGCTAGAATCCTAGAGAACTGCTGGCCTTTAGTCTCTGTTGGAATCCCCCAAAGAGTAGGTTCTAACATGAGCCTAAAGGAATGTCTTAGTAACAGGACAGATGAACTTACCAGTACACGTGAGAGAAAGCAGGCGAAAAGCAAAGGCTGCTTTCTCTCATGTCTTTCATGTGGGCTGACACCAGAAGATGTGGCCCAGAGTTACAGTAGGTCTTCCCACCTCAGATGATCCAAGCCAGATAAACCCCTCACTGGGGCTGGAAAGATGGCTCTGCGGTTAAGAGCACTGGCTGCTCATCCAAAGGACCTGGGTTAAAAATCCCAGCACCTAGCACCCACATGGCAGTTCACAACTGTCTGAAATTCCAGTTCCAGGGGATCTGATACCCTCATAGAGACACACATGGGGGCAGAACACAACACTAATGTAAATCAATTTTTATAAAAAAGTTTAAAAGAAAAGAAAAATCCTTCACAGTTGTTCCCAGCTTGCTTGGATTTTAGTTGATTCCAGATGTAGTCAAGTTTACAACCAAGATTAGCCATAATGCCAACCCACAAGGAGATGCATCGGTGGAGATCAAGAACACCCTACCATCAGGCAAAAGCAATGCATAGACCCCAAAGGTTTCCCAGCACTTAGCAGAGACCAGAGGATTTGAGGAAGGGCCTACGAGACAGTGAGATACAACCCACACAGATGGAGCCATGTTCCCGACTGTCCAACCACATTGTGGCTATTTCACTGTCCTCTGTATGTCTTTGAATGAGGCATAGTTTCTGAGCAGGATTGGGTCAAATGCTGTGTTCCTGAGGTCCCCCAACCTGCCTCAGGCAGCTTTTATGATTGGCTCAGTAACTATCAGATCTTAGTATGGTTAGAGCCATGGAGGAGAGCCTAGTTACTTATGGACTCTGATGCCTGGCCCAGGTGGGACTGAGGTTCTGCAGATGTTAAGTACCAGGTGATGTTGGGGCTGGTCCATTGCTACATTATGAACAAAAGCGGATATACAGTTCTACCCATCTTTCAGAGTTCAGTCACCTGTGGTTCTGAGGAAGGGGTCATTTGTTCGAGTTTGAAGTTTCATGCCATGGCTCTGATCTTTCGTGCACATTTAAAAATAAGGTTTATTTATTCATTTTACATCTAGGGGTATTTTGTCTGTATAAATGTCTGTGTACCAGAAGAGGGCATCAGACCCCATGGACCTACAGTTATAAACAATTGTGATTTGTGCACCTGGGCACTGGGAGCTGAACCCAGGATCTTGGACGAGCAGCCAGTGCTCTTAACTGCTGAGCCATTGCTCCAGGCCCGTGTGCATGCTTCTTAGTCACAGGTGTGCTAGACATCCTGAAGCCCTCAGTATGATGTGACTCTGGGATGACTGTATCTATGACAGTTCCTGTAATCACACACCCAGCCTACCCGTCTATTAGGATTGCTTTCAGTAGTTTTGGCTGTGGGAGGACATTGAGGAATTCTTCTCCTTCTTTGTGCTCCCCTGAACCAAGTCCTACGCAGACCTGCAGGGGGAGCTGGAGAGGACCCTCTCCCTTTGACCTGCACTGCCTCATGGTCTCACCCTCTATTTGTTCCCGATGTCTTTTAATATCTGGTATGTCTTTAAATGACATACCCTCTCTGGGGCTCCACTGGCACCAGGCACACACATAGTGCACAGACATACATGCAGGTAAAAACACCTCAACACATAAAATAATTTTTGAAAGATATATCTCATAGTTTGTAATCTCTTCTTGGGCATATTTCCAGGAATGTTATATGTTTTGTTTGTTTCTTGAGACGTGGTCTCATATAGCCCAGAATGTTCTCACAATTAACTATATAGCCAAGGCTGACCTGGAACTCCTGATCTTGCCTCCCCACCCCCATCTCCCAAGTGCTGGGATAACAGGCATGTGTTGACCCAACTCTACACATTTACTTCTATAAAGCATCTGTGTGTAGAGTGCATTTTCAACTTTTGTGGAACAATTAGTTTTATATTTATGTTTCATATCCAGCAACTTACTGCACGCACTCAATAATCCTAGTGTCCAGTGAGCAGCCTCTCTTCTGCCCCACAGCAACCTGGGTATTCCTTGAATTTTTGCTCTCACAAGACTAGATAGGACATCCTTATTCCTGGTGCTATTTCTTTTCACTGAGATTCACAATTTGAGTAATTTTTCCTCACTTTTCTCATTAGCACGTAGGATGACAGAATGCCTTACAATCAATAGCATCATCGATTTGATGAAATACAGTGATATGTTGCTATTGTGTTGTGGTGTATGTGTGTGTCACTGTGTGTGTGCTTGTGTGTGTTTGTGTGTTTTAACATGTATGGTAATGGGCTAAATCTCAGAGCATTGAATATGCTAGAAGCATGTGCTCTGCCCCTGAGGTGCATCCCAGGCCTGTCACTGTTGGGAAATAGACATTAAAATGTCATCTATCAATAGATTTGTCCAATGGAATAAACTTAGAATTCAGTAGAGATGATTCCTTCAGAAGCACAGGAAAACCAGGGCTTGCCCCTGCTCAGTGAGAGCAGCATTTGACATCAGAGGGAAGACAAGACTCAGGTAAAAACAGGAAACCCTCTGTGACTCACAGCCCCTTCTAGTGACTTACGTTTATGGCTGATGGATTCAGGATCAGTTTACATCCAAACCAGATTAAACACGTAGTGGTAACAGCGAACGTCGAAACAAACAATATCTGAAAGTTGGGAATCTGGAAAAACAAAGCAGGAGGCATTTTCTTCTTAAAAAAAAATACTAAAGAAATGAAGACAACATCCGCTTTCCATACCTCAGTACTGTGGGGTCTCCAAGTCTGCAGGGTGTTCTGAAGGCTTAACTTACCGCACTGACATTTCTCCTCCCGACGGCGAAGCTCACAATTGCTGAAGGGATGCACTGTAAAGAGACCAGAACCCAAGTGAGCCAAGAGTTCACCTGAGTCTTGTGCCCTAGACATGATGCTAACCCTGAAACCATGCATTGGGGACCAGGTACAGCTCAGGGTTAGAGCTCTTGCCTACCAAGCTCCGAAGACTTTGAGTTTTATCTCAGCTCAGCATAAAGCTAAGACAGTCGTGTGTTACAATGTTTAAGCTTCTACAATAGTCTGAGTCACAAATGCAAACCATCACTGTCAATCTACTGGATACAAGGAGCTCCCTCGACCCTAAAAGTCCCTTGATGGCATTCAAGACAGCTAGAGCATCAAACCATCACAACACACCAGGAACAAAAGTGCTGTTTCCCACACACGAGTCAGACCTGCTGAGTAGTTGACAGAAATCTATAAAGCCCAGATCACGGGGTCTTGCACCCACAATGGGAGAATTAGGGTGCTGGTGTTACTGAGGAACTTGCTTACAGAGCCTGCTGCACAGCGCAAGTAATCCATCTCGGAGGGGAACACGTTCCCCAAGTAGAGTGAAAACCCAGAGGTCACAAGAAGGCAGCTCTGCAAAAGAGCAACATAGACTCAGGTTATAACAGGCTCTGTCTGATGATAAGACACTTGAGGGGGCAACACCTACCCTTTGACTGCAAGCTCATGTTTCCCATATTAACTAACAGTCTCCCAATTATTTATTTTGCCTATGGCTGGGTCCTGTGTGACTCTTTTTGGCAGGACCAGCACAACCCAAAGAATGGACCTCCCCTTTCCTATGTCTGGTGCCAGAGCAGATATTACCAAACTTGTGGAGTGAGGAGAGGAAGGAAAGTATTATCAGGGGATTTAGGATCTCCAGGTCCAGGGTCAGTAAAACAGTGCCTGCCCTACTGCCCCTGCAGAAACTGCTCCAAAATGGAATCTGGAAAAGGTCTAGAGATGTGGAAAGGGAGAGGTCCCTGTCTGAATGTTCTCAGACTAGGGCTGCACAAAACCTAGCTCCCTCTGTAGAGAAATACATACAACATCTGGGTCCTCGGGTACTATGCACACTCAGGGCCAAATGATGCTTTAAGCTTCCCAATTGATTATCCACAAGACTGTGTACAGGTGTCCTGGGACCCCATATGGCACTGCTTCACCCTGGGCTAGCATGGATCTGCTCTCTAGCTATACCCAACTTAGCCCTTTCCATGGTCTCCCATAGTCCCCGTAGTCCTGTGGCTTCTGTAGCTCTTCCTGCTCCATGGTCCTGACCCCAGCCTTGGCCACAACTCTTGTCAGTCACTCCATAGAGCTACCCTGAAGCATGATGGCCTCCAGCCTTCACAGACCACTTATGTACAGGAGTTCAGGAGCATGTAGTCACAGGTAACTGTGGGCTCAGGAAAATTACAGTTTAGGGACATAGGCCCCCATGGCAGATACTGAGAAAAGTAACTGATAGGACACAAACAAAATAAATACCACCAGTGGTAGTAGTACACGCCTTTATCCCAGCACTTGGGAGGCAAAGGCAGGTGGATCTCTGAGTTTAAGGCCAGCTTGGTCTCCAGAGCAAATTCTAGGACAGCCAGGGCCACACAGAGAAACTGTATCTCCAAAAACTGAAAAAAGAAAGAAAGAAAGAAAGAAAGAAAGAACAAGAAAGAGAAAAGGAAAGCGACAGACTGATTCCCCGTCTATCAGGCTTTGCACTCTACAGAGCAGGACCAGAATTGAAGGAACATGGTGTTTGCTGTCCTCTGAGCCAATACTGAGTTACTCACCCCCATCAACACAGAGAATACCCATGTCTTGTAGCTGAAGCACGGGGGCAACCTCTTCGACAGCTGCAGGTCCTTGGGCTTTGAGTCAGGGGTGTAGCTGCCTGTGTCCTGCCGTCCTGCATCCTGCCGACCTCTCTCCAGTGTGGGCATCCGGTCATAGCCCAGCTCCTCCCTGAACTGCCCCTCCCGTGTCATGGCGCTGGAAACAGGCATGGTACCAAGAATGATACGCACCCAAGCTGAGACTCACCAACAGACTCAGACCACCGTTGCCTCCTATGCAATGAGATCATTGTGGACTTTGACAACTGAAAACTCTACCATTGCAGTAAGTCATTATCAAGAAATTGCTTTGGAATTTTTCTCTTGAGACAAAGTATCACTGTGTGGCCCGGGGCTGGCCTTAAACTTCTGTCTCGGTAAACACTATCAGGTCTGGTTTAAGCAAACACTTTCTTAAAGGAATATGCTCATGCCCTAGGACTGTGAACTTAAAAAAGGAATAAACCCCCTAACTCTCAACACAAATAAAACACCGAACTCATCTAGATTCAGTACACTCAGACTTCATCTGAGTCTTCAGACATAGTACGTTTCAACTTCCACCAGCAACCTTATGAGTCTCAAACCGAGGGGAGCTCCACCTATCCAGCACAAAATGGGAACATGCGATTACAAAAGACTACTTTGCAGTTTAATGTCTTAATGCTTACCTCTGCTGTCGTCCGGTGGTTGGGAGAGCTGGCCTCTGGGTGATGGACTTCCAGCAAGAAGTATTCATAAGTGGAACAAAAGATCAGCCAATCTGCACTTCAGCCAGGGGCAGGCACACAGCTTCCTGAATTTCAATGAGGAGATTAAGGGAGTGGATCCTAGAAATGTCCTTCTTGATTGCATAACACTGGCTTGGAGCTCTCCCAATACAAGAAGGAAAGGAAGAGCCCTTGGTCCCCCTCACAGCATACTAGCCAGGTGGATGTCTTGGAAGAAGAAGTATGGTTAAGAACAAGAGTCCAGCACTGGGTGTGGCTCCTGACCAGCCTTGGGCCTGGAACAGAAAACGACTCAAAGGTCTACATCTTTTTAAGCCGTCTTTCTTTGTCTCCCATTATTACACGACGGAAATCTCCTTCTCATCAGGCCGCATAAACCTTTATGTTCTCGATTTTGGCAAGGCTGGCCCCTGAACTGCTGGGAATTCCACCATGAGTTCCCATGGCAGCCCCAAGGATTGGCAAGAATGGTCCCGCTGCTGCACCCTTTATTTCTGCTCACTAGGCAGAGAAAAGGGACATGAATGTGCTTCATTTGCCTGGAGACATTGGCGCCCTGGCAATTACAGCGACAATTTCTTTGTGCACATTGAAAAAAAAAAAAGGCCCAGCCCAAAGTACTCAGAAAAAACAACCCCTTTGAACAGCAGAACCCCATGCAGCCTAGGCTCAGCCACTGGTTTCTAATCAGGGATGATTGGTTATCTCAGCTTTTCAACCAAACAAAAAGTATCAGAAACAATTTACTCCAGGCTAGAGAGATGGCTCAGAGGTTAAGAACACGGGCTGATCTTGCAGAGGATCTTGGGTTCAGCTCCCAGCATTCATATGGTGGTTCACAGTTCCAGCCCCTACGTAGCAGCTCACAACTGTCTATAACTCTAGTTCTAGGCCCTCTTCTGGCCTCTATGGGTATAAGACACACACATGATACACATACACGCAGGCAAAGCACCCATACACACAGAATAAAAGTAAAATTGAAAAAAGAAACAATTCACCCAAACGGTTCCCTGAGACATCTAGAACTTCTTTCAAATATGTTGAAGAAACTCCCAAATTTACTAAGCACTAAAGTGATCAGCAAAATTCACAGAAATGGATCCAACTGGATTGAATTCTCTTATGTTTTCTTTCTCTCTCTCTTTTTGTTGTTTGTTTACTGTTTGTTTAGTTTTTTCTTTTATTTTTCAAGACATGGTTTCTCTGTGAATTCCTTTTTGTTTGTTTGTTTGTTTGTTTTTTCGAGACAGGGTTTCTCTGTGTAGTCCTGGCTATCCTGGAACTCACTCTGTAGACCAGGCTGGCTTTGAACTCTGAGATCTGCCTGCCTCTACCTCCCAAGTGCTGGGTTTAAAGGTGTACACCACCACCGCCCGGCCCTGTGTGTTTTTTCGGAGGGGAAATGTTTAGCAAACATCACCACTTTTGTGACTTTCAAAAGTGTTTCCCACTGAGAAACACAAGCCAGCTGTTTTGAATCAGAGAGGGAGAGCACACTTTCTGAGCTCTGACAACGTGTCTTTATTGCTGCTGCAGTACTAGGTCCTAGAGCACGCACTATTCTTCAGTAGAATCTTCAAACAACTGCCCTTTCTTCCCTCTGTTCACTGAATATTTATTTATACAGGCTGTGTTTTTTTTTGCGTGCGTGTTCTGCTGTGCCATATGGCAACACATTTGGCTTTCTCTGTGTGAGATGTGTAGAGTTCAGGGAGACAGGAGAACTAAAAGCACAGAGGGTAGGCCTCGTAGGTGTCAAGGCCTTGGAGCATGCAGGAGCATGGCTGAAGGAGAGTGGGCTGAGGATTCTGGGAAGTAGAACGCAGAGGCCATTTAAGTACAAGACACCTGTAGGCACAGAAGCCACTTGGCTTTGGCCCTGAGGTGGTGACATTATGGTGCTGGGTGGAGAACAGGATGGGGTATATGGAGATGGGACCCAAAATGGTGAGAAGGGATCTAATTCCAGATAGACATGGAGGAGCCAATCCATCCTATTTGCTGTCAGTATGGTGGGCTATTTTAGACAGTCAGAGAGAAAGGTCTTGGAGCAACATCACATGTTTTCTTTTAGATATGATGTTACAATATCTGTAAGGCAACTGCTTGGAGATGTAGAAGAGGCTGATCCGGGGCAACAGCTCAGGCTGGTAGCAATGACACAGTCCTGAAAGCCAGGACTACCATATACTATGACAGAAAGCCTGACTGGGTACCTAGCCAGCATCTCTGAAGATGACTCCAACCATATAAATAGTCAGGTCCTTTATTATTTTCCTGTGTATTCTGAGTAACATACCCGAGAAGGTTTTATGACAGCCTCTAAATGTTTAAGGAATGCTCCCATTACCCCACCACTCAAGAAGTGTAAATTAACCTGATATGATGTACAAGCAAGCCTCATCTAGAACCAAATCAGACCCCTAACAAACACAACAGAATATATGTTGTTTATGACACATAGAACATCCAGTGAAGGAGATTCAGGAGTGGGGGACACTCTTGATAAGGTTTGTGTTTTATTTTGTTTTGAGACAGGGTAACCCTGCCTGGCAGGCCTAGAACTATGAAGACCAGACTGACCTAGAATTCACAGAAACCTGCCTGCCTCTTCCTCCCAAGTCATATTAAAGGTAGATCACTAGGCCCTGACAAGTTTCAAAAACAGAAGTCAGCCAAATTTTAGTAAGACTAATTAAATTACATCAGTAGCAGAAACTCTCTAAATAGTCATATATTGACAACATGTCTGTGGGGCTGGGGGGTGAGCAAAATAAAGCTCAAACCACAAGACAAAATGAAACTGTAACTCATTGTGTAGGATGCACCTTAATGAAATTTAAATCTATAGTTTTAAACGTTTCATTTAAAACAACAAGGAAACCAACAAGCCAAGCTTCACAGGTTTGGGATGTAGCTCTGTTGAAGAAATATTAAGCATGTCAGGCCTTGGACCTCGAGCACAGCCTAAAGCATTGTGGTAACACAGGCCTGTAACCTCTGGACTTGGGAGATAGACGCCGGGGGGATCAGGAATGCAAAAGCATTCTTGGCTACATCGTGAGTTCATAGCCTAGGTATATAATGTCCGTTCTCAAAAAAAAAAAAAAAAAAAAAAAAAAAAAAAAAAAAAAAAAAAAAAAAAGTAAAACTGTTAATGTTAGGAATGCTGGAATAGAGGAAACATCCTTCAAAACCACTCCTACGGTCAAACTTGGTGGTGAAATTCTTTATCTTTTTACTTAAGTAGCTTGAACAGAAATGCCCGCCCTAGCTTCAGGCTGCACTCGTCTAGCACAAAGCTCCACCCTCTCTTCCAGACACTGCGCATGCCAGGCCTCGTGTCACCTGCACGAGGAGCTCCGCGCTCCCTCACGTGCTAACCGCCAACTTCTCAGTGCTAACGGTCGTGCCGCATGGATTATACAAGAACCCTATTGGCTGAGTTCTATGATAGACAGGCGCAGGCGCAGACACAACAACCCCATTGGCTGGGTTCCACGGGCACATGCGTAGTGGCTTATGGGAAGGGCTGTGGCGTGCGTGCGTGCGAGAAGCCGGGGCGGACGCGGAGACTGAGTGGATACCATGCTGCGCCTCGCAGCCAAGCTGGTGTCCTTCTTTTGGAGGAGGGAGGACATCCCTGAGGAGGAGGTCGGACAACCAGGGCGGGAGCTGTCGGAAGGTAAGGGTGCGTGGAGCACTCCGCAGGAAGCCCTTGGCAGGCCTGTGAGGTGGGGCGGGGCTGTGACCCCTTAGGGTCAAGCTAGAGTACAAGGTTCAGGCACTCCCTTCATTCGGTGGTTCGAGAACAGGCCTTTAGAAGCTTAGGCTTGGCCCTCGTTTCTTTCGCAAACCCAAACGGGCTGTATCTCTTAGTCATTTCCTCAGAGAAAGGGTGCGTGATTTTGCACGTGTGTCTTGTGACCAGTGCTGTGGCTTCTTCATTCCCCCTTACCTTCATTGTGCACGCTTTTATGCTACACGCGGTAACCAGATATTGCTGCACCTCTCTGCCCGGTTTTGGTCCCCACTGAGCTCTCAGAGGTCTGGAAACCATCATTCTACCACTTCAAGTTGTCCTTTGCAAAAGCAATAAAGTCATTCTCCTTGGATTCTTTATCATCCCCCGGCTACTAATTCTGGCGTTTCTGAAGTAGCAACAAAAATAATTCTATGGTTGGGGGGGTCACCACAACAGGAGGAGCTGTATTAAAGGGTTGTGGTATTAGGAAGGTTAAGAACCACTGTAAAGAATAGTGGCTTTCAGTAACAGCGTGAGCTCTGATTTCACTCCACAGTTACCAGGTTACCCCTCCCTGGAGCTCAGATCTATGCTTGCTCACTTGCTGGCTGCCTTCCTTTCTTTTGCATGAGAACTTGGGCTAGTGGCACCCTGTTGATTTCTCCATCTAAAAGAGTGAAATTTCCTACAAGACAAGCTGGAAATAACATTTTAAACATGGGGGTTTTTTGAGCACAGCATGGTAAGGGCCTTTTGCATGTTGGTGTGCTGATTTCTGTGACACAATATAACCCGGAAGAAATAATGGCATAAGTCCTCAACCTGTGGGTCACGGCCCCTCTGGGTTCACATGTCAGCTATTTACATTATGATTCATAACAGTAGGAAAATTACAGATGTGAAGTAGCAAGAAAAGTAATTTTATGGTTGAGGGGTCACCACAACCTGAGGAACTAACTATATTAAAGGGATGTGATGGGGTACTGGAAATTTTGCCGAGAGTTTGCAAGAAATGTGTAGTGAGGACTCAGAGATGGTGTGTGCAGCTCCAGTTCATGAAAGGTCACCGAATGGCCAAGTTTCTATACTTTCTTGTAGTAGATACACTTTTCTATAATCCCTGTATTGTATTTGGAACCTTCTTAAGGCCGTGGCTCTGATGGTAACACTGGCAAATAGTACTTGTCTAGGACTCCTTGGGTGCCTGTATTAGCCTGATGGTGTCGCGGGGGACGGGGTGGGGTTGGGGCAGCCTGTGACAGCCCCTCAGAAGTCTGCATGTCGCACGTATATTGTTACTTAACTGTCCAACAGCTGTCATGTAGAGATAGCTACCACCACAGGGCTACACAGGGTAGAAGAGTCAAACCAGCCAGTCAGGCTTTGGAGCCAAAGCTCTCCCTACCGTGTTTACTACCTGCACCCCCTCAGAACCTAGGATTCTGTTTCTAAGTCATTTTTCTAAGCATATCTCAGTGGCAGCTTCTCTAGGTCAGCCTGTTAAATTCCTGCCCCCCTCTTCCCGCCCCACCATGAATGCCACACCTTGCCTTTCTCCTGTAGAGTTTAATTGTAGTGGGATTTGGGATCCACCCCCCACTTTGAGATTTATTGTGTGCATGTGTGTGTGTGTGTGTGTGTGTGTGTGAGAGAGAGAGAGAGGGGGGGGGGAAGGGAGGGGAAGGTGGAGAGGGAGGGAGAGGGAGAGAGGAAGAGAGAGAAAGAAAATATACCACATGTATGGGGTTCCTGCAGAGGCCAGAAGAAGATGTCAGATGGTGGCTATAGTGACTATGACCCCTCCCCTAGGTGCTGGGAACTGAACTTGGGTCCTCTGGAGGAGCAGCGAGCACTCTAAGGCACCAAGCCATTCTCTCTGGCCCTGGGATTAGTGTTTATTATTAATACAACCCCTTTGCTCACTTGTCTCAGGTGACACCAGGTTGAAAACGGTGCAGGGCGTTGTGACACGGTACTGCAGTGACTACGGCATGATTGATGACCTGATCTACTTTTCCAACGATGCAGTGACTAGCAAAGTGCTTCTGAACGTTGGACAGGAAGTCATTGCTGTCGTTGAAGAAAACAAAGTGTCAAATGGACTGAAAGCAATCAGAGTACGTCTTAGTTTCTAAGGAGTAGTCACTCCTCACCACAGTTAACATCTCAGTCATGGCCTAGCCACGGAGAACAGTGTGTGGGGTGCTGTGAGTGAGGAGGGAGCTTTATTCATTACAGTGATTTCTGCTTTAAAAAAATGATGATAATTGTAAATAATTGAGTCATAGATATTTGTAATTTAGGAAGCAAAGTTTTTCTATAAGTTCATGCTATGGTATGTACTCATTAATAGTTTTTTTATTCTCTAGTGTTTTAAAAACATCGATTACAATTATAAAGATTGGCTGACTGAGGTAGCAAACGAGATCTCTGTGACTTCTAGGCCTGCCTGGTCCACACAGTGAGTTCCAGGGCAGCCGAGGCTTCACAGTGAAACCCCTGTCTCAAAAAATAAAAAGTATAAAGCTAGACAAGCTAGACTCTGTTATTTGATTAGCAAAGATGATCAGTGGTCTATTCAGTAATTTAGTTTTTCATATAAAAATAGTTCTTTAGTACTATAAGTTTTTAACAGTAGAATTGATAGGTTAAATTAAAATGATCAAATTACTATTGAGCTAATACCATTGCATCAGCTTCTCTCCATGGATGTTAGGATCTATACTCTGGACCTCATGGTAGGCCTGCAAGAACTCTTAGCTCCTCAGTTACTGTTCCAGCTGTCACAATTACCTTTGACTTTGTTCCATTGTTTCATTTTATATAGGTACATGTTTTTTCATTTCAATCTGTCTCTTTGATTGTTGATTCTTAAGTATTCTTTTAAAAAAATTGAATCTTGTTATATAGCCTAAACTAGTCTTGAGTTTCACAGTCTTCTGCCTTAGCCACCCAAATGCCAGATCTAACATATGTACCACCATGTCCACATTCTTTTAGAAGCTTAATTTCCTTTTTGTATTCTTTATTGCTAGCACATAGAAACAAAACAAATCGTTGTATGCCTAATACTTGCCAAATTCAGTTGTTAGCTTTATCCATTTGGGGGCTATTTTAGAAGGTAAAATCTTTAGGAACTTGTACACACAGGATCAAGCCATTTGAATGAAGGCAGTTCTAGAGTTTCTAGTCTGGATGTCTTTGGTTCCCTTTTCTTGTCTAATTGTTTGGCTGAGGACTTTTGAGTACGAAGGAAAGAAGGAGACTGGACCGGCACCCTGGCCTGTTCCCTGACCTACAGAGGGAAAGCTTTTTGTCTTTCAGCATTGGGTTGATGTTAACCTTGGATTTTTCATTTATAGTCTTCACTATGCTGGAGAAGTTTTCCCTTTATTCCTATTTTGTTGTTTATATTGTGAAGGACTTTTGGAACATTGTGAGTGTTAGGGGAGGGGAACGGGGGGAGATAAAAGGTGGATGCTACCATGCCCAGCCTGGAAGCTTTTAAGATAAAATTACTGTGACATCTATATATTGCATAGTGACAATTTTCATAAAGACATTAGAAATTTAGTGCTTTTTTTTAAAAAAAAATGTATGTATGGGTATTTTGCCTATACGTATATCTGTGTACCTCGTTTGTGTGCATTAGAAGTCCAGAAGAAGGCATCAGATTCCTTGGAACTAGAATTACAGATGGTTGTTAGTTGTTACGTAGATGCTGGGAATTAAATCCAGCTCCTCTGAAAGACCCATCAGTGCTCTTATCTGCTGAACAATTTCTGAAACCCAAAGATATTTTTATCTAAGTATGCCATATACTTTGGCAAATTAGATGCTATCCTTTCTTTCTTCCCTATTCCAGGAGGTTTGAATTTTATCAAATGATTTTTATGTGTCAATGGAAATACATGACTGTTTCATTTTATCAATGTGATGTGTTGACTGAATTTGAAATTTTTAACTACTTCTGCATTTGTTTGTGGTATATGCTCCTTATAATATGCTGTTGCATTTAGTTTGCTGTTTTCTTGAATATTTTTATATTTATTCAGAAGGGATTGCTATACAGTTCTGTCTTCAAAGATACATTAGTTAAATTCTGCTTCTCATGGTGGTGGAATTACAGGTGAGCCTTTAAAGAAGCAGTTGGCTTGTGAGAGCTCAGCAATGGGATTCATGCCCTCTTAAAGGACGAGCCAGAGAGCCCCTTAAAGATCCCTTCAGGAGCTGGAGAGATGGCCCAGTGGTTAAGAATGCTTTTTGCTCCTGTTTGTGATCCAGCATCCACATCATCTGGCTTACAGCCACCTTTTACTCCAGCAGATTAGTTACTGTCTTCTAACTCACATGCACACACATGAATAAAAACCAAAAAGTTTTTTTCTTTGAAACAGGGTATCCCTGTGTAGACCTGGCTGACTTGGAACTCTTAAATTAATCAGTCTGTCCTCTGATAGAGATCCACCTGCCTCTATGTCTTGGGTGCTTTTTAACTCTTTAAAAATTCAGCCCCTTCAGAAGACACTCACTGCATTAGAAAGCAAATCTTCACCATTCAGTTGTCATACCTATTCTTGAGCCTCCCAGTTCAGGATGGGGATATTGCCTGTAATCTGTTTTCTTATTCTTTTTTTGTAACAGTGTAAAGAGCCATTCTTTTGTCTTACAGGTAGAAGCTGTCTCTGACAAATGGGAAGATGACAACAAAAACAATAACAAAGGGTTGTCAGACTCCAGCCCCAGAGTGCTGATCGGTTGTGTGACTTCCATGTTGGAAGGTGCTGGCTATATCAGCCAGACCACATACTTCTCTCTGGAGTGTGTGTGTGAAGGTAGTTAGATGGATTTTTGTTTCATATTTAAAATTTAAGCTTTCTGTCTTAAGTAATTTTGATAAGTTTAGTTGCCTACATGTGTTATTGAAAGAGTCATGTTTAGGAGTCGCTGCCTGGTGTTGTCCTCTCACAGGGATTCTTGAATGTTGAGTAGACTTTGGATTGGAGGTCACTGTTTAAATACTTGTTTTGTATTTATCTGTCAAACGTATTGATTTATCACTAAGTTTCTAATATAAGAATGGTGTGTTTGTCTAAGACAGTGGTTTTCAACCTTCCTAAGGCTGCAGTCCTTTAATACAGCTCCTCATGCTGTGGTGACCAAAACCATAAAATTAATTTCATTGCTACTTCTTAAATGTAATTTTGCTACTGTTATGAATTGTAATGTAAATATTTTTGTAAACAGAGGTTTACCAAGGGAATTGAGACCCACAGGTTGAGGAACACTGGAAAGTGTCCCTTTTTTTTGTTAAGACAGGGTTCCACACTGTAGGCCAGGCCAGAACTTGCAGTGACCGTCCTACTTCCAGCTCTTGATCTGACTACAGGTCCAAGCCACTGTACCTGGCTTAAGAACAGTTCTAAGATACTTCACGTGTCTTAAAGTAAGGCTTGGATCACCTTGCATTTTCCCAAAATTATATATCCAAATTTTCTACATAGCCAAACTAAAATTTTACTTTTATGTTTAAAGAAAGAATTTGCTTATGTCACTTGCTAAGTTTGATTTGGTTTGTTTGCTGTTTGCCTGCTCTCTACCAGTGAACACTGTGCTTGTCATTGGAGACCAGAACAGTGAGAGTCAGTTCTTCCTCAAGGCAAAATGCTGT
Organism: Arvicanthis niloticus; assembly: GCF_011762505.2. Lineage (NCBI taxonomy): Eukaryota > Metazoa > Chordata > Mammalia > Rodentia > Muridae > Arvicanthis > Arvicanthis niloticus. The sequence goes on from NC_047670.1 coordinate 63,656,744, forward strand.
ACACACTGCAGACAGGAAGGGGATTGGAAGTGGTACTGTGGGAGTTGCTTTTGGAATGTACAGCACTAGGCTACATATCAGGAGATAAATATAAGCTGCCTTATAGCCTGGGTGCCGGGGGCAGAGGACCTGTGTTACTCTGACTGCAAACCTCTGTTTGCCAAAATGAAATTGACAGGTAGCTATTGGGGATTTTGAAACCTGTTTTTTCAGAGGAACTCTCAGTTCTGGTAGAAGGTTGCTTGTGACTTCTAGACCCCTCAGCTGTGCCAGCTGGAAGGCCTTCCCAGAGCAGCCTGGATGGGAGATGTCCCCAGAGAGAAAGGCAGGTTTCACATTGCAGTTGGCTGTGTTGTGGGAAGTTTGTGGAATAAGCACTCTGACTCCAGTGGTGATGCAAGACAAGGCACACCATCAGTCTCCTGAAACCAGAATAATTCCTGAAAGGCTTTGGCATCAGGTCCAGTTCATATTTTCATTTTATACTCTAAAACCACAAGGTTGGGGAGAGGGGCAAGCAATCATGATTTTATACACGTGTGTGTGCAGTCAGCCAGCTGTTAAGGGCAATGACTGATTGCTTCAATTGTTTCTCCAGATCATTCTGTTCCAGGTAACAAATGAACTCATGTTTAGAAATGGGCAGTAGAAATAGTACTTAGGTAAATCACCAAATAAATCACCAAATCAGCACATAATAATTGGTCCTTTCTACTCATTCTACTTCACTCGAGGTACAAAAGGTTAACCCGAGGAGGAAGGGCATGCTTACGGATTTCCTGATGCAAGGGAGGCAGAAGTTCTTCTGTGTACTCCGGGATGTGAAGTGTTCTATTAGTATGATTATAAAGCCCACTGACCATAGCAAAAGAGCATTCTTGAGAGAAAATAACAATTCGTGAAAGACTCCAAAGGATGGGATGCAAATAGTGAGCAGTAGACAGACCAAGGGGCTTTCCCCATATCCAGGACTCTAGCACCATGTGCAGCCCAGTGAGGGACACCCTGGCTCAGGTGCCTCCTTATTAATTAAAGCAGTTCCTTCAGCTGTTCTCATCTCTGATGTTCTGAGGTCCTTTGTTGCTTTTAAGGCCTGTAGTGGGTACAGGTACTTATTATACAACCCTGGTAACCTAAGTAGGAGCACTAGAATTGTTGTAAAGATGAAAGGAGAGAGAATGGAGTCTACAGAGTTGTCCTGGCCTCCACATATGTGCCACGTCTTTATTCTAGCACTTGGGAAGCAGAGCCAGGAGGATCTCTTGTTCAAAACCAGCCTGATCTACATAACAACTTCCAGGATATCTAGTACTACATAAAGAAACCCTGTCTCAGAAGCTAAAATAATAATGATAGTAGGGGCTGGAGAGATGGCTCAGTGGTTAAGAGCACTGACTGCTCTTCCAGAGGTCCTGAGTTCAATTCCCGGCAACCACATGGTGGCTCACAACCATCTGTAATGGGATCTGATGCCCTCTTCTGATGTGTCTGAGTACAGTGCCAGTGTACTCACATATATTAAATAAATAAATAAATAAATCTGTAAAAAAACAGTTGAGTCTGACTTATCTTCAAAAAAAAATAATAATGATAGTAATACTAACAAAATTTTTAGAAGTTAAATCTTGTACCAGCATCTGCCGTCTCTCTTCCTACCCCAAAGACAGAGTCCTTTGCCCTACAGAAGCAGACAGTTGTACAGCTCCTTCCTGCCTGCCTGCTCTCTGCCCTCCCAGCCTGGTCGATTGGACCATCCAGTCCTGCTTCCGGTGCTCAAAGACAGTGTCAGCAGAGAGTGGGCAGGAGGGAGAGCGCTGGCAGGGCACTTGGCATGTGCCCGTATGTCCTGAGCCCACGACCTTTGGGGGCCACTCAGATGCAGCCAGGGTTGGTCACCTGACTTTTTTCTGTGCTGTTACACATCTGAGAAGACATGCTAACATTAACTAAGATTAAGCTGCTTTTGATCAACATTTTGATAGTATAATCACCAAAGTTGAGGATGGTGTTTTTTCATAAACATGCAGTACAAAATAGTAGAATTATATTAAGGATCATTTCAGAAACTGTTAGAAAATTGGCCCTAATTTCAAGATATAATTAACAATTTTTGAGGCAGGATCCTACTATATAGTCCTGACTGACCTAGAACTCACTATATAGAGCAGGCTGACTTTGAACTCCAAGATGTACCTTTCTCTGCCTCCCAAACAATAAGATTAAAGGCATGTACCACCACACCTGGCCTATTTGACACTTATTTATGAAGCTCAATTCAGCAATGCACATAGCAATTTTTAGGGTCATATATTCTGTGATGTTAATACTTATTGTCAACCCGGCTGAATTAAAAACCACCCTAGAGGCACACCACTGGGCAGAGAGGAAGACACACTCTGAATGTGGGCAGCACCATTGCACAGCCTGGGGGCCCAGGATGAATAAAACGGGAAAAGCAGAAGTGGACCTCAGTACAGGAATTCACTCTTCTGTGCTTCCTGAGATTGGACATAGTGTGAGCGGCCACCTCACATTCCAGCCAGCAGCACAGAGTTGTTCTCAATGCCATCCCTCCCTCCCTCTTCAAACCATGACCCCCCAAATCTTCCCTTGTAAGTTGGTTTTGTTAAGAATTTTTGTCTCAGCAATAAAATAAGTAGCTGATGCAGACAGTCAGTACTGAGAAGCAGGGCTGTTGGTGTGAGAAACCTGGCCATGAGCTCCGTAGGGCTTGGGAAGTTGTTTGCAGAAGTATGGAAGAGTGGAACTTGAGGCTGGAGAAGCCTGAGAATGCTGTTCAAGTTTAATGGGCCATTCTGTTGGGAATATGGAAGGCAGGAATGGAAAACAGAACTCTTGGCTCACAACATTTCAGAAAGGACTCAGGGCTATACTGGGAATTCACCTGCAAGCAAATTTGGGTGCTTCCTGCTTGCATCCTCAAAACTTGAGTAAGACTGAATTTAAATACAATGAACTAAGTAAGTTGTTTGGTGGAGAACATTTCAAGATACAGTGTACAGTCAGCTGTGCTGTGGTTACTGTTTACTGCTCTGACTCAGACTTACAGTGAGATAGAGCAGAAAAATAGGAAAAGTCAGTGTGAGTGAGTGTGGCTGAAGTCACAGATGCAACTGTGCCAGGAAAACAGCTGAATTCCTAAGACACATCAGCATTAAGAGGAGCTCAGCCGTGACACTGGGATACCAGGACTCTGGTGGCAAGACTTCACATAACAGAAGTGTGAAAGAAGAGAATGGAACTGATGGCCATGACACAGGTTCTGTGTTCCACAGTGTTTGCCTGCAGAGTGTTTCCCCATCCCTAGCCACCAAGGTCTACAGAAGTCATTACAGCTATGGTAGAAAGGAACCAAACTACATCTTAAACTGGAAACAGAACAGAACAGTGCTGTCCTTATGGTGCTGGTTTTCCTAATGGGCTTTTAGGGAGGTTTGCACTGAAGATCCAGAGCCCCTGACTGTAAGGCAGGGTTAGATTTCCTGGAAGAAGGCCTTGAGAAATCATTGCATGAAACAGTGAAGACTAGTTCCATAATGAAGAACTCAGTATGTCCAATAGGGAAAGCTTCATGTGTAGAGCGGAGCTGGCCCAAGCTGTAGACAGCAGAGCCAAAGGGGCAGCAATACCAAGGCTACCAGAGCCCAAAACTAGTCCATGATAAGATCTCAGATGCTAGACACAGACCGCAGAGTTGGTGTTTGCCTTACTGGGTGTCAGTGTTGCTTGCCTCGATCTTTCTTTGCTGTGCTTCCATTTCTCCCTTTTGAATTAGGGATGTGTACTGGGTCCATTGTATATAAGAAGTATGAAACTTGATTTTTGTTAGTTGTTATTACAGAGGATCACACTTAAGAGAATGCCTGCATCTTAGTAGAGACTCTGGCTAAGTTTTGAAGATGTTGACCTTAGGGACTTTTACATTGGAATGGATATATTTGCATAATAAAATACAAGGGGCTTCTAAGGGCCAGCGGTGGAATGTTACGATTTTAGGTGTCAAGTTGACAGCCGGTATACTTGGTTAATATTTACTATCAATGTGACTGGATTTAGAATCACAGGAGGTATCTCTGGGCATGAAAGTGTCTCCAGAGAGATTTAAGCAAGGAGAGAAGACCCACCTTAAATGTGGGTGGCATCATCCATGGCCTGGGCCTGCCCCAGTCTTTGTCTAGTCTGATCCTGACTGTGGCTGCCAAGTGACCAGCTGCATCATGGTCTTGCTACCACTGTGAGGTCTGCTCTCTGCACTACACACTCCGGGTCATCATGGATTGTGCCCTGGGCAACACCAAAGCTCTTTCCCTAAGCAGCTTCTGTCAAACACTTTGTTACCATAACAAGAAAAGTACTATACTAACACAGTACAGTTCAAAGACACACTGATGTGTGTGCACATGTGTATGTGTACACGTGGCCATGAGCACAAGTGCTCTTGTGTGCACATACTCTCCAGTATGATGTGTGTATATTTTGTTGTGTGGGTGCATTGGAAGGCCATGGGTTAGATAGATATCAGATGCCTTCCTCAATTGCTGTCCACTTTTTATTTATTTATTTTGAGGTAATTCAGTCCAAACCTACCATTAGGTAGAATGGATAACCACTGAGTTCTAGAGATCTGGCTGTCTCCACTTCTCCAGCACTGTGATGTTCCGTGAGCACCACCACATTGCTTCTATGTGGACTCTGGGATTGTAACTCCTGCATATGCTTTCTCCTAAGCCCTAATTCTTTGGGGATTTATTCTGGTTTTCGTTTTTTGAGACTGGATCTCACTATGTAGCCCTGGCTTGGAACTCTCTGTGTAGGCTAGGCTAGCCTTGAATTCACAGAAATATGTCTGCCTCTGCCTTCTGAGTGCTGGGATTTAAGGTGTGCACCATGACACCTGGTTAAAATTACTTTTAATATGGCAAAATAAAGAAAATAGATTCAGAGGGGTGTGGAGACTCTGAGATGTCAGGCTTGACTTAAGAATGACCATGCCGGGTTCTCGTCCCTTCTCTTAGAGCAGCAGTTTTCAACCTGTGGGTCACAACCCCTATAGGGGTCACATATGAAAGATTTACATTATGATTCACAACAGTAGCAGAATCACAGTTATGGAGTAGCAATGAAACAATTTTATGATTGGGGGTCACCACACCTGAGGAACTGTATCAGAGGAAGGCTGAGGTCCAGTGTCTGAGAGGCCGGAGGGTGGTGAGTACCTAAAACAGAAATCAGGGAAGCTGGCCCAGAAGTTACTTGAGCATGTCAGGAGATCAGAATGCACCGTACAGTTGAATGCTATTGAAATGTTCTCTTTGGCCATTTCAGGTTTCCACCCATGCAAGGGAGACTGGGTAGAGGCTGAGTATTGGATCAGGCCGGGGACATGGAGCAGTGAGGCGATCTCCGTGAAGCCTCTGAGGTACAAGCGTGTGGACAAGGTAATGTGCTGATGAATGGTTCCTTGTTTCCTTAAGGAAGTAGAGGTGGGCCCCAGGATCTTGCATGCACACAATACAAAGACATCCAGGCAAAGCCTCCCTACACAAAAAGTAAAAACATTTAGAAAAGGAAGTAGAGGCAGCAGCATGCTGCTATAGCTAAGGTCTGACAGCATGTCCCTGGATGTGTTAAAGGTGTCCTAGGACAAAGTGTGCACATGACAGATTGAGGCCTCAAGCTTCCTTGTCAGCTGATGATTTAGGCAGTGGCATGGGTTATGACATCATTGGGTCTTTGCACTGGGTTTAGGTGGATACATGAGCTGGATATAACAGAGACATGGGGAAAGATGTCAGCCACCACCACCAACCTCACTCAGCCTGAACTCTTCCAGGTTCCTGTGTATCCACGTTGTACTGGACCTTACTGGTTTCTAAGGCCAGCCTGGGTTTTTTAGATTCAGAGAGGCAAATGTTGAGAAGTGTGCCCCTTATCCATATACACTTTGAAGCAATATCCAGCACTACACTTGCAGGTTTGCATTTCCAGCCTGTGTGGGAGGAACGGGGTGATAGAGGACAGCATCTTCTTCAGCCTGGACTCCTTGAAGCTGCCGGAAGGGTACATACCAAGGAGACACGACATTGTCAATGCTGTGGTTGTGGAGAGCAGCCAGTCATGCTACATCTGGAGAGCACTGTGCATGACCCCTGTGAAGAGGTGGTATCCAAACAATTCTTTGGAAATAAAAGGTCCAATTTTAAGCATATTTTAAAGAGTTGTAGTCAAGTGCTGTCTAACATTTCAGTCATTCATGGGATGTATATACGATTCTGGTTCCATGAGATCACACCGCCAGGCTGACAGCAGGGTTCAGCACTTAAAAGTGCTTGTTGCCAAGGCTAACAGCCTGAGTTCAATCCCTAGAACTGACATATTAGGAGAGGACTCCCAGACGTTGTCCTCCTCTGACTTCCGTGTGAGCCATAACATGTATAAACACATACACATGAACAGGAGGGAGAGGGAGGGAGAGGTTTAAACTTTTCTTCAAAGATTGTATCACAAAGTGACATGTAGCCTGCTTAGGTTTGATACTGACATAAGGATTGAATCCCGATAAGCTATTTCTCGGAGCATGTTTCTGGTTTTTGGCATGTGTGACTGATGGTAAAGCCAGAGTAGTAGACATTCCAGGCCCTGCATCTATTGGTTAAGAAAAATCCTCTTTGTGGTTGAGTGAAGGTAGAATTCCAAGGGTTTTTTTGTTTGTTTGTTTGTTTTTAGAAACAAACTAGCTAGACTCCTAGTTCTAGATATACTAAAACTCTCTGTGTAGACCAGGCTGGCCTCAAACTCACAGCCATCCACCTACCTCTGCCTCCCTTTAGGCATGACACTGCACACTTGGCCCCAAGAGTTCCTTAGTCCTTAGTCCCTACTCTTTTTTTTTTTTTTTTTGGTTTTTCGAGACAGGGTTTCTCTGTGTAGCCCTGGCTGTCCTGGAACTCACTCTGTAGACCAGGCTGAAATCTGCCTGCCTCTGCCTCCCAAGTGCTGGGATTAAAGGCGTGTGCCACCACTGCCTGGCTGTCCCTACTCTTTTAGTAATGGTTGACTTCATTCACTTCTCGTTGCTGATAACATGGTACCATAGACTAGATAAGGTACAAGATGAAAAGTTTATTTTGGCTTACTGCTGGGGTCTACAGTTAAGGGCTGCATCTAATGATGGCTCCCCCAAACCTGCCTCTAGTACTAGGGATTGACACCAGGGCTTTGTGCATGCTGGAAAAATCTGCTGTACCACTGAACCATATCTCCAGATCCAGAAATGACCTTCCAGCCAGCAGAGTCCTGAAATAGCACAAAGCAGCTATTTGACCCTAGTCAAATTGCTTATACGGCAGACCCACCGAGATGACACATTACTCCACCAGACATTGGTGGAGTGAGCAGAGCCCTCCCCAACCCTCAGTGTGCTTCCTGGCCCCGCCTCTTTAGGAAGGAACAGAATCCCACCTTGTCCTCATAGCAATTGTTTCAGCCTGAGTTTTGGAGGGGACACATCAGATTTGAATCATAGTGGTGATTGACATAATTTACTCTTTCTTTTCTATTCTCTGCTATTTTCTTTGACAGGGTCTCATCTTAAGCCAGCCTCAAACTCACTGTGTAGCTGAGGATGTCCTTGAATTTTGTTGTGATGCTCTTGCCATTGTCTCCTAAAACCTGGAATCAGGCATATGCCATCATGCCCTGTTTGTGCAGTGCGAGGGACTGAGCCCAGAGCTTTGCATGCTAAGCAAGCGCTCTACCTTCTGCATCTCTAGCCCAACTTGTACATGAAGTTTTTGTTGTTTCTTTTGTTGTTTTTTGTTTGTTTTATACAGTGTCTCATTATATGTATTTGATTGGACTTCCTATATAGATCAAGTTTGCCTTGAACTCAGAAAAAACTGCCTGCCTTTGCCTCAATTTCTGGGACTAACTGTGCACCAGCATTTTTGCTGTGTGTCTATTGTCCTTTCATTACTAAAAATAAGTATATTGAGAGTTGGAGTTTTGGCTCTGTGATTAGGAACACTTGTTTTTGCAGAGGATACAGCTTCAGTTCTTAGCCCCTACATGGCAAATCCCAGATTTCTGTAACTCCAGTCCCAGGGGTCTGCTGTCCTCTGACCTTGAGCAGCTCGCACACATGGAATGCACATAGAGTTGTGCAGGCGGTGTGGCCCCCGTTCTTCTCTGTACGTGGCAGCAATTCCTCTGCCTGCTGCAATTACCACTCGTGGGCTCCTTATATACCTCATGATTCTAGTCACTGTGCTGTCTCCTCAATAAAATACTAGTTCTGTGTGAAACTGCTGTCTCCTTCTCGGCCTCACATCTAGCACCTAGCCCTGTGTCTGGCTGAGAGAGCTCTGCTCCATGTAACCTGATGGGCAGCAGTTATGTAGCAGAGTGTGGAGGGTAGACTGGTGTTGCCATGCCTTCTCCCATGGCCACAGATTGTGCTGTTGTCACTGTGTTCTGTTTACTTCACTTTCATTTTGTGGTAAAGCTATGTAGCCCAGATCTTGGATATAGCTAGCAATTCTCCTGTCTCAGCTTCCTGAGTACTACAATTCTTGTGGTACCACCATGTCCAGCCACCATGGGTTCTTGAGAGTTCTCTTTGTGCTCCATGGCATGCCCATTCTGTCTTGTCCATGGAGTGGGAGCTTCTGGGCATGGGAGCCATGGCATACTGCCCATCCCCATGCTTGGTTGAAGCATGGGCTGTAAGCAAGCACAGAGGACTCCTTTGAGAGAATGGAGAAGTTTCTTGTTTTCTGAAGAATGAAACTTCCCACTGAGTTGTTTTCATAGACAGTCAGTATTGCTTAGTGATGGATACATGTTTTGAGAAATGTGTTATCGGGCAGGTAGCTTGTGATTGTGCATGTCCCAGAGTGCAGTTGCTCCAGGCTACAGGCTTACATGGCTACTCTGCCAAATACCACAGGTTGTTGTAGCCCAGTGTTTGCTGTACATCTAGACAGTTGCATTGTAGAGAAAGGACAGTGAAATATTTAGCAGTGGGCACTTTTTATCTTCATCCTGTCTTTACAGAATCAGTGTTAAGTATGAAGTCCATTGTAAAGGGAATGTGGTCATGTGGCCTTCAACTGTACTTGAAAGAAAACTGCTTGGGAGATCTCTGAATACAAAGCCCTGTGCACCCTCCTTCCAACCAGTCTGTCCCTTGTAGTCTGGGAGACAATAGAGAGCAGAACTCTCAGCAGTGAGGTCCCTAAGGGAATAGTTCAGATGCCACTGTTAGCCTTTGGGGGATCTGTGATACTCTTTTGTGAGATGACTTGAGAACTTGTGGGACTTGCAGAATCCCTGACTGACCCTTCCATCATGTTATTGGGCAGTAGGTGTGGCAGGGAGATGGGAGGAAGATGAGAGGAGACAGCTGTGCTGTGGGGAGGCCTCCAAACTTTGACACTGGTGTCTTCTTCAGAGATGCCACTATTGGTGAGGCCCCTCAGGACCCCTATGGAACCCTCTTACTGAAAAACAAAGGGGACATTGAAGTTACAAGAATGACCAGTTTTGGAACATTGAAGGAAGGAGAAAGCAAAGCAATCGTTATCTGGATAGAGTAAGTGTGCCCTGCAGTTTCAGGTAAAGGGATACAAGTTGCTTTTAAACTGTGATTTAAGATACTCTGTAGAATCAACTATATTCCCTGCTTATCTTCCCTCTGAAAGTCTATGAAGTATTTCACCCCTTGGCTGGTGAGTGGCCTCAGTTAGTAAAGGCTCTCACTGTGCGTGCCTGGAAACCTCACTTCAATCTCCAAACCCACACAAAGGTGGAAGAGCTGGGGTTCCCTTCAGTTATTCTCCAGACTCTATGAGCACGCACACACACCCTCTCATCCTCAGGAAAATCACTGCAAGTTCAAGGCTGGTCTGCATAACAAAAGTCTCACACTTTCCACAAATTCTACCCTAAAATGTCCTTCAAACTGTAAGATGCGTGCAGGGACCCTTTGCAACACTAAATTGTGTGGTTTTGGTTGCCTGTAATGTCAGCTCTGATTTTTTTTTTTTTTTTTTTTTTTTTTTTTTTTTTCCAGAAATAAAGGAGAGATTTCTCAGGACCTTGTCAGTTGCAGACTGGCTGGCTGGGATAAAGCACACCAGTTTAGATTTGAGACACAGGACAGAGGCCAGTCCTGCTCAAGAGTGGCTGCTGCTTCTGTTCCTGAGGGTGGAAATGTTAATTCATCGAATCATCACAGAGAAGACAAAACTGCTGAGATGCCAGAGAGCAGTCTGGTGAACAACACAGAAACCTCTCCAGGTAGATGGTGCAGCTACTTCCCCATCAGGCCCAGGAACTGAGCTGGCCTTTTGACTTGTAACTTAACAAGTCATTCCTATGCCCTGGCAATACTTGATGTCTGAACCCTTCTGAATTTTGGTCCTTCTGCTCCTGCAGTGTTGGGGCTGGGATAGGGACAGAAAGAGCCTCATACCGACCAGCATGTGCTTTAGGAGACATGGGTACTCCTCAGCTGGGGAGATGTCGGGGGCCAGGGACCTGTCTCCACCCTGGCTGGTCTTGTAGGTGTATCCCCACACCCTGCTTCCCCGTTCTGTTAGCTGCCATCAAATGTTGATTAGTGTGTGAGAGCATTCATTCCAGCGCTGTGAAAAGTAAGTTACCTGCCCCACAACCTGTTGGTGAAAATGTCGTCTCCAGATGGCTGCACTTGTAAAGAAGAAAGTAGAGAAAAAGGAAACACGCCAGAGAAACAGGAGCCTGAGCCTGGGGGGCTCATTCCTCCAGGGGAGAAAACTTTCATTGTGGTCACATGCAATGCCAAGTATGTGCTTGTTTCTCTCTTGGGTCATCTGTGATGCTTATATGTTAAAACATTCATGCCTGTCTCTGATAGAACCAAATCACAAAGACACACATTGGCCCAGAAAATGGCTACCTAGGATGGATACACTCTTATCTTCAGCAGACAATCTGACTCCATCTTTACAAAGAAAATAGTGCTTATGACCCATTTAGATGAGCACCCTCTGCTGTTCTGAGCCTCTCTGATGGAGCCGTCCTATGCTTACTTTCACTGTGTCCTGGTGTCCCCAAGATCTCAGTTTACATCCCCCTTCTTACCCTCTAGGAATCTCTTCAAGACACTGTAGTGAACTGAGAGGCCAAGGTGGGCTAACGGGGCCCAGCCCAGACTGGAAAGTCCTATCTCTACTCTGCTGCTCTCACCTGGAGGTTGTAACCTGGTAGTACTCCACAGCCTTCATGCAGATCTCCTTTTCCTGGTCTCTCTCCTCATGTCCCCTACTAACATTCTGGCTGCTCAAAAGCATGTGGCCACGAAGGTTGACATTTGGTCCAGGCTTCTTCCATGTCACCAGTCATTTACATCCTTCTGAAGACATAAATCTGACTGCCCTCCTTCAAGCCCATCAGGCTGTAGGTGACCTTTAACCAAACACTAGTCCTTCAGTCACCCATATAAAATGCAGGTGGCATAGCTGGGTTTAAACTGTAAAGTAACAGGAGTAATTAGGTCCGAGTTACTGTGCACAGCAGCACCTGTGTTAGAGCCACCCTGGAAATAAGCAGGCAAGTCAACAGCACACCGTCTCAGTCACAGGAGGAGTCAGGACTGTTCTAAGCACCTGAATTTCTCTTGATGTATTAGTTACTTTGCCTGTTGCCATGATACAATACTATGGGGTAGGGAGGGGGACTTAAGGCCTATCTGTCTCCCTAGTGATTGTAGGTCTTACCACACTGACTATTGAGATCAACCATCACACTTGAGAAATACTACGTTTCTTGTTTTATAAAGTAAACTTTTGTGTGTAAAAAAATTACTAAAAAGTCAGCATGGCTATTTCTTAGAGCTTTGTAACTTCCTTAAATATTGAAAGTGAAATCAGATTGAATCTGCCTTATTTATAACTGAATCTAAATTTCTGTTTCTCTTTCAAGAAACCCTGGCCGCTGTAAGGAGCTCCTTCTGCTCTGTTTTTCCACCTTTCTCATCGGGCGGCATCTGGAGGTGAATGTAGTGAGCAGCGAGGAGGCTTTGATAGCCGTGCGGGAGCCATTTTCTTGGAAAAAGCCTAAAAGCTCCCAAACATTAGTGTCTGCAAAGACTACAGTTGTTGTGACCACACAGAAAAGGTACCATGAGATGGGTGTGTGACTTTGTTTCCTTTATGTGTTCTGGAGAGGCAGACGTGTTGTGGCAGGCAGTAGACATGTCCCTTACCCAGCCTCCCCTCCCACGTTTGTCATCTCTTCCTCCCCAGATGAGGAAGTGACAAGGGCAAGGCATGTGTGAGCCTCTTTCCATTACAGTTCTTGGGGCAGGATGCATGTGACTCTATGGAATTTGTCAGGGCAGATGTTGTGACTGCTATCCCTGGTGTCTATGCAAGCCAGGCCCCATGCACCCCTCAGCTCTGCTTTTCTTTGGCAGATCTTGGGGCCACTTTGAAACTAGAATGGATTGGCTCTTGGCTCCTCCTGTCCACTTCTGTGTAGGACTGGCTCTGCTGCCCTTTGATGTAGCATCAGAAGAGGGTCTGTGCCTTGCTGGCTGGTTGCAGTGTGGTTTGTGTTGGGCCCCAGGATTGCTTGGTCACTGGAAGCCTCTTTGAAGGTCTGGTACCATTCAAAAGTGAACTCTGTGACTTGAGCAGAGAAGGTTTGTGGGTAACCCATTTCTGTCTGCCTGGGTCAAGTCCCAGGTCCATCTTTTCTTGTCTGCAGTTAACAAAGCATAAAACTTCTGAGGAACACATTTTCTTGTAAGTTTGGTCCAAAACCCAGTGACATGTGTGAGGGTTAAATGGCTTTGTCCTGGGTGCTGGACACATTGTCATGCCACTGTCACTCCTGAGGGTTTGAGTTCAGGTACCACCCACAGCCCAGCAGGCAAGAATATTTTTTCTCTAATACTGGAAAATTCTGGATTTCAGATCATGTTAACCCAGTAACAGTCTAAAACAAAGAAGGATGGACTTCTACATTGTAGACTGAAAGGAGAATGTATTAGCAGACAGTATTATGGGATTGCTGAACTTGTCGTTGACCATTATTTGGAAGGCAGCTGTGGACACCATGCTTCTTTAGACCATTGTTTGAATCACAGCACTGCGACCAAGAAGCTCTGTGGCCTTGGGAAAGTTTCTTGACCTCTCTGTGCCTTAACTTCATTTGTAAGTGATAGTCTCTACCTCATGTAGTTTGAGGAGTAAATGGTTAGAGCACGTAAAATTCAGTTTCCTGGCACAGAGCAGTCAGTAAGTGCTGGTGGTTCTTGCTCACTTTCACTTTTTGCGTCTAGAGAAAAAGCCCAGATTGGAAGCAAAATGGCATCCTGTCTGCAGGCACGGAGAGTTCGTGAGATGGGTGGTGACTGTAGGAGCAAGTGCTCCGGTTTGCATCAGTGGCACACTGTCCGCCAGAGCTCCTCAAAGACACCCACCAGCAGACACAGCTCGAGTGCCCTGCGAGCTAGTTCCCTGGGAGTATTAGCACTTGCTCTAGATGAGCGGTTCCCGGCCTTCCTAATGCTGCAGGCCTCTAATACACTTCCCCCAGCCATAAAATTATTCCATTGCTACTTCATAACTATGTTATGAATTGTAATGTAAATATCTGATATGCAGGACATCTGACATGTGACCTCAAAGGGGTTGTGCCCCCTCGGTTGAAGACCACTGCTCTAGAGTAAGACTTGGTTTCCTGGCAGTCTGGGCAGTGGTGGGCACTCACTCCCAGCTGTCTTGTCTAATGCCTACATGTGCTGCCAGGACTCCGGGCCACTCAGTCACAGTGCTCAGTCATGCTCCTGTTGTAGACATCAGAGTGGGGTCATGTGCTGCATCAGACTTCTTTACTTTTTGGTGGTGGTTTTTCGAGACAGGGTTTCTCTGTGTAGCCCTGGCTGTCCTGGAACTCACCCTATAGACGAGGCTGGCCTCAAACTCAGAAATCCACCTGTCTCTGCCCCACTGAGTGCTGGGATTAAAGGTGTGAGCCACCATGCCTGGCTCTCTTTAATTTTTTAAGTAAGTGTATAAAACAGTGGAGTTTTTGTGATATTTCTAAACACATAGATAACTTGTACCTTGACAGTGCCTGCCTGCTCACCACCTGTCCTTAGCCCCTTCCTCTGTAGTCTCTGCATTTGTATTTCTTTTTCCCTTCTCCCTTTCCCTCACACACAGTCTGTTTTTTTTGTTTGTTTGTTTGGGTTTTTTTGTTGTGTTTTGTTTTGTTTGGTTTGGTTTGGTTTGGTTTGGTTTGGTTTGCCTTCTCATGGGGTGTGAGTTTACAAATCTGTATTCTACATATAAGAGAAGGTTTTTCTTTCTTAGCTGGCCTGCCCTCCCTCCTTCCCTCTCTCCCTCCCTCCTTCCTTACTTCTTCCTTTCCTTCCTTTTTTCTTAAGGTGATGATCTACAGTTTTAGCACATAGCACATTTTTTTTCTTTTTGTGGCTGACTAAAACTCTTATATGACATTATGCCTCAGCTGTTGCTGGATATCTGGACTGATTCCAGTATTTCAGCTGTTGAGAACAGTGAGTCTGCATGGGTGTGCAGGTGTCTCTGTGGTGTGCTGGTGTGTACACCCTAGGGTAGCTCCTGGTAGTTCTGGTTTTAGCTTTCTTTGTGAGGAACTGTACTGACCTCAGTGGCTGCACTGCCTCACGTCCCACAGCAGTGTGGCTCCCACATCCTCACTGGCATTCAGTAGCCTCTGTTGTCACCAAGATATAAGAAGGAATCTCTGAGTAATATAATTGCATTTTTCTGTTCATTTAGCCATTTGTATTTCTTTTGAGAACTGTCTGTTCAATTCATTTGCCTAAATATTGACTGGATGTTTTGGGATGTTTTGTTTTGTTGTTGTTAATTGTTATTTTTATGGCTGATGTTTGAATTTATACAGATTCTAGATTTACTGTTTTCAAGACAGAGTTTCTCTGTGTAGCCCTGGCTGTCCTGGAACTCGTTCTATAGACCAGGCTGGCCTGGAACTCAGAGATCCGCCTGCCTCTGCCTCCCAAGTGATGGGATTAAAGGTGTGCGCCACCACTGCCCGCCCAGCAGGTTCTAGAGCTTAGTTCCCTGTCAGCTGGTGAGGCTTTGCAGTTCTGTCACTCCAATCGTTTCTTCTTCCGTAAAAAGCTTTTTAATCCCATGCAACTCTGCTTGTCAAGCGCTGCTGCACTGACTGAGCTGTGGTAGTCACAGGCACAGTAAGCCTTGCCCGTGCCTCCATCATGAAATGCAGACTCAGAGTGCAGAACTTACATTAGGGCCTTTGGTCCATTTTAAAGTGATTTTTGTAGAGAATGGGAGGCAGGATCTATTTAACCCTTAGACAGAGAGAGAGCTCCTCGTGTGATTTGTTGGGAGCTGTCATTTCCCTGCTGTTGCTTTTACACCATTGTAAAATCGAGTGATTTAGCTGTGTGCATTATTTCTGCATTCTCCTTTTTATTCCATTGTCCTATGTGAGCAGAAGTCTGTTGTGTTTGTTTTTGTTTTTGAGACAGGGTCTTACTGTGTAGCTCTGGCTAGCCAGGAGAGATGCCTATATGTAGGTGTGTGGATTGTCGCAGTCTCTCTGTGCATCACTAATTGTTGCAGTAAGTTCTTCATTAACATTTACTGCATGCCCCTGCTTTCCGCATGTCTGTTCCCATGAGTGCCCTCCAACTGCAGAGATGAAGACGGCCCTGAGTTTGAGTTAAGCAGCAGCAGCCTTCAGTACTGTTGGATTAGTTCTGTAGTTGATTTCAGTTTCCACCAGAGACACACAGTCAGACTACCTGCTGAGTCCTGAGTTAGAGGAACCCGCCATACAGGAAGTGGCCATGAAGTCTAGAGGTTGCGTGTATACCTCTGCTCCCTCAGTGCAGCACAAACTGCCTGTGTCAGAGCTTGAGGGCCCTGTCCTGTTCTCATTCTCTCTCCACTTCTCCCCATTCTCCCTGACATTTCTGTTGCTCTGTCCTCTGCCTTACTGGACAAAAAACTGCTGTGACTTTGAGTGCAGCTAGCTAAATGAAGGTAGACGCTTGGAATGAACCTAGATTTCTCCAGAGAAACAGCCAAGAACCAGCAGATCAGTCGAGGCAGGTTTCACACAGGGTAGCTTTTACCAAGTGTCTTCTCATTGGTGATGTGTCAATATCATTTCTAGTACCCTGCCTTCACTAAAAGTTCAGTGATTAGGAGGTTAGCTACTTAGGAGTTAAAACTGACTTCAAACCCACGGTCTAAGCAGGCTCCTGAGACTTCCTGTCTTGTCCCCATAGCTTGCATAGCTCTGCCCAGCTCTGTTGCAGAAATGAGAAGACCAAGCCAGAGCTTGTGTAGAGACAGGATCCTGAACCCTGAGTGACCAACCTAGTCTGGTTCCCATTCAGGTGTTTTCATTAACAAATGAACTCCAGTCTTTCTGAAACAGGGCAGAGTATTTGAGGAGAAATATCTTATATGAGCATCTCCAAACCCTGAGGTATTCTGATCTCTAAAAACATCTAAATGTTGACATGACCTACAAGCTTCAGATTTTGTTGCATTTCAGAAAATGTATAACTGATAAAAATCTATATAAGTGTTGTGAAATGAATGATAATATGCTACAGGTGTATAGAGGTAGAGCTCTGTTATATCCCAACACTGAGGGAAAGTAGAAAATCTGAAACACTCCTGGACCCATACATTATAGATAAGAGATACTCATAAAATATAAGACATCTAGATTTAAAATTACTTTGAGTTCAGTCAGTACTTGCTATGTAACCATGAGAAGTTGAGTTCAGTCTCCAGAACCCATATTAAAAGCATGTCACAGTGGTGTGCCATATTGTAACCCCACCACTGGGGAGGTAGGAACAGACACATCTGGGGCTCATTGGCTAGCCGGATTAGCCTAACCTGGTAATCCCTAGGCCAGAGAGACTGTTTCAAAAAATCAAGGTTGATGTACCTGAGGAACAACACCCAAAGTTGTCCTCTGGCCTCTATAACTGTATATGTACATCACACATGTGCACACACACAAACATACATGCTTATACACTTTTTTTCTTTTAAGGAACTCAAGGCGACAACTTCCAAGTTTTCTTCCACAGTATCCAATACCAGATAGACTTAAAAAATGTGTGGAACAGAAAATTGACATCCTGACTTTCCAGCCGCTTCTTGCAGAGGTAGGAGAACATCTGAAGGATATGGGGTGCCATTTACCACTACAGTTCCATTTACAGCCAGGGCGAGTCCTTGGATTCAGATCTCCTGTCAGGATTCTACCCATTTACCACTACAGCTCCATTCACAGCCAGGGCGAGTCCTTGGATTCAGATCTCCTTTCAGGATTCTACCACAGGTAACTAGGAATTTCAGGATGATAAGAGTCACCTTCTTGCCTTACATGGTGTTCACAGTGCTCAGGAAGAGGAGTGGGAATGGGAGAGTCAAGCCAGCCTTTTACTATACCAGGGCCAGGAAGCTTTCCACACTCACATACAGAGCCCCAGATCACTAAAGGTGACAGCATTGGCGCTAGGGAGGGGTGTGGAAAAACCCCTAACTAAGCACTGACTCTCAGGAAGTACAAGCCCTTCTGAACTCAGCAGACATGACTGGGAGTCAGCGGTCTGTTAGCTTAGCTCTGGATGGAAATGCACTATCAACCGCACAGCATTTCCCTGTGCTCTGCATTGTCCTTTGTTGAATTTTTCTTCCCAGAAATGCCAGGGAAGCAGGCAGAATTGTACACTTGACCAAGCCAACACACTCAACAGGGTCTCAAGGGAGTGAGGGAGGAATAAAGAAAGAAAGACAACTAGACAACATCATAGTATGACTCCAGCAAGTGCTGAAGCCGGTTTAATTTTTTTCAGTCTGCTTTTATATCATTCTAGGTACATGCAAGGAATATGGCAAGTTGTAAGGCATAAACAAAGTCCCATGGTATTCAGGGACTTAACAAGATGATTGAGATCTTGAGCCTGCTTCCTTGTCCTAGCCCAGTGTCAGATTCTTGCCAATATCTTTGAAGCAGCTGTCCATGTACACTGCTTTGAGTTCAGAGGCTGCAGACTAGTCTAGAAAACAAAGGTTTAAGGTCTGGCATGGTTTGGGAAGCTTGCTTATCTCAGGAAGTATTTGTGTCAGTTTTTTCATTGTTTGAGGAGCATCCAGATGGAGAAGAATGTATGGGCCATAGAGAGGGACAGAGTTTGTCTGCACAAGCAGGACTTGAGCTTTTCACAGGTTTCTGCCGATTTCCGAGGGAATTTGGGGAAGCTAAACATTAGTAGCAGCAAGCAGTGCATTCCTTGTGAGGAACCCTGAGAGGATGCCTGAGCTTTGGGAGAAGTTGGGACTAAAACTAAAGGTACATGTTACGAATGACAAGAGTTTACTGTACAGATAAACTTCTCTTCTTAAGAAACATGATGGTTTTATTTTTGGAGGCAAAGACTTAATATATTTTATCATTTTTTTAGCAAGTGTGTATCAAATTAGTATATCTTTGGATTGGATTGTGTTAGAATGTATTTGGTTTAAAACATGCTATTTAAGTTTATGACTTTGAATTCATTTTTTTTTAAAGAGGGCCGGTGTTCTAGGTAGGGTTTTATTTTTGTGATGAGTCTGCATGACCAAAAAACAAGTTGGTGAAGAAAGGGTTTATTTGGATTACACTTCCAGATCATAGTCCATCATTGGAGGAAGTCAGGACAGGAATTCAAGCAGGGCAGGAACCTGGAGGCAGAAGCTGATGCAGAGGCCATGGAGTAGTGCTGCTTCTTACTGGCTTGCTTCCCATGGCTTGCTCAGCATGATTTCTTCTAGAAAACACCGTGAGCTGGGCCCTCCCCCATTGATCACTGGTTGAGAAAATGCCTTACAGCTAGATCTCATGGAGGTACTTCCTCAACTGAGGCTTTTTCTTCTCTGATGACTCTAGCTTGTGTCAAGTTGGCACACAAAACCAGCCAGTACATCTGGGAAGATGGCTCAGAAAGTAAGGTATCTGCTGTGTGCAACTGTGAGGGCCTGAGCTCACTTTTCCATCACTTAATTTAAAGCACAGATGTGATTGTCTAACCAGGTTGAAGATGAGATGGGGATTCCAGGACTCCCTAGCCAGTCAGTATAGCCAAAATGGTGAGCTCCACGTGCAGTGAGAGCCTGTCTCAAAAAGTGAGATGAAAGGGCCTGGAGAGGTGCCTCTGCAGCTAATAGCACTGCTCCTAGTGCAGAGGACCTGCATTTGGTTCCCAGAACCCACATGGTGACTCACAACCTTTTGTAACACCAGATGTGGGGGCTCTAAATCCCTCTTCTGCTCCACCTCATGACATTGCATGAATGTGGTGTATTTGTGTACAAACAAGCAAACATTTGTACACATCAAAATAATAAAATCTTAAAAACAGAAGGTAGAAGAGTAAGGAAGACATCACTCTCTGGACTCTACATGTACCCAACACAGGCAAGTGTGGGTACACACACACACACACAGAGAGAGAGACAGAGAGAGAGAGAGAGAGAGAGAGAGAGAGAGAGAGAGAGAGAGAGAGAGAGTGTGTGTGTGTGTGTGTGTGTGTGTGTGAGTTGTCTCAGGGCTCTCAGACTATGGCACTATGGCAGTGAATAGAGGTTTGGGCCAATGAAGAGCCAGAAGCCTAGGGTCCTCCATAAGCCTAAGGGTGGAGGTTTGCTGATCAGGTTCATAACCTCTGGTCCTGAATCATCTTGTCTGGAGTGAATATCTTGGATGTAAGCAGTTTAGACATGGGGACTCCATGGTGTTTGTTTCCTAGACACAGATCTGGGATGTGCTATTGTGCCTTGACAGACTGGATGTTTGTTTTCAGCTTTTGAACATGTCCAACTACAAGGAGAAGTTCTCCACACTGCTGTGGCTTGAGGAGATCCATGCAGAAATCGAGCTGAGGGAGTACAACATGAGCGGGGTCATCCTCAAGAGGAAGGGGGATCTGCTGGTGCTGGAGGTCCCGGGGCTCGCGGAGAGCCGGCCTTCCCTCTATGCAGGTGTGAGCTCACTGTGGGTTGACGATCGATCTCAGGGCAGAGCTGCCCGTGTACTTGGATTGTCACATCTCTGTCCTTGGAAGGAAGCAACATTTACTTAAATGGGAATGACCAAGAGTGTGTACTATCTATGTTTCTCTATTATACCTTATCTTAAAGCAACAAATACCAGAAATGTTATATTTTATTATACTTCATTAAGACTTGATTTCATAGTAAAATGGGAAATGATTTTGTGTTTGACACATGGTAATATTTTTTTAACCTAGGAGACAAACTGATTTTAAAATCTCAAGAATACAACGGGCATGTCATTGAATATATCGGCTATGTCATGGAGGTGAGAGGATAACACTCAAAGAGTGAAGGTCAGACTGACCCATCTGCCTCTGAGGAGGAACTCCAGGGCTGTGTCTGTACTGTGGAACATTTGAAGACACTGTGAACCTTTGAATAACGTTTGTTGTATAAAGGGGACTTCCTGTCTAAGAAGGTCTATAATTCTCATCTATATAAAACTACTTATAAGCCGTGTTTGCATTTAATCAGCTTTGGGCACTGTGTACATGATCAGGAAGAGCTAGCGAGTAAGAGCCTCAGGAGGAGGGACACACTGAGAAGTGTGGTGCTGAGGCCCTTTAGTGGATGCTGCGTGTTCCATAAGGTCAGGTGCTCAGTCACTATCCCCTCAGTCTCAGTGTGGCTTCCCTTGGTTCTGCCTTCAGTTTTCTGTCCAGAACATATGGTGGGATACTCAGGCCAATGCAGAAGGGATTCAGTAGGCCCAGATGGTTTAGTTGTTGGAGAAGCCACATCTGAAACAAGTAGTTATTGTGCTGAAGTCAACTCTGCCACCTTCCAGCCAGCAGGAATAGGCCAGTGTAGGTTTCTTGGCTGTGGAACGTTATGCCCTACTAGGAGAGCCCATTTGTAGAGTTTGGGGAGAGAAGACTCATTTGGGCCCTTGCTGAGAGCTACTCACTGACAGCTGCCCCTCACAGAGGATCTCCCTGCCAAGCACACACTAGATGTCTTAATTAGCTTTCTGTTGTTGTGATAAAACACCACATCCAAAAGCAGCTTGAGGAAGAAATTATTTAATTGACTTAGAGGTTACAATTTATCATCAGAGGAAACCAAAGGGTGAGCCTTCAAGGCAGGGACCTTGAGGCAGGAAATGAGGCAGAAGCAGGAAATGAGGAATGCAGCTCGTTGACTCAGCTTGCTTAGCCTGATGTCTTACTTTAAGCAGATGACCTAGGGTCATCAAGGTTGATACCATCTGCAATGGGCTGGGCTTTTCCAGATCAGTCAATCAATAAAATGTCCTACTGACTTGACAGCGAGGTGTTTTCTCAGTTGAGATTTTCAGATATCTGGCTTGTGACAGATTAACATAAAAGTAACTAGGATTCTAGGTAACACACAGCCCTTGCAGCCTTCCCAGAACCCCTCTTGCTTCACTTCTCAATGATGTGTGGTTCTTTAAAGCTGTGTAATGGCTTTAAGTTGTCTTGTTCTTGCTTAAATGTGTCTTTTCATTTTTCATTTGTAGCTTTTTCAGATAAAAGGTCAAGTGAGTTTATAGTATCCTAGGCTGGTGAAGCCCATAGCCCTGTCTCAGAAGCTTGGCTTCGTGCTGTTAGGTTGTGAATTCCCTTTCAGTTTTTGTAATCTCTGGGTAACTCAGAAGCCTCTGTTGGGCACCCTTCCTAGTGAAGGGCTGTGGCAGCATCTTCTGAGAATGACAGGACTCTGTGAGCAGGCCTTGGACAGCCACAGCCTCAGCTATCTCCCTGAGGTGCTCTGGGTCTGCCACCCTGCTTTTCCTCCCATTGTCCTCAGAGGCTTCCTTCCTTTGCTATGCAGGAGAAGGTATAAGGTTTTATTTTATGCAGGATCCAGCTTTATTTATTCCCAATACTACGAAAGGGAGCCTGCTGTGGCACTCGGATGCCGTGGAGTGTGCGGCAGGGTGTCCGTGTACTTGGCACAGGAGTGTTGCTGGTGTGAATGGAGACATCCTCCTGTTTGTACAGCTTAAGAATGATCTAATGCTTTCAATTAATTTTGCAGATATGTAAGGTACCAAATTTTGGCTCAGATCTATAAAACAGTATTTTCATGTTGTTTTGCCAAATATAGATGCAAGATTGTTCCAGGAAGGACAGTCTACTGTATAGAAGTTGAATCACTCATTTTTTTTTTTTTTTTTAGATTCATGAAGAAGATGTAACTCTTAAACTTAATCCAGGATTTGAACAAATGTATAACTTTGAACCTATGGATGTGGAGTTTACATATAATAGGTAAGGTTTTAGTGAGTTTAATACAAATGCTTTTCATCCTGCCAGACGATCTGTCCTTGAGTAAGTCAGTTGAAGTCTCCATGAGTATGCAAGAGATGGCATGTTAGCCATCCTGTACTCTGTAGGTGATCCATGTGTTAGGTCCCAATCCCCCCCAAAAGGCACTGCCACTGCCTGTGTCCCAAAATGACAGTCTGGGACTGGCTCACGATAGATGCTGACAGGGAGAACAGAAGGATTGTGCAGCATTCCTCGGAAACCTGTGAATCTGGTCTCTGCCAGCAAGAGCCACTTCCTTTTCTCCCCTGGCAGATGGGGCATCTGGCTCTTGATTGGCATATACCTGTGGTGCATACCAAAGCCACTATGCTCTTCTGTCCTGCAAGTCCCCACATTAGCCTCTGGGCTCTTCTGAGAGATATCCCTGGCAGTCAGCAGTATGCTATTCTCTCTGTCCCTGAGAGACAGCTATGTAGCAGTCTCATATTCATAATAAACCTTCCTACCCATGGAGAAGTCCAGCTTAGTGATTTCAGTGCTCTCTCAAAACTGGTGCTAAAATCTGGGAGAACAGGGGGCCCTTTCCAAAGGGTCCAGCCCCTGCTAACTAAATCACTGTTATGAGGAATTCTGAGTGTAGGTGTTTATCTTGGCGCAAGGGTAAGGAAAGTTGGTACTGTTAGGGTACTGTCATCTAGTCCTTGAAGACATGAGCTCTCCGTTTGTTCACATCGTTCTTGAGTTTGTTTTTTTTTTTATCAATATGTACTTCTCAGTTGTAGCTTTTGTGTATTTTTGGCAGATTTGTTCCTTTGTTGTTGTTTGTTTTTGTTTTTGTTTTTTTGAGACAAGGTTTCCCTGTGTAGCCCTGACTATCTTGGAACTCACTCTAGACCAGGCTGACCTTGAATTCAGAGATTGTATCCTCTGTCTTCTGAGTACTGAGATTAAAGCTATGGACCAGCATGCCTGCTTGGATATTTTTATTTTTTTGAGACAGGGTCTCACTCTATAGCCTCATTTGACCTGGAACTCAAAAATGTGGACCAGGCAGCTCTCTAAGTTACAGAGATCCCCCTGCATCTGCCTCCTGAGTGCTAGGATTACAGCTATGCACCACTACTCCTGGCCCCAGTGGGTTTTTTTTTTAAAGTTTAATACCATTGTAAACACTATTAACTTTAATTTCCAATAGCTTGCTCTAAGTATGTCCTCTCAGCAGGGAATCCAAGGTGTAAATTCAGTTTTGCCTATGAGATGAATAGTACTTGGTCATGCTGTGGTTTCTTTTTATGTTTGTTAGGTCTGGTTTGCTAAAATATATTCATTTTTATACTTATGTTCATGAGATACATTGGTCTACAGTAAACCCCTACATACATGTATATGCTGGCAAACTTTGTGTAGAATGAACATCACTTCTTCCTTAGATATTTGGTAGCGTTCCCTCTGGAGCCTTCTAGATCTGGAGTTTTCTTTGTAGGATACTTTTAAGTTTTGTATTACATTGTTCTACTAAAATAAAAGATCCCTTAGATTTAGTATTAGGTTCTTTGTATGCACACATGTATCTGTACACATGTGTACACATGTGCATATGAGCATGTATGTGGCACAGTGCACATGGAGGTCAGAGAAGATGTTGTGGAGTCAGTTATCTTCTTCAATCTTTACTTGAGTTTGGGAGTTAAACTCAGATTGTCAGATTTGGGTGGCAAGTAGCTTTACCCCCTGGGCCATCTTTCTGTCCTGGTTAGCCACTAGAAATCTAACATTGGTCCTCTGTAAGATCAGTCAGTGCTCTTAATTTCTGAGCCATCTTTCCAGTCCTATTTTAATGACTTTGTCAAAGACTCCAGTTCTGATTTCACTGGTATGGTATTCTCTGCTGTTCTTCTGTTCCCTGGTGCATTGAGTTTTGCTCTGAGCTTGTATTATTTCCTTTTTTGTATTTACTTCCGGCTCCATCTGCTTTTCTTTCTCCTGTGATACAGGTGAAGAGCATACATTGAAGGCCTTCCTCCTTCTGCCTTGTGTGTTTAGTGCTGCGTGGGTATTGCCCTGAACTACTTTGCCACTTTAGTTCAGTTGCTGGTAATTTAGTTCCCAGTGAAATAATAAAGATTCTTTTCTAAAGATCGTGTGTATATGCATGCGAGTGTGTGGGTATGAGTGTGTGAGCAAATACTTGCAAAGGACAAAGGATGGCAACCAAATCTCCTAGAGGTGGAGGTGCAGGTGGTAACGTGGATGCAGGAATCTGAATATAGCCTTCTCCAAGGGCGGAGAATGCTCTAAACAGCTGAACCACGTCTCCAGCCCCAAGATTCTTTTTATTTTGTACTAAGATGCTAAAATAGACAGTTGATGCAGTCCTCCTTTCAAATGCTAGTTCATACCTGGGAAGTAGGTTTTTTTGCAACCTTTTCCTTTTCATTTCTGTCTTCCTTTGGAAGCCTTGTTTATTCTCCTGTGCACCCCCCAACACACATGTATGATATCTACCTAACTTTTCCTCATTTTCTATCTCTTTGTTAGAGTCAGTTTGACCTAATCCTAGGGTTACTGTCCCACCACTTTTCCCTCTTTCTGCGGATTTTATGGTCCCAAGCAATTATGTTGCAGGACAAAGAAAAGCAGGGTTTATACAGGTTCAGTGGACCTCACAGAGATACTACAGCATGTACACACTCCCAGTTATGCACCACAGAAATGGATCCTAACAATGGTCTTAGCATCCACCCTATACCCTGTAATAGTTGAGAATGGACAGGTGCCTCTGTTGTATCCCACCGCATCTGAGTTTTCAAGAAGTCTATTACCTGTGTCTAAAAAGGCATGAGTCAACCTCTGTGCTTTGCTGATTGGAGCTTCTTCTTTTGTGCTTTGGAGAGTTAATAGTCTTGTTCTATTGAAAATTGTTTTTTATTTTTTGTTATTTTCCACTTTCAAATTAACAAATCCTTATAGCAAACGTATTTTTCTCTTTACCCAGTAATATTAATATCTTCCTTACTGCTGATTCATTCCTTCCTTCCTTCCTTCCTTCCTTCCGTCTGCTGTCCTGATACCTGAGTTGTCTCTGCTTAAACTTTTGCACAAGAATCGTAATTATCTGGTGTGCTGTGTAGATACAGGCAGTTAAAACTCCATTTAGTCCTTCACTTTTCCTTCACATAGGAGCAGGAATATGCCTTTATGACCCTGTGACACATGGTCTTTTATTTACAAGCCTTTTGTAAAGGTTGTGTTAGTATGTGATTGCTCAAAGTTAATCATCTTTGTCTGTTTTCTGTTGCTGTGACAAAGACCACAGACTGGATAATTTATAAAGAACTTACCTCACTTATTCTCACCGTTCTGAAGACTTTGCAGCCTTGGTGAGGGCCTTCCTGCTGCATTGTTAACATGGCCAGGGAGCACTAAAGGGAGCACAGGAGCAGGGACCAGACAAAGCCAGGGCAGGAGTTTAAATTTACTTTGTAACAAAGCTGTTCCCACAGACCTCATCATCTCTTAAAGGGCACAGGTCTCAGAGCCACCACAGAGGCAGCTGAGACACCACCATACGCCACTAAGACATAAGCAAAATGTCACCTAAGTTTTGGAGTTTGGAAAGAACATTCACATCATAACATTTACAAACAGATTTTTGTAAATTCTAAGCTTACAAAGTTCACTGTTTTATGTTTTCTTTCTGGCAGGACCACAAGCAGACGGTGTCATTATGCACTTGAGCAGGTCATCCATTTGGGCGTAAAAGGTAGCATTCTGTGAGATTAGTAGTATTAAATCCTCCTAGAGCACACTTAGAGAGTTTGTGAAATTTGTTGTGCAAAAAATAGTCTCTTCTGTTCTTTAGTGATTTGTAAGAATTTAAATTCTGTGACAGCACATGTTTTACCTGTTTTATCCTGTTGGGCAGTTTTTCCACCACCACACCCTTTTTTACTATTTCAACTCTGTAAAGATAGCATACTAAATAACTGAAGGTTAGTTCGTAGCGCTCTGCGTTGTACTGCTGGTAATGTAGTTGATCCTTGTTCTCACAGAAATAAGTTATGGCTTGTTGCAAAGTCTATGCAATACTACTGAGTATTAAAACTAGGAAAGGGGAAATCTTCAAAGAAAAGAGTGGAAATGAGCTATTTCAGAACCAGCTATAGATATTTAGATTGTCTTCATCCATACTTTCAAATAATATCTGTCATTTCACTTTTTCTTGTTTCATAGTATTATTTCCAGAAGAAATCATTTTACAGTCTCCTCAGGTGACAGGGAATTGGAGCCTTGCACAGGACACCAAAAATGATGAGCAGTCTATCAGCAAGGTAATCAGAAATGATGGCCAGTCCATCACCAGTGTCACCAGAAATGACGGACAGTCTATCAACAACATCACCAAAAATGATGGGCAGTCTGTCACCAAGGCAACCAGAAATGATGGCCAGTTCATCACAAATATCTCCAGAAACGATGGGCAGTCTGTCACCAAGGTAACCAGAAATGATGGCCAGTTCATCACAAATGTCTCCAGAAATGATGGCCAGTCCATCACCAACATGACCAGAAATGACGGACAGTCTGTCACCAAGGTAACCAGAAATGATGGCCAGTCGATCACCAATGTCACCAGAAATGATGGTCAGTCTATCACCAAGGTAACCAGAAATGACGGCCAGTCCATCACCAATGTCACCAGAAACGACGGACAGTCTGTCACCAAGGTAACCAGAAATGATGGGCAGTCCATTATCAACATAGTGCTCTGATGCCTTTAATACATTAGATATATAATATGGACCTACTTCTCACTTGATTGGAGTATTAGAGGAACGTTATTCACAAATAGTCTAAATTTCAGTTAAAATAAAACTAAAAGATCCAGGCATAGTAGTGTATACCTTTAATCCTAGCACTCGGGAGGCAGAGGCAGGTGGATCTGTGTGAGTTAGAGGGCAGCCTGGTCTACAGAGTCAGTTCAGTACAGCCAGGGCTACAATGAGAAATCCTGTCTTGAGAAAAAAAAAAGGGGGGGGGGGCTGAGGGCTGCTGGAGAGGTGGCTCATGTGCTAACCCCCTGGGAGTAGCCAGGTTTGACTCTCAGCACTTACATGGCAGCTAATAGCTGCCTGTAACTCCAGTTCCAAAGGATCTGGCACCATCTCTGGCCTTGAAAGGCACTGTATACACATGGTACATAGACATACATACATGCAGACAAATCCATAAATATAAATGTATATATATATAACAAAAAATAAAATAGTCATAAACTGTATTTAAATATGTATATAGTTATATGTAGGACCATAATGCTATAATATATTTAAACAATGAAAAATTAAGATATAGTAAGGTATAGTCTTACTAAATTGTATTAAAATTGTGTTATTTTAGTTGGTACACTTCTTTAATTCCAGCACTCAGGAGTCAGAGACAGGAGGTTCTTTGTGAGTTTGAGGCCACCCTGATCTATAATAAGAGTTCCAGATCACCCAGGGCTAGTTAGTATGACCCTGTGTAAAAAAAATTTTTTTGCATTCTTTTGTATACACTGGGGTAGGGGATATATAGTCATGTGCTTGTGCCTGCACAGAAAATGTCTGGAAGAACACACACCCAGCGGGTGTTACCATCTGTGTGTACTCTGTCAGCGTTGCAGGGACAGTTGATTTTTTACTTCTCTAACGCAGTCCTTCTGTGAATGGAAACGCAGTGCCTATGTGTTAGAGGCCATGCACTAGGCTCTTAGTGAATACAGTGGTTTTATTTGTCATTGTGTTTCTAGCGTCATGAAGAATGATCCATGCCAGTGTGGAGTTTGCAAATTATGATTGTGTGCTACTGAAATGTGATTTCATGGGAATGTCTTCAGTGTATAATTATATAAAATTTCAAATTACATGTAATGTTTAGAAACTTTTACTATTCTATAAGTACTCTGCAAAAATGCAAGCGTTAGGATTCTTTCTTCTTTTTGTTTGTTTGTTTGTTTTCAAGACAGGGTTTCTCTGTGTAAGCCTGGCCCTAGAACTCACTCTGCAACAAGTGTTAGGATTCTTGTTGCTTGCATCTCTGTATTGTAGTGTTTTAGCATAAGCATTACTTATACATACCAGTGGGTTTCATTTTGGCATTTTAATACATATACATGATTGATTTTGAGCATAGTCATGCCCTGTTGCTCTCCTCGTCCTCTCCTACTCCATTTTCCTTTTCCCAATTAATCCCCTCTGCTTTCATATCTTTTATTAGGGTCGCTTATAGGATCATGATTGAGAGTCCATTCACAGTAGTATGAGCATCTTACCAGTGGCTGTACTACTGAGGAAAATGTCTCTCCCTTTCCCTCTCCTTTCCCTCTCAGCCATTAACTGTGCACAAATCCTCCTTGGTCTCAAGGCTGTGCTCCTAGGCTGGCAGGTAGGCAAGAGCAAGCCTGAAAGGTTCCAAGCTGTTGATGTGGGTCAGGTTGTTATCAATCACACAGTGAGTTTGAGGCTGGACTGGCCTGACAGTCTGTCTTGAAAAACAAAGCAGTCATCCTGCTTCGGCCTCCTGGGTGTCAAGATGACAGGCCTGTGCCACTGTGCTTGGCTGGGCTTCAAGTTTTAAAGACAAGGAAATAAAAATAAGAGGCTAGTTACTCCCAGAAAACAATAAGTGGCACATAAAAAGACAAGTGACCACATGGGTTGCCATGAATATAGAAACAACAGTGACAGCCATATAAAACCCAGAGTCCTGACAAAACACTGGAAAGAAGACAGGAACAAAAGAAGTCAGGTTGTTGTGGTTGTGTGTCTTTAGGACACAGACAAAGGGAAGCATCAGAGCTGGTAATATACATATTACATAGATGTACTGAGGCAGATATCCAAGCGCCTGCCTCTGCAGAAGTTGACTGGGACAGAGGCATGCTAGGGGAGAAAGCAGTAACTGCTTCTAGAACCTTTCGTATGCTTAACTTCTTAATCACTGTGTGCATGCTTGTTTGGCTATCGGTTTATAAATTTAACCATTACTTAAGAATGTTAGAAACATTCTGTTCTCTTTCTGAAATGAATGACACGTACAGACTCAGAACAACTTCAGATGGCCTCACACGCTTGCTATTTGTATCTCAGAAAAGGAGGAGTAGAGAGAAGGTGCACAGAAGCATACTGGGGCCATGTGTGGTGTGCATACCTGTAATCTTAGCTCAGGCTACATCGCAAGATCATTTCTCAAAAACCCATGGCTTTTTGAAAAGATGGATAAAATGCTAAACCACAAGCCAGATTGGGGCAGGATATATACACACATATCAAGGATGGTAAATGTGACTCTTGAGCACTGTCCAGAGGGCAAGGACATATTCTTGTTATAATTAGTTTTACATGTTTCCTTAACTGGGCCAAAGAGTGCCCAGAGCTCTGTGAACCTTATTCTGGGTGTATCTCATCTTGTGGATAAGACTGACATTTGAATTTGTAGGTTTTACCAACTTTACCAGCAGACTGCCCTCCCTGGTGGGCATATGACAACCAGTCAGATGAGGCCTGAATAGGATTAGCAGGCTGATACACCCTCCAACTTCCCAGCCCCCCTTCAGTAGTAAAGGGGTTCTCTTCTGCCAGTGTCTGCAGCATTCTCCTACCATCAGACTCAGACTGGAACATGGCTGTTCTTGAGCCTTGCTTGAGACAACAGCCATTTTGCTGAAACTCCCATGTGTAGCAAGTTTCTTTAGCCTTGGGCTGGAGCAGCCCATCTGCCCTCCTGGTCTTTAGCTTGCTGACTCCAAGTTTTAGGATTCCTTTGAGACAATTTCTAATACAGTTTTGCCTCTCCCCAGCCCATTTTGTAGTTGCTATTGTTTTGTCAACATGCCTAGCTTTTGACGTGAGTTTTAGGAATTGAATTCAGGTTCCCATGCCTACATGGGAAGTATTTGCCAACTGAACTATCTCCCATCACAGATCTGTAAATCTGTGCTTTCAAAGCAATCTTAACATTCCAGCTAGTTTTGTTGCTGTTTTCAGAAACTTAACTGAGTCATCCTAACATACAAATTTAAAAATCTAATTAAAGATTTCATATATTCATGAAGTTCATATTATAATATATACATGTAAAAGGCCATAAATAATCTATGTCAGTATTGAAAAAGAATACGTACCCATCCTTATATTAAAGTGGGCTACTAGCCTGTGGTCAGACAAATACAATTACAGGGTGAAGCGAGTGGACCAAGACCACACCAGTTGTCCTCCACAGCACCAATATGACAGAAGCAGGAGGTCACACTGGGAAATCCTTCTGAGATAAAATTTGATAGTGCATATTTTAATAGAGCAATTTTATCCAGTGCTTTTACAAGATCCATCTTATGAAAGGCATTGATTACACACAGATACATGTGCCAAGCTATGAATTACAAAGTGTAATAGAAGGATGGAAAATTCAGTTCCATTAGTCCAGAGCAAAGTATATCTATGTTCAAACACACCTACAAAGCTTGTGTAGACTTTGAACATGATTGACAGGCAGTGCTAGTTCTCTGTGTTCTCAGGAAGACATGGGGATGCTGTGCAGCAGAGGGTGAGGTGCCCTCAGGAGAGGACTTCCCAAAGTTGTCTATCAGAGCTAAGCACTAGGCTCTGCTGTCAGCCTTCCCTGCTTAGGCCAACCCTGGAAGAAGTAGGATATATACTAATCAAATAAGACTTACCCTCTTTGTTTCAATTTTGTTCAATTTTCAGTTTATTTTCAAAGAGCTGGGGGAGAAACATAAACTTTTGGACAGGCTTTTAACTGTCTTGTGTTTGAATTATGTTTCACGGGGTAGACCTGACCTGTTCAAAGCCTTTGTTAACTGTGACAGCAGAGTGTCGCTAGTTGGTGTGCGCGCTGCTCTTTAAACTAAGCTTTTGTACATACAGCTGGTATTTATAATTACTTTGTTTGTGATTATTTCCAGAACAAGAAAACAGTGAAGGACCAAACTAAACACACAACAAAGGAAAGGCACATGGGTACCACAGACCAGCCAGAGAAGGTGTCCTCTACTGCAGAGACTAGTGAGTTGGGTACTTACGTACAATGGGCTAAGAGAAGAAGAATGAAGAAATCTGTACTTGAAAGAAGGTGCCTTGAGAAGTGCACTGTGGTTGGAGATACAGTCGTGACAGACACTCTCGTGTGGACAGTATCCACAGAGAAGGCTGAGGACCCATCTGCTTGGTCCCGACGGATGTCTTGGTGGTTTAGATAGATACTTTAGAAAAAACTTAAGATTTTGTATTATTCTTGTTATGTATGCACTTAAGTTGTTGTATACTTTGTATATTTTAGTCAGAGTCTTGCAAGGACACCTAGACTGGTCTTAAATTCATGGACTCAAGCGACACCTCACATAGCCTCAATAGCAAGAACTACAGGCACACCTGACATGAATCAACACCTTTAACTGACAAACACAAATATCAAGTCAACATTTTAAAAGGTGTTCAGTGTCCTTAGCCATCAGAGAAATACAAATTAAAACTATTCAAAATTCTATCCCACCCCAGTCAGAGAGGCTAACATCAAGAAGGCAGAGAAACAGTGCTGATGGAGTAAATGCTAGTGAATGCTAGTAAATCTGTCCTGAAGTTTCAAAAAATAAAAACTAAAAGTAGGGGCTGGAGAGATGGCTCAGTCATCCAGAAGACCCAGGTTCAGTTCCTAGCACCCACATGGTAGCTCACATCCATCTGCAACTTTGCCTCTGACATCCTCTTCTGGCCTCTGTAGGCACCAGGCATGCATGTGGTACATAGACATGCATGCAGGCAGACACTCATACATATAAGCAAGTTTCAAAAAACTAAGAAGAGAGGAAATACTGTATTGTCCATCTATACTACTGATATATACTCCAAGAAACCCATGTCAATATACAAGAAATGTTTGCAGATCCATACTTAATTGTTAAACTAATCATAGTTGCTAAAAGGTGGAACCAACCCAGACATCCATCAACAGATGAATGGATAAAGTATAATACATATACACAGTGGTATTTTATTAAGACAAAGAAAAATGAAATTGTGACCCTTTTTGGGAAAATTGTAGAATGGAAATATATGGTTTCCTAGGCTTAGAAAGACAAATACCAAGTGGTCTTCTCTTGCATACAAATCTTAAATATTAGACATATATGTATATAGGGACATACATTATAAAGATAGAAAGGGTGCTTACTATGAGAAAGGATGAAGGGACACTGGAAAAAGAAAAACTGGTTACAGAATACCTGTGACAGGAAAGCAGAGTGCAGGAGGTAAGGGGAGGAAGGGGAGCAACAGAAGTGTAGGGGTGGGGACTAGGCTGGGGAAAGTCAACCCAGACCAAGTGTGCACAAAAGTGCTACTGTCAGACTGACTGCTTTTGCTTTGTATGCTGACTTTTAAAACAAATTTAAATGTTTGGGAAAAATCACCAGCAAAAATGTTTTTAAAACCCTGTTTAGTAACTGGAGAGATGGCTCAGTGGTTAAGAGCTTTGACAGCTCTTCCAGAGGTCCTGAGTTCAATTCCCAGCAACCACATTGTTGCTCACAAGCATCTGTAATGGGATAAGATGCCCTCTTCTAGTGTGTCTGAAAGACAGCTACAGTGAACTCATGTAAATAAATAAATAAAAATAAAATCCTGTATGTAGTATTTTAGGTGATGCTGGAACTATAAATGCCTTTTCCCTATTAGAAAGCTAAGTTACTTTCCTGACTTTTCCTAAAAACCACAGTCAGATGTTTCTGGAACATGTTCTCCTGTCACACTGAAGGTTGTTGGCATTGCCAGGTTCTGTTTGGCCTTTATGGCATCTTGTAAGCTATTGTACAAAGCTCTGTACCTCTGACTAGGCTGTCTTTCCATTTCAAATGCAGTGGATGAAATTCAGATCCCAAAAGCAAGAGATAAGGAGTTTTTCAACCCAGTGCTCAATGAAAACCAAAAGCTGGCAGTGAGGAGGATCCTGAGTGGTGACTGCCGGCCCCTCCCATACATCCTTTTTGGACCTCCGGGAACTGGGAAGACGGTGACAATAATTGAGGCTGTATTGCAGGTAAGGACAGTGGTGCTGGCTGCTGTGGGTCTGTGCTGTGCTTAAGTGCTGTGTCTGGAAAAGTATCAGTTTAAACTTCAGAGATGTTAGTAAAGAACTTGAAAAAGATTTAGCTTATAACATTGTCTATTTATGTAGTGGGGTTTTACATTTATAAGTGTAAGAAGAAACTTCATTTCTAGACTAGCAAACCTTTGATTCCATTGTGAAGCTTTACTGAAGAAGTTGCCTGGACAGTGACTTAAGTCACCACTCTGCAGCGGCTGCTGACATTTCCTTCTACAGTTACCATTAAGTCTATGAAAATGCTGTGTATGTGGTACTTCAATGTCATTCTGAATTAGCAAGCACACCATGAGTGTTTTGTGCTATACTGCAAACTATGCTTGTGATATTGGTACAACTTGGTGTTGTCTATGGAGATGTCTGTAGAGGTGTGTAGAGGGTTATGGGTAGCAGAGCTGGGATATAGCACATACAAGGTTTGGATAGCCCTGCATTCTCTCTTTATCATGTGTATGTAGGGGTAGAGGGAATGGAATCTTCCACATCTCATCTGTGGGTAGTGAGTCAGAGTGGTCACTTTGACATTGTGGGGATACTCAGTGATTAGCATCCAAACTGCCCCTGCCCCTGCCCCTGCCCCTGCCCCTGCCCCTGCCCCTGCCCCTGCCCCTGCCCCCGCCCCCGCCCCCGCCCCCGCCCCCCGCCCCCGCCCCCCGCCCCCGCCCCGCCCCCGCCCCCGCCCCCGCCCCCGCCCCGCCCCCGCCCCCGCCCCCGCCCCCGCCCCTGCCCCTCATTCCCAATAAAAACAATCTATATGTTAGACACAGCCTCAGGGTTTCCACACTATGGCAATAATGGTTAAGATCCCAGTCTCTAATTTCTTAATGAAGGTACATTATGCTTTGCCGGACAGTCGGATTTTGGTCTGCGCTCCCTCCAACAGTGCTGCTGACCTTGTGTGTTTGCGACTTCATGAGAGCAAGGTTCTGAAGCCAGCTGCCATGGTCCGGGTGAATGCCACCTGTAGATTTGAAGAGGTGAGCCCCAGGCATGGGCTGGGCACCTGGAATCCTTCCATGGAGAATACCAAGTGGGCAAGTTTGAGCAGGAGAAAATAGTTGGGTAGATATCAAATCATCATAAAAGTTGTATGAAGAGATTGCTCTGTCTTATGATAGAACTCTGCTACATGGTGGGCTCTTGTTCTTGAGTATTTTATTATATTCTTACCCTCTCTCTGAATTAACAATATTTTTGTGGATATTCCCAGTTTGTTTAATTTTGATGCTATGCTTTCATTTAATTCTTCAAATGTATTCCAGTTTCTTTTCAGATGTTTTATTGATTTGATTATAGCCATCTCTTTTGGAAAATATGGGATCCTAGTTTGCTTTTGAATAAAATATTGCTCCAAAAAGAAATTGTGACTAGAAAATATATTAAGTATATTAAAATATATTAGGTATATTAAATATATTAAGTTGTTTTCTGGGCAGATGTAAAGGAGAAGAGTATAATGTAGTGTAGTATATTCTTGCCCTCAGAGTCTGGAAAACGTGGACCATTTTGATTTAAGGTAATCGTGAATGATTCCTCATCACTGAGAAGTAGCAACAGAACAAGATGACTTTGTAGACTTCCTCCCAGCCTTGCTGTTTTGTCCAGTTTAAGGAATGCTTCTAACTGTAACCTCTTTGCCCCAGACTATTATTGATGCCATCAAACCGTATTGCAGAGATGGAGAGGATATTTGGAGAGCCTCGCGCTTCAGAATAATAATCACCACCTGTAGCAGTGCAGGACTGTTTTACCAAATAGGAGTGAGGTGAGCACCAGATGTTGTTTGAGGAACAGTCACCCAGACAGTTTGTATCCTCCCACACTTACATCATAGAGGTTGACCAGGTGGAGATTGAGTAGTGGTGGAAAGTGTCAGCCATTGTGTGAGAGTGATGAGGCAGTGGGAGCATCTTTGCTGAGGAAACAGGATTACTGATGAGACCCAGGAGACTCAGAGGGCTCAGCAGTAGAATGGACAAGCAGGGGGCTAGCAACTTGTAAAGATCTGTGGTAGGAGAGCCCTGAGCATATTTACACAGAGGAGACCTTAGCGTTGGGGCCTGGTAAGTGAGAGTGATGGAGACAGGAGCTATAAGAAGCGGCTAGAGGCTAGACACTCAGTGCACCAGTAGCTGGGAGGATCAGTGGGGGCAGGCCACCGAGGAAAGAGCTGGGTTCTCTGAAGTTAGTCCTGAGTGGGGCAGCTCAGGTGCCCACTGGTGGTGGCTCCTCAAGAAGATGGAGCAGTGATGGTACTGGGAGTTAAAGGGATTGCGGGAGTCTGGGGACCAGAGAGAGGTTCCCAGGAACACGTCCCAAGAGCTGAAAAGAAGTTAAGTGAGGAAACTTCATACCAATACACTAGACGTGAACAAGGGAAGCTGCAAGCAGGCTTGGTAAGAAGAGGAGGAAGGGAGGGGAGGAGCAAGGGTCCCTGAGCGTGAGCCCAGCTTCTGAGATCCTGAGGCTAGACAAGCTCTGCAGCTTAGAGCAGAGTCACTGCAGGGTATATCTGTAAGGATGACTACCCAGGCCCACAGGTATCTCATTTTCTGGCCTGAGCTCTAGGCATCTGAGAGCAGAGAGAGCCAAGTGCAAACAGCCACGTGCAGGTTGCACATTGTTTCATATTCTTTAGTTATCCACTTTATTTATTTTTAAAGTAAGAATATAATATTTTTAACATTTTTATTTTGAATGATGTAAGTATAAATAAAGGTCAGAAGCCATTTTGCGAGACTTGGTTCCCTCCTTCCACCCTGTAGGTCCCAGAGATGGAATTAGAGCCTCAGGCTTGGTGGTGGGTGTCTTACACTCTGAGCCAATCTTGCTGGCCCCCAATGTCATTTTATTATGTATGAAATCATTAATGAGACAGTCTACATTTTCTTATTCAGAGTAGCAACTATAAGGTGCTCAAGAGCCACATGTGGCTAAGAGGCTGCTGGACTGGGAGGGTACAGATCGAAGCCAGGGCAAGAGATACAAGGTGCTAGACCTCTAAGCTACCAGCAGGTTCTCAGTAGCTTTGTCCATACCCACCCTCCCACCATCCCCCTCATGTCCTTCAAAACAGTACACATCACCCCCAGGACACCAGCGCTGACAGGCATTCATGTGAGTGTCCTAGCTGACCTGCAGCGGCTGGGACTCCCAGTCATATGGTACCTATGCCTTTTAGTCCTGTCTTCCCTGGAAAAGAGCTCCATTGAGACTGAACACCACAAAACAGAGCTTTGCCAATGTATGTTAGGAAGCAGTTGCTAAACAATGCGATGGAATTACCATGAGACATTTTTGGCTCTAGAGTTGGATACTTCACACACGTGTTTGTGGACGAGGCAGGGCAGGCAAGCGAGCCAGAGTGTCTTATTCCTCTGGGACTGATTTCAGACATCAATGGCCAGGTAAGGCCTGGGTCTTAAGTGTGTTTCTCTTTTACTGTTTTCTCTTGGTGATGGTCACAGCTTTAGAGGGGGCAAATAAAAGTACTAGGACCCTGAGAACCTGGGAGGTCACGGTTCTGGGAAGAAAGAGACTTGCTTGTTATTTACTCAGGTGTGAACAGATGCTAAGAGCCATTGCAGACATAGGGACATAGTGGCAGAGTCAAGAGCTGAAGTGTCTAGTTTGGGTGGGTGTCCCCCCCATGGCAGAGAGGAGAGGACCAGCCTCATGCCTTGCTAGGGTCTGACTGTCCTTCCCATTACACTTCTCAGAGCTTCTTGCTCGGACCCCCCCCCCACAGCTCTATGTGTTCCTGGCAGATCCCCATCTGAGCTTCTCCAGTACTTTGTACAGTGGCAAGGATGATTATCTTAGAGAATGTTTCTTCCTGCACCCCAGCTGAGAGGTTACCTGGCATCCCTCCCTTCAATCACTAGGCTCTATGAAGAAGTACTCTTTGGAGGGGCTAAGGAGTGAAGAAGGACTGGTCTAATTAGAACACTTAAGACAGTGGTCAGCATGGTGTCAGTGTGTGTGAAGCCTTCTGGGAAAAAGGCCAAAGGTAGTGTCCTAGAGCCAGGCACAGCAGAAAACTCCAGAACACAGGCTGTATCTGTGAGGCTTTTGCTCCATTGAGAAATAAGTGGAAGAGGCAGCTTGGCTGCTGTGCCAGGACTGATGGAAGCCGCAGTCACTGCTGAGTGCTAGAGCCCAAGGCTCACGTCGTCTCTTCCCACTTCTCTGTCTAGGCCATAGTCAATTCCAGCAGTGTCCACCATGGTCTCATAGCCTCTTCGCTCATTCCACACAATCAGAGTATACAAGGGACCCCGCCCCACCTGCACAGGCCCACCCCCAAACCTATTCAGAGACCCCTGCTTGTCCGTTCCCAAAGCTCTTCTATTATGGGAACAGAAGCCTGTGTGCTCCCCACTAATCCAGCATCCTTGTATATGCTATAGATTGTGCTTGCTGGAGATCCCATGCAGCTTGGCCCAGTCATCAAGTCCAGGCTGGCCATGGCCTATGGGTTGAATGTGTCCATGTTGGAGAGGCTGATGTCCAGACCAGCATACCTGAGAGACGAAAATGCCTTTGGTGCTTGTGGTGCATACAACCCACTGTTGGTGAGTTCCCAACTCTCTGCTTTGTCACACAAATAGGAAAAGAGCAGAGATTACTAAAGCAGACAGTGCTGAGGCCAGGCAGTATGGCCTCTGTCACATTGCTATTGCCCACCCCTCCTCCCCCTGACTCAAGTATGTGAGGTGAGACCTCTGCACAGGAGAACTGAGAGTGTCCCTACCTCCACAAACACCCACTTGTTCACCTCACCTCACGAAGCATGCTCAGTGGAGTGATCCACAGACATCTGGGGAAGGAGGTAAGCAGGACTCCCAGCTTGGATCAGAGGATGCCAGGCAGCTTTAACACAGATGCTGGGGAGATTGGGGATTCAAGATAGTAAAAGAAGTTAAATCTGCCTTACTCCATGAACGTGGGAAAACAGGAAATGGCATGTGACTTCATGTGAAGGAAGAGATGACCTGGCCCTGAGACCTATAAGGAATATTTCCTATAGACTGCTGTTCTAAGGTGCTCATGTGGTTGAGCACAGCTTCTGGGTATAAGTGAGAGCTCAGGGAAGCCATCACACTAGACCACTACATGGGTGGAAAGGGAAAAAAAAACTTATTCATACTGCAAAGGAATGCACATAGGCACCCAGGATGAGGTGCAGCGTGCCACCTTATAGGTCAGAGAGGATGCCTGAGAACTGTGTGGCTTAGCAAATACATCCTTGCCCATCTTCTGTACACTTTGGGACATACAGTTTCTTTGTTGGAAAAGAAATGGCTTCCTCCTCTTTCCCCTGTTCTCTGTACTGTTCTGAGCTGGTGTGACTCTCCACAGGGGGTCACATTCTTCTTTTTTGGAATGAAATAGAGTTATTGCCCTGGGGCTAGCAAGCATTTTGCCAATATAATTGCTATCACACTTGAATTGCTCTAACAGAATTGACAGGACAACTGTCAGGTATTTTCAGGGGAAAGGCTTTGTTTGGGCTCACCATTTGGAGAGATAATATGACGTGGCAGAGAAGGCATGGTGGCATGAGGTGGCTGTCATGAGGAAGCAGAGAAAGGCATGAATGCTAGTGCCCATCTGGCTTCCTCCAGGTCTGCCCAGGACTTCTGCCATGAGTCTGTGCCACCCACATTCAGAGGCGTTCCATCTTAACCTCTTTAGAAACCTTCAACAGAGTTACCCAGAGCTGTGTTTCCTCAGAGATTCAAAGTCTTTTCAAGTTGACAGAGACATTTGACCATCACAGCCAGAAACAAGTTCAGAAGCTTGTATTGCACCAGCCTCCCAAGCAGTTGGAGGCAAAACTGTTTTCCTCATCATGGTGCTGTCCCTATAACCAAAGGTATGCAGGGCTCTACAGCAGCCAGCACTAAGTCAGAGCTCTGCGGGGCTTCGTGCAAAGCATCCACTTAGAGACTCAGCAGCCAGGACCAGGATGACTCACAAAAGAGGCCTTCATCCCTCCTCGAGGTTCAGAGTCATCTGAGAAACTTGGCCTGGCATCAGATTTCAAGTTAATAGTGAGAACTAGGCAGGAGCAGGGGGCTTCCTCATGGAGTCAGCATTAAGCTGGTTAGTTTAGAATTTGCTTTGCAAGGACAATGGGGGCATAATGCAGACAGGAGCTGTATGGCTTTGACTCTATAGCCTATGCCTACCTCTTCCCCACAGGTCACAAAGCTCGTGAAGAACTACAGGTCCCACTCAGCTCTGCTGGCACTGCCCTCACGCCTGTTCTACCATAGGGAGCTTGAGGTCTGTGCGGATCCCAAAGTAGTGACTTCACTGCTGGGCTGGGAGAAGCTGCCCAGAAAAGGCTTCCCACTCATCTTCCATGGAGTGAGGGTAAGTCTGCGGTGGCTACTGAGTACTTCTTGCATCAGGTGATACAAGAAGGGAAGGGAAGAGGAGGCAGCTTGGCTCAAAGCCCATCCTGTGTGGTTCTCAATGTTGTATGTCCCGTCAGTACTACATCATTAGCCAAGCATTGCCTATGAGCCTGCGGGCGAGGACGACGGGTGCTGCCCCTGAGCTCTCCTATCAGAGAGACTCCATACAGAAATGACTTAAGAGTAGATATTGTAGGCCAGCATCCTTTGCTGCTTACATTAGACAAATACTGGGTTCCAAGAAGAGACACAGACCAGTGTCCAAGAGCTCAAAAGTGTAGATTAGAAGTCTGGGGGATGGGCTGGAGATGGCTCAGTGGCTAAGGGTTTGTCTCACTCTTGCAGACCTCTGTTAAATTCCCAACACTCGATCAGGTGGCATATAGACAGCTGCAGCGCCAGCTCTAGATCTGATGCCTTAAGCTTCCATGAACACTTGCATTACCATACACACACAAACACACACAATGAAAAAGAAAGGTAAATCTTGTATTAGAAAAAGAGGCTGAGATGTAAGGCACCAAGGTCTGACATGACAACAATACTGGCCCCACCGTCAGGACCAGAATCTATTAAAATCCCACAAGAACCAGTCAGCCAGGCACTGAACCCCACATCCAGAGGTTGGGGAATGACGAGGCCACGTCTCCTTCCTACAGGACCTCACAGAATGGGATATAGATGTTTACAAGCTAAAGTAAATTACAGATACTCACTAAAAGTAGTTTGTATTATGAATTTGGTTGTCAGAACCAGAGATCAAGTTTTATATCCATCCTCCCAGAAGGAGAGGACTTGAGTTATAATCCAGAAGGGAAGATGGTGTCAGTATCCCTTTTCTCCCATAGCCTGGTCTTCCAAGCACAATCCCTGCCTCAGATTCTCTCTAAACCTTTAGAAGAAAGGTGTCTGGATCTGTTAGAAGTGGTTTTGAAGACGTGTGTGCAGGTAGCTCTGGAGCACCCTCTCTGAGCCTGTTTGTCAGTGCTTACCCAGCCCTGGTGTACAGTGCTTCTCCTGGAGTACCCTCCTCAAGATCTGGGGACTCTGTCCATCCTCAGAAGCCTCCAGCCATCAGGAAAGACAAATGTCAGTTAGAGTGGAAGGGATCTCACTGGTGTGTCCAGAAATGAGCGTTGTGAGGCATACCCAGTGCTACTGTGCAGCACAGGCACAAAGCTGTGCTTGAGCACATGACGGTGTGTTCACAGACAGAAGTTCAAGGTGGTCTTAGAGAAGCCAGTTCTTCCAAAATTAACCTATATATTTAATATAGTCAGATTTTTAAAAATCACCACAGGTGTGCCAGACAATGGTGTGCACACCTTTAATTCTAGCGCTCCGGAGGCAGAGGCAGAGGCAGAGAGGCAGATTTCTGAGTTCAAGGCCAGTCTGATCTACAAAGTAAGTTTCAGAACAGCCAGGGCTACACAAAGAAGAAACCCTGACTTTAAAAACAAAAACAAACAAAAATAAATAAAAATCAGCACTGGCTTTTTATGACAACAGTTTTACTGACAGTTGAAAGTGTTTTATAAAAGAAAATGATAGCCGGGCAGTGGTGGCGCACGCCTTTAATCCCAGCACTTGGGAGGCAGAGGCAGGCGGATTTCTGAGTTCGAGGCTAGCCTGGTCTACAGAGTGAGTTAGTTCCAGGACAGCCAGGGCTACACAGAGAAACCCTGTCTCAAAAAAACCAAAAAGAAAGAAAGAAGGAAAGGAGAGGAGAGGAGATAGATAGATAGATAGATAGATAGATAGATAGATAGATAGATAGATATCCCTAAATTCAATTTTTGATATTGCCAAAAAGAACCAGACAAATGAATCATTAGACTTGGTATGTTACAAAACATACTACAAAGTTAGAGTCAATGAGAGTTTCCAGTATGCATTTTATGTTAGGTATGCGGCTTATCAGCAGACGGCTTGCCTGGCATGTGTAAGACTCTGGGTTCAGTCTTCAGTACCACATAGACAAAGTGTGTAAGGGGTGGGGGTGCGCATACGTGTAGTTGACAATAAAGGTACAAGTTGGTGGAACATAGTCCAAAAATACCAGTGGATATAGGGGATTTTTTTTCCACACAGGTTTTTACTATGTAGCTCTGACTGCCTGGAACCCACTTTGTAGACCAGCCTGGCACTGAACACACAGAAATCCACCTGCCTCTGCCTCCTGAGTTCTGGGATTAAGACATGCACCACCACGTTCCACCTAATATAGAGGATTTTGACAGGAAAGTGCCTATCAGTCACTGGGAAACTGGTGGAAATATATATTTGGTCACCAAAAGGCCCTGGGAGTACATGGCAACCTAAAAGTCATGTATGGAGGTCAGGGAACACACATTCTGTGAGAGGGAAACAGTAATTGTGGACAGAGCCTTTGCTTGGCCCAGGGTAATATCTCACCAGTTTCTGATGGGCAGGTGTTTGGTTGTGTTGTGTTTTGGTTTGCTTTGTTTGCTTTTTGAGACAGGGTCTCGTGTACCAGGTTTGCCTTGAACTTGACATATAACTCAGAGTGACCTTCAACTTGTGGTTCCACTGTTCCTGCCTCCAAGTCCTAGGTTTTATATGCATGCCCCACCACACCTGGTTTATCCAGTGCTGGAAGTCAAACCAAGAGCTTCATGCATGTTTGGCAAGTGTTCTACATACCGAGTCACATCTCCTGCCTTTGCTTGTTTGTAACAGTCTTGCCAGCCCGAGCTGACCTCGAACTTACGATCCCTTCCCCTCAGTTCCCTTAGTGCTAGGATTACATGTGGAAGCCCCACGCCTGACTTCTCTGGACACTTTTAACTGGTGGGTCTGCACCAGGCAGGCAGAGTTCCCTGAGATCATTCAGCAATAAGATGTGAGCAGTCTTGCTTGTCTGTGTAGTCTGGGCAGTTGTGAGGGTCAGCAGGGCAAGCCATGCAGATTACATCTAGGGGTGTCACAGGGATAAGAAAGTAATCTGGTTAGACCACTGGATGAGCTGTAAAGAGACTGAGACCTGGAAGCTGCCAAGGGCAGAGCCCTGATTCTGCTGTGGAAAAAGTCCATCTTATAGTCCAATGGACGTAGAGATGGTGGGAGAATCATCAGAGATCACTGCAATTAATTTAGCTATATTTCAGTAGTTTGTAAATGTCAGATTATCTGCTGAATTCTTTCCTAGGCCCTCAGAACGTAACGGGGACAAGCAGTATATCCAGCAGAGAGTGTAGTCCACAACCAGTTTGAGCAGAAAGGACCACATCCCTGTGTGGATTGGCTGCAGTGTTGCTGGCAGGCCTGGCCCTTGTTCACTGCACACTTGGATCCTCTGCTCACAGGAGACAGAATGTCATCATGCACACCTGTGCTTTGGATGTACCAGACAAATGTCTCAGGTGTTTTAGGGCATGCTTAGGGTAGGACTGACCACCCCAGATTTCACAAAACAGGCCCAAAGGAAGCTGTGATCTCTGTGCCGCAAGGAAATGTCAATGGAGAAACCATGGTGTATATTATGCATGGGACACTTGAGCTATGCTGCTTTTTGCTTTAGTTGCATCACTGAGCAGGGACACTGAGAAGCCGTAGGAACCTAAAACCTCAGGTCCTCATCCTCTGGAGCAACTAAGAAACCAGACAAGTTGACCTGTCTCTGCTTGCCTGCCTCATTACTTCAGCTTTTGTCTTTAGTCACTCCTCTTTGCTGCCCTTTTCTTCT
This sequence comes from Arvicanthis niloticus, assembly GCF_011762505.2. NCBI lineage: Eukaryota > Metazoa > Chordata > Mammalia > Rodentia > Muridae > Arvicanthis > Arvicanthis niloticus. Next base: position 63,700,437 of record NC_047670.1, read on the forward strand.
CCTCCCCTCACACCTTTTCCATGCACCCCCTTGCTCCCTCTCAAGTTCACATTCTCTTTTTCTTTGTTACTGTTATATACATGTATAAATACATAAACATAACCTGCTGAGCCAGTTACGCGTTGCTTGTATGTGTATGATTTTAGGCTGACCACTTGGTGTTGGATAACCAGTTAGGGGCTTATCCTAATTCTCATGCTATCAGCAGTCCTTAAGTTGCCTGTAGTTCTTTGTGTTGGGTGGGATCTAGTGAGGTTTTTCTTTCCACAAAAGCATGACTTCTGGTGTCATTTTTTAGTTCTTGTTTAGATACCCATATTGTTGAGTGGACATAGCTTCCCCATCATTTCTAAAAGACGTGATCCCACAGCTGACTTTCTGTTCCTCTGGCTCCTACATACAGTCTTCCCAGCCCCATCTTTTCATGATGTCCCCTGAGCTTTAGGTGCATGTGTTATGTTGTATGTTCCCATTGAGAATGGGCACCCCATGACCAGTAGTGTAGTTCACTGAATTTTGAGCAGTTGAAGTCTGATGTGACTGTCTCTGCTGCAAAGGGAAGCTTCTCTGATGAGTGGTGGGAATATTGAGAATGTACTAGGAATTATGCTCACTTGGTAGGTTCTCCTCTAAGGGCCATGACCTCATCAGCCCTGGGAGGCTGGCAGGTTGCCCATCTGTCGAACAGTCCGTAATTTAGACAGCTTGTGGTTACCACCAAGATAGGAGTACCGTTCCTACACCTTTAGGAGTGTCTTCCCTTGGTGGTCATTGTGGTTCAGAGGTGTCACAGCGGTGCAGGGCTGGTTTCTTACCTCCTCTGGCATCTTATTATAGCACCTTCTGTTATTATGAAAGAAAGCCAGTTCTCAAGGAGGAAGCTTGTAGGTCAGATCCAGCCTGAATCCAAGTCCTGTGTCCAGAGTGTATGTTATCTTCAGCAATCGGGATTTACCTTCTACCTCTGGGAGGCAACTACAGGCAAGAGAAATAGGATGCAGCCCCCTGACCAGCAGCTCCTATCCTACTAGTATTCTTTTTAATCCTTGTACCTTCTGTTTTAATAAGGACACAGGTTCAGGCTGTACATAGATTCAGGTGCTGTAATAAGGACCAGACCGGCTCTTCTTCATTTCTCCCCCAGGCCATGCACACTGTGTGTGTGTGTGTGTGTGTGTGTGTGTGAGAGAGAGAGAGAGAGAGAGAGAGAGAGAGAGAGAGAGAGAGAGAGAGAGAGAGAGAGAGATTGATTCATGACACAGAGCTCACTCTGTAGCCCAAACTGACTGAATTTTGCATCCTTCTGCTCCCCCTTCCAAGTGTTTTGATTATAGACTGAGCTACCATATCTGACAAAAAGCACTTTTCTTAAGGCCTAATTAACAGCTTTTGGGTTTTGGGTTTTGTTTTGCTTTGGGTTTTGGGGTTTTTTTGTTTTTGGGGTTTTGTGGGTTTTTTTTTTTTTTTTTTTTTTTTGGTTGGTTGGTTGGTTGGTTGGTTGGTTGATTGTTTTTGTTGTTTGTTGTTGGTGCCCTTTGGATAGAGCATCACTAATGTGGCTCTCTGGCTGCCCTGGAAAGAGCCGGCCTTGATCTCACCGAGCTATTCCTGTCTCCACCTCCTGGGTGCCATGAGTAAAGTTGTGCACCACTATGCTTGGCCCTCATTTCTATTTTTATTAGGGCCCTTTGTTTGCTTGCTTTGGGTGTTTTGAGAAAGGGTCTTTTGTAACTCATTGCTGAGGGTAGCTTTGAATTTCATTTTTATTCATTGTATTTTTTTTTTCTTTCTTTGTTGTTTGTGTGTGTGTGTGTGTGTGAGAGAGAGAGAGAGACAGACAGACAGACAGACACACACACACACACACACACACACACACACAAGGGTCTCACCATGTAACTATGGCTGGGCTGAACTCACTCTGAAGAGCAGGCTGGCCTCAAACTCACAGAGATCCATCTGCTTCTGTCTTCTGAGTACTGTGATTAAAGTAGTTTACCTCCATGTCTGGCCATTCAATGTATTTTATTTTAGGTTTTTCTTAAAAGCAGCTGGGTGTCATGTTTAATCCAATTTAGTCAAATCAGCTCTCTTTGTTAGGTTTTGTTTTTTCTTTACCTTTATTTGTGTTGTTTCCACATTTTCCTTATTTTTGCTATTGATCTTTTCTCCTCACCTTAAAAATTCTGAAGCCCAGTGTGGTGATGCTACCTTTTTAATCTCAATACTCAGGAGGCAGCAGCAGGAAGATTTCTTAAGAGTTCCAGGCCAGTCTGGTCTACATAGTGAGACCTTGTCTTAAAATAAATAAATAAATAAATAAAAGTGGGGAGTTGGAAAGTTGGCTCAGTGGTTATTTAAGATACTTATAAGGGTCATAGGTGACAAAAGAATAAATTATATATAAAAACACTATTCTGTCTGTGCACATCATGCCAGCTTTGCTCATATGTAAGGTCATGGTGAAATACACAGCACAGACTTAACTGTGCTAGCCATTTTTAAGTGTGAAGTTCAACACTGTTGAGTATTCATATTTTCTTAGCCAACAATCTCTAGAACCTTTCCATCTTGCAAAACTGAAACTCTACCCCTACAAAATCTTACTTCCCCACTAGCCCTGCTTCTGGAAACCCCTATGAATTTGACCACTCTGTAGACCTCTTGTAAGGGGATCATGCAGTCATATTCATCAGCATAATGTCCTCAGGGTTTATCCATGTCACAGCATGTCAGAATTTACTTCTTTTGTTTTTTTTAACATTTATTTATTTATTTATTTATTTATTTAGAAACAGTCTCACTATATAGCTCTGGCTAGCCTGTACCTCAGTGTGTACATCAGCTGGCCTCAGAATCACAGAGACCCATATTTTCTGCCACCTAAGTGCTGGGATTGATTAAGCATGTGTGGTATTAAAGATAGATTCCACCACACTCCATTGAAACTTGCTACTTTATCTGGGCTGGTTGGCCTGTAAGCTCCCAGGAGCCTGCTTTCTGTGTCCCCAGTGCTAAGATTACCAGCAGGCAATGCTGTGCTGTAAGCTTTCACTCCAGTCCTTCTTCAGAGATGTGCCTGCTCAGGTCCTTGGCCATATTAACTCGTTTTATTAGGACCAGGGTTGTCATTGAGTTATAAGAGTTCTGTGTTGTTGAGATATGATGCCTTACCTTATTTGCAAGTGTTTTCTCTGTTTTGTGTTCTCATTTTGCTCTGTTGGGTATGTCCTTTGAACATGGGAAGCATTAGTGTAGGGCTGGAGTGGTAGCCCAGTGGTTAGGAGTCCTCCTTGCTCTTGTGAGAGACTGCAGTGCAGTTCCCAGCATCTACGTTAGGCATTTCATAACCACCTGTCTGTCACTCCATCTCCAGGAGATCAGCCAGCTCCCTCTTCTGGCCTCCATGGGCACCTTCAATATATTCAGACAAATAATAATAAATCTTTTTTTTTTAAGCTTTAGTGTTGAGGGCTGAAGAGATGGTTCAGAGGTTTAAGAGCAGTGGCTGCTCTTCCAGAGGACCTGAATTTGATTTCCAGCATCCACATGGCAGTTCACAACCATCTGTAACTCCAGTCCTTCCTCTGCACTCCAAGGGCATCAGACACAGACATGGTACACATACATACATGCAGGCAAAACATAGACATAGAATAAAAATAAATACCTTTTTAAAAAATCATTTTACCATATTTAGATGGGTAGTGTTTGTTGGGGGCCGACTTTTAGCAGAAAGCAGCTATCAGCTTTGCAGCCATCTTGAGCCATATACCCTGACATGTGACTTGGATTACAATAGCCTACAACAGCTGAGCACACTCCGATAACATCTTGTTTTAGATGCCTTGAGATTAAAGGTGTGTGAGATTAAAGGTGTGTGAGATTAAAGGTGTGTGACTTAAGAGTGTAATTTAGAGATAAGATTTAGAGACAAGACCTAAGGGCATGATTAAAGGTGTGACCAAAAGGTGTGACTTAGAAGTGAGACATATAAAAGGCAGAGACAGAATAGATCAAAATCAGACACATCAGACATTAGGGAGACACTTTAGAGAGAACCAGACACAGCAGAGAGAAGACAGGTAGCAGGCACTTGGAAGAGAACTTGGAAGAAGTAACTTGGAACTTGGAGGGACTAGGAGCTAGGGACTAGGCACTAGGAACTCAAGACTTAGGACTTAGACTGAAGAATAAACGGGATTGAATTACACTCTGTCTGGTCTGCATTCTTCGAGTCCGTCCTCACTCTCGCTCTTGCTGAACCCCGACCCTCGGACCGGAGCAGCAGCTTGGGCTGGGATACAGTGGCCGCCCAAACGTGGGGCTAGTGCAGCTCTCAACATTTTTTGGTGTCCAACGTGGGGCTAGTGTGGACCCCAGCAAGTGTTGAGCTGCCTGTTCTGTCCTGGTCTGAATGCCTGTAGTCACAGCAGTGTGTTCCATCATGTTTTGAGGAAGGATTTGTTCAAGATGAGAAACACCTAGTCTCAAGGAATTGCTTTAGATATAACCCAAGTTGGCTGAAGGAGAGCCCTGTAGCTGAAGTGGGGAAGATGCCACAACCAACCCTAGTGGTAAGACCACCTGCCCTGTGCCTAGTTCCTTACTGCAGCCTATGGGGACTAATGGCCAGCTCCTCCTCATGTCCTGCCATCTGCTTTTATATTGTTGTGGGCATTGGCATTCAATGGCTTCTCTCTTGTCTAGTGATCTGTGAGCTGTCTCACATCAGGGCCCTAAATGCCATTTCTCTAACGTGGGCCACTCTTGACCACATGATTGCCAAGGATTGTCAATCCTTGGTTAAGTTACATGAGTTTTTCCATGGCCTCTCCCCAGTGCCATAAATCCCCAAAAGTTGATTTTGGGCTTTTTAGTTTTTGGTTTTTGTTTTGTTTGGGTGTGGAGGAGTTGTCAATGCTGTTTAAAACTGTCTCTCTATTAAATAGCTCTGGCTGTCCTGTAACTTACTACATAGATCAGGCTAGCATTGAACTCACAAAGATCCCTGTGTTTATGCCTCCCATTCCTGGCCAGGAAATGGTAGATTTGTGCAGTCAGTCCTTCATACTTGTATAGTGTGTATCTTAGGCTAGGCATAGTGGCATAGGCCTTTAATCCTAACACGTAGGAGACAGAGACAGATTAATTTGTATTTGAAGCCAACGTGATCTACATAGCAAATTCCAGGGCAGTTTTGGCTACATGGTGAAACTCTGTCCCAAAACATCTTTAGTTAGCCAGGTGTGATGGCACATGCCTTTAATCCCAGCACTCAGGCCAAGGGCATCCTGGTCTACATAGTGAGTTCCAGCCCAGTCAGGTCTGTACACCAAAACCCTGTCTGAAGAAGGAAAAAAAAAGGTTTATTTAAAAAGATGGTCCTAATTTCCAAATTATTTAATGATAATTGTCCTGCTAGATTATATACTCTGTATGGGAGTAGGGATGTTTGTTTCTGTTGTGTTTACTGTATATTCGTAGTTGGAGCGGTAGTGTGCTCCTGCTTATCGTTACCCTGCCCAGATGTTTTCAATTAACGAATGAAAGAAAGACAGACAGACACACACACACACACACACACACATAATATGTCTTAACACAATGGCTGAGCACTTCCAAACCTCCCTGCTGCTAACACACTCTTACCCCCTCCAATATTCTTGAATTATTACTTATTAAAACCTATTTTCCATCCTGGTCGCCACAGACCCAGACCTACAGCTCTCGTGGGCCACAACCCCCAGCTCTTACATCTTAGCAGTATCTCTGCTGGGAGCAGGGACTGTCAGCATCTTACAAGCAGATGTGCTGATTATCATGTGATTTAGGAACCTAGTTAACATAAATAATAAATCAAATCCACAACACGTAGTACCTACTTGATAAACAACATTACTGGGTAAATGACATTTTATCTTCTCACTAACTCAGGGAAATGAGGCTCGTGAAGGGAGAAGCCCATCATGGTTCAGCCCGGCTGAGGCTGTCCAGGTCATGCGCTACTGTTGCCTCTTGGCCCGGAATGTCTCCAGTCAAGTGTCTTCCAAGGACATAGGTGTTATCACACCCTATCGGAAGCAGGTAAGCCCACCAGGACTGTACCTTGTTATACACAGCCACTGTGGCCCTTGGCCCATGGTTTATGAAGGGCAGAAACAAGCTCATTCTGAACAGCAGATTTTCAAAGAAGCAGGATCATGTTCAAGTGATGCTGGAGATAAGAAACTGGCAAACTATACAGCTCGTGGTCAGTACTGACCAGCCACCTATCTTACTGTTGCTGGGGCTGAACATTATTTTTACATTCTAGATAATTACATCATAAATATTTACATAGGATCTGTAGGATATCTTGATATTTGTCCCTTGGGAGGAGAAGCAGGAAAATCTCTGAGGAAAAGGCCAGCCAGGGTTATATATACCCTGTCTCAACAACAACAACAATAATGATGAAAAAGCTTTGTAGATATAATAGTTCATATTTTTAGAAACAGCATTTTGGACACTGAGGCAAGGAGAACTGCTGCTAGTTAGAGACTAGTCTGGGTTATTTACTTTCTAGACCAGTCTGAGCTACAGAGTCGGGATGGAGGGTGGAGAGGAAGGAAGGAAGGAAAGTTTGTCTACCTCTGCCATCAACTAATATTTCTCAAAAGTAATGACTGCTGTTGTGATTTTAGTATGAACCTTGTACATAGGATTGTAAGGCAGCACTGCTAACCCTATCAAGTTCTCTATAGATTGTGACAACCAGGAACTATCCGTGTCTACTTACCTGTTCTGAAGCTATGCTGTGAGTAGAGGTGTCTTCCATACCAAACACAAGTTTCAGTAGTTAAGTTTCTGCCCCCACAGTATACAAACCACCATACAGGGAGAAGCAGTGGGATAGAACAGTTACCTTGCACGGGTAATTGAGAACAAATGGTCTTTGTTGAAAATGAGCTGATGTGAAGTCTTTTTTTCTGAAGTGGAGCAAGAGGTGAGAGTGAGTATTTACTCCCAGTGGCACAGAGATAGTAGTAACTTGACGAAGAGCCCAGGGCCAGTTGGTTCCGGGCTGCCCTTCCTCCTTGGTAAGTCTGTGGCCATGGCCACACAGCTCTGGAAATACAGCATCAACTCCATCTTGATTGTTTTTGTGCAGCTGACTAACAAGTCCATGTATTTTTTTTTCTTCTTTTATTTATTCCTTCATATATTACATCTTGACTGCAGTTTTCCCTACCTCCTCTCTTCCCAGCCCCTCCCCCCCCCCACTTCCCCTCTACCCTAGATTCACTCCTGTTTCCCTTCAAAAAAGGCAGGTCTCCCAGGGATATTAACCAAACCAGGCATATAAGTTACAATAAGAGTAGGTACATTCCTCATATTAAGGCTGGACAAGGCAACCCAGTAAGAGGAGGAGGCTCCCAAAAGCAGGCAAAAGAGTCAGAGACACCCCTGTCACCACTGTTAGGAATCCCAAAAGAACAACAAACTAAGCTACACAACCATAACATATGCAGAGGAGCTAGGTCAGACCCATATGGGAAAACTCCAGCCCAAGGAGGTTAACTACACCCATGAAAATACAGGAAATAAAACACTAGCAAAACCAAAAGAAGGGAATGACTGACAGACACACTAACAGCAACAACAAAATAACAGGAATTTACAATCATTGTTCATTAATATCTCTCAATATCAATAGACTTAATTCCCAATAAAAAGATAGGCCTGGGGCTAGAGAGATGGTTCAGTGGTTAAGAGCACTGACTGCTCTTCCAGAGGTCCTGAGTTCAATTCCTCAATTCCCAGCAACTACATGGTGGCTCACAACCATCTGTAATGGGATACAACGCCCTCTTCTGGTGTGTCTGACACACCAATGTACTTATATACATAAAATAAATAAATAAATAAATAAATAAATAAATATTCCCCCCCCCCCCAAAAAAAGACAGGTCTACAGAATAGATGCAAAAACAGGATCCATCCTTCTGATGCATACCAGAAACACACCTCAACATCAAAGATAGACATGGACCCAAGAGACAAACTGGTGTAGTTATTCTCATATCTCAAAAAGTAGACTTCCAACCAAAATTAATTGAAGGAGATGGGGAAGGACACTTCACACTCATCAAAGGAAAAATTCCACCAAGATGATGTCTCAATTCTGAACATCTATGCCCCAAACTCAATGGTACACACATTTGGAAAAGAAACATTACTAAAGCTGTAATTGAACCTCACACATTAATAATAGGAGGCTTCAGTACCTGATCCTCACCAATGGGCAGCTCGTCAAGTCAGAAACTAAGGAGAGAAATAAGGGAGCTAATAATGGCTCAATGAACCAAACAGAACACTTCACTCAAACACAAAGGGATACATCTTCTCAGAACCTCACGGAACCTTCTCCAAAATTGGCCACATACTCAGTCACAAAGCAAGTCTCAACAGATAGAAACAATTGAAATAACCCCTTGCATTCTACCAGACCACCATGAATTAAAGATGGATTTCAACAACAGAAATAACACCCTACAAACTCATGAAAACTGAACAACTCTCTACTGAATGACTACTGGGTCAAGGTAGAAATAAAGAAAGAAATTTAAGACTTCCTAGAATTCAATGAAAATGAATACACAACATACCCAAACTTATGAGGCACAATGAAAGCTGTGCTAAGAGGAAAGTTCATTATACTAAGTACCTATATTAAAAAATTGGAGAGATCTCATACTAGCAATTTAGCAGCACACCTGAAAGTTCTAGAACAAAAAGAAAAAAAAAAAAAAGCAAACACACTCAAGAGGAGAAGACAACGGAAATAATCAAACTGAGTGCGGAAATCAATAAAACAGAATTAGAGAACAATACAAAGAAAAATAGAGTTGGTTCTTTGAGAATATCAACAAGATAGACAAGCCTTTAACCAAACTAATTAAAAGATAGAATATCCAGATTAACAAAATCAAAAGGGGGGTGGGGGACGTAACAACAGACAATGAGGAAATCCAAAGAATCATTAGGTCATACTTCAAAAACCTGTACTCCTCAAAACTGGAAAATAAAAGAAATGGACAATTTTCTTGATAGATACCACTTACCAAAGTTAAATCAAGACCAAATAAACAATTTAAATAGGCCTATAACCCTTAAGGAAATAGAAGCAGTCATTAAAAGTCTCCCAACTGGTTCAGCCAGCAATGCAGATGTGGATGTTGAGAGCCAACCATCAGACTGAGCTCAGGAACCCCGCTGGGGGAGCTGGCAGAAAGACAAGAAGAGTGGAGTGCAATTGCAACCACATAGGAAGAACAGTTTCAGCTGGCCAGACCACCCAGTGCTCCCAGGGACTAGACCACCAACCAAGGAATATAAAGGGAGGATCCATGGCTCCAGATACATATGTAGCAGAGGATGGCCTTGTCTGACATCAGTGGGAGGGGAGGCCCTAGCATAGGGGGATGCTGGAGGGGTGGGGTGGGAGAGGGTAGGTGGATGGGGGTGCATCTTCATAGAGGCAAAGGGGAGGGAGGAGAGGGAGGTTGTAGGATGGAGGACTTGTGGAGGGGTAACCAGGAAGTGGGATATCATTTGAGATGTAAACAAATGGAATGGTTAATTTAAAAAAAGTCTCTCAACCAAAAACGCCCAGGGTTAGACTAAAACCATCACAGAATTCTACCAGACTTTTAAAGAAGAGTTAGAACCAGTACTTCTCAAATTATTCCATAAAAATAGGAACAGAAGGAACACTGCCAAATTCATTTAATGAGGCCACAGTTGTACTGTATTCAAACTACACAAAAATTCAACAAAGAGAATTACAGGCCAATTTCTCTCATAAACAATTGATGCAAAAATACTTGCAAACCAAATCCAAGAACACATCACTAAGATTATCCAGTATGATCAAGTGGGCTTCATCCCAGAGATTCAGGGATGTTTCAACAAAACAAACAAACAAACAAAAACCTGTCAGTGTAATCTGCCCTATGAACAAACTAAAAAGTCAGGGGAAAAAACAAAAAAAAAAACAAAAACAAACAAAAAAAAAAAAACAGACAAAAAGACAAAACAAAAGATGATCATCTCATTAGATGCTGGGAAGTAAAAGCCTTTGAGTCTTTCCAAACTGCTGCTTCCATCCCAGCCTTTGTGTCTCCTCAGCATGAACATAGCTTAGCCAGCAGTATGCTCACCCCACCTCCAGGAGTGGAAGGGCTTTTGTTGTTTTGGGGCAGGGGTTGGGGGTTGTCTGGTTTGGGTTTTGTAGCAAAAGAGACAGCTGTGGGTGCTGGGAATAACTCTTTATTATCTTGGTTTTGTTTTGTTGGTTGGTTTGGTTTTGGTTATGAGTGTACGTTTTAATAGCTGAGCACATCCTTCCAGCCTGAGTGGATGGATCTCTTGGTTCTCCATGCCTGCCTGCCTGCCTCTGAGGTTATATTGACAGCCAGGAGGAAGAGTCCCACAGACCACAGTACAGACTCCATTGTTCTTACTCAGAGTTGAGTAGCATTAACACTTATCAGACTGTGGCCCATCCAGAACACTGAAAGTGCAACTGTAAGGTCACTTTATGGGAATGGACTTGTCTGTTTCCCCATTTAGTTGTCACCATCTTGCCTAAAGCCCCTCACAGATACTAGTAGATGTTCAGGGGAAACAGCTCATGGGACATGAGGCTGACACGGTGCCACATGCCATCAGTCTATCCTTGAGACACAGCTCAGTCCTCAAGACTGCACTGATCTAGGCTGAGCAGAACTTTCTGGGCCTTTGACACTGACCTCGGTCACCGCACAGCTATTCAGCATAGTTGGTTAGGGGTCTATTTGACTGATTCTCATGGGACTGACTAGTAGTCTGAGAAACTCCTTTTGTTAGTGTTTGTTTGGAGTTTTTTGTTTATGTATGTTAAAGATTGGTTTTTATTTTGTGTATGGGTGTGTGGTCTGCATGTGTGTCTGTGGGTGCTTGAAGAGCCCCTCGGGTCCCCTGAAACTAGTCCTGAGCCACTTGTCAGCTCAGGGAGTCAATTCTGGGTCATGTAGAAGAGCACCGTGCTCTTAATTGCTGAACCCTCTCTCTAGCTTCTGGATTTTTAAAGATGAGGCTTCTCCATGGCTTGCAGACTGGCCCAGAACTCATTTTGTAGTACAGGACAGCCTCAAGCTTATGATCATCCTCCTTCAATCTGCCAGATGCTACTGTAACCAAGCTTAAATGCTAAGATGTTTGTGTCGTGTTCTGGGATCAGACAGGACCTTGTGCATGGTAGGCAAAGGCAGAACCAATGAACTACATCATAGCCCTTCATGCTACCTTTTAAAAATGCTCTCAGTGTTTTTCATTTCATTATTCTATGTTTCTGATATATACAAGCATTTTGCCTACATATGTCTTTCTACCATATGATTCTGTGGGTTCAAGGGCCCAGAATAGGGCGTCAGATGCCTGGGACTGGAGTTACACATGGTTCTGAGCCTTCATGTAGGTGCTGGGAATTGAGCCTGGGTCATCTAGAAGAATAGCCAGTGCTTTTAACCACTGAGCTATCTTTCCATTCTCCTATCTTACATTTCTATTCCCATATTCAGATCAAAATGCAACATGTACAGGCACATATAACTCCTTATATAAATGTCACTTGTTGGCAAAAAAAAAAAAAAAAAAAAAGCAAGTGATGTCCACATTGATGGTCAGATCTGCTGATAAGCAAGGAACCAGGTTGGCTGAGACCCACAGGGATATCTTCTCTAGCTACCAGTATTCCCACCCAGTGCAGCCCCAGGTTAATCCCAACTCCTTTCCTTCAAAGATCTCCACAGCCCTGTCCTGCGTCTCACCCTCTGGGGTACAGCTGGCCAGTTATTTGGAGCCTGGAGAGGTGCTGTGTTAGGTTACTTTTCTTTTTACTGTGGCAAAACCAAGGCAGTTTACAAAAGAAAGTGTTGAATTGTGCTGGTGGTTGTAGAGTCACAATAATGGAGCAAACGCCACATGGCAAGAAAGCCAAGAGCTCACATCTGGATCCAGAAGCAGAAGGCGGAAAGAGCACACTGTGAATAACATGAGGTTTCTTAAATGAACAAACAGCACGTGCTGAACTCAAATGCTTAAGACATATTGACAGATGTTACCAAAGAAGAAAATGCATATGTCTAGGGAAATAGGTGGGATTTAAAAATTTATGAGAAAGAGCTCACAACTAAGAATTACCCAGACATGTTTGAAAATGATTACCCAAATAGTCAACTTGTCACAAAATTGGAGCAGCTGCTTCTGTGTAGTCCTGTTGGAAGGAGCTGGAAAAGCTGACTAAATTCTCCAACATCCCCTCCTTGAGACATTGCAGGCACCGAGGATACCTACCTGCAGAGGTGGTATAGTCTGAGAATGGTGCCTATCATTGTGATCAAGCAGGCGTAACTCAAGACACTGCCTCTCAAATCCCTGCATGTCCCCACATCTGAAGAAGGTTTGAATTACTAGAGATGTGAGGTAAACAGGTCAGAACAAAACTGCTGAAGACTGGAACACTTGACTGAGCATGAGCACAGCAGAGCTGCACTAGCTGAAAGCTACAGAAGCAGTGGGACGACGGACTAATGGTGTCCTGGGCTCTGCATCTGGTCACATGGTCCCTGTGTGCCTTCCTGAGCATCACGTGCCAGCGAGCTTGAGGGACTCTATGGTAGTTGGATGAGAATGCGCCCTCTAGGCTCTTTTTTGTCCCTAGTTGATGAACTGTCCACACTGCAGCACTCTGTTTCTGCAGGCTCCCAGCAGTCACCCATTAAGCTTACAGCGTCTAGCGCTTCTGTATCCACAGCCCCAAAATGTTCCTAATTCCTTGTGCAAACCAGCTGCAAAAGCCACACTTCTTCCACACAGACTTTGTGTTACATCCCCATGTCGCCTCGAGAACACTTGATGAAACAACTCAGGCAGGGAGGAGAGGACTCGTGTTGGCTCATGATTTCAGAGGACTTCATTTGTCATGGAGGGGAAGACATGGTGGAGTAGCTTAATCCATGACAGTGGAGCATGTAGCAGAGACTGCTCCCATCACAGAGGACTGGGAAGCAGGGCCAGAGGGCCCTTGAGAAGCCCTCAGTGACCTACTTCTCCTTGCTGAGCCCCTCTCTAAAAGTTGCACAGCTTCCCAAAAGAGTGCTACCAGCTGTGTACCAAGTACTCAAAATAAGGGTGGGAAAGGGAGACCCAAACCATACTAGTATTTGGTTTAGCTATAATAATAAATATCTTTATTTTTTTAATGTTATTTTAATCTTTTAACCTCTTTTAAAGGTAGAGAAAATAAAAATCCTTCTGCGAAACGTGGACTTGACTGACATAAAGGTCGGCTCAGTTGAGGAGTTCCAGGGACAAGAATACCTGGTCATCGTCATCTCCACTGTAAGCTCGCTCGCTCGCTCTCTCTCTCTCTCTCTCTCTCTCTCTCGCTCTCTCGCTCTCTCGCTCTCTCGCTCTCTCGCTCTCTCGCTCTCTCACTCTGGCTAGCTGGCATGCACTTAACATTGCTGGTTATTTAGTGAGTGATAGACATATTCAAATAAAATGAAAGAACCCGATGCACAGTGTAAGACTGCACTGCAGGCTAGAGACTCCTAGATTCCAGTGTTTGCAGAAGCGCTGATGACAGCACATTGTTCAACAAAACCCAAAGGATCTAGGAAGGAATAGGCCATGGAGGAGTAAGATGGCGAAAGACCAGTGTGGCAGGAAGCAGAGGTAAATGAGTCTCTCTGAGTTTAAAGCCAGCCTGGTCTACATAGTGAGTTCCAGGGCAACCATGGCTACACAGAGAAACCCTGCCTCAAAAAAAAGGGGGGGCGCTAGGGAGCAGAGTGGGTGGGTGTCAGGAGAACCCAATACAGTGGCCTTTGCGCCACCATGCAAGGACAACTGCACTCTCACACCACTGCCTGTTAATTGTTAAATGTCCCTACTGCAAGGACATGCTAACTGTAGGTAGAAAACTCAGATGCAAAAGAGAGAAGTAATACCATCTAAAACTCTACTGCAGAGGCTGGAGAGATGGCTCAGCGGTTAAGAGCACTGACTGCTCTTCCAGAGGTCTTGAGTTCAATTCCCAGCAACCACATGGTGGCTCACAACCATCTGCAATGCAATCTGATGCCTTCTTCTGGTGTGTCTGAAGACAGATATACATATACATAAAATAAATAAATAAATCTAAAAAAAAAAACATAAAACAAAAAAAAAAAAAAAAAAAAAAAAACCTCTACTACCCGACATAACCAGTTAGCGTCTGGGGGTTTCCCTGTCTGTAGACTGAAAAGTGCTGATAGAAGCCCTGTCTCATTTTAAATTAAATAAGGTCATGTTGCTTCTTAACCTTAACCTCTCTGTTTGCAAGTATTGAGAAAAACAGTTAAAATACCATGTTCCTTCATCTTTGTGTCCCTAGGTGCGGTCAAATGAAGATAGATTTGAAGATGACCGTTATTTTTTGGGTTTCTTGTCCAATTCAAAAAGATTTAATGTTGCAATTACAAGACCCAAAGCACTGCTGATCGTTCTGGGAAACCCTCATGTGCTTGTCAGAGTGAGTTTGCAGGACCCTGGATTGCCATTGTCCTGATGTGGGAAGGGAGGGAAGGACACAGGTCTCAGGAAATGACTTCTTCACTCAGCATGCACCTGCACCAGGAGACTGGGCCTCACTCACTGTGTCTCTGGTCTTCCTTCATCAGGACCCCTGTTTTGGAGCGCTGCTAGAATACAGTGTTACCAATGGTGTCTACACAGGCTGCGATCTACCTCCTGAACTCCAGGCTCTCCAAAAGTGAGCACTCCAGTCCACTTCCTAAGAGGTGGGCTCTTTAGGACTCCCTAAACACCCCCCATATTGGTTCTCCCTCAAAACCCCATGCACCCAAACCCACTGAAGCCTCAGGACCCGCCTGGATGCTTTCTTGACTCTTCTGACCCCTGGGCTGCAGCAACCATGTCTGGATGTTAGTGGTCAGTGCCACTCTACCTTGTGTACTTGGCAGGTAAGCAGAGTGCCGCGGAGGAGAGTGTGGCTCCCCGTGTTTACTTCCAGCAAGCTGTGGCTAGATGGCCATGCCAGGACCTGTGATACAGTGGAGTCTGCCGGTTGGATAAACAGCAGCCACAACAGGGAGACACTGAGCCTCACCCTATGGACCATTAGGTCCAGCCATGCTTCAGTCTTCTGTGACTCGTGTGGCTTCCTGGTCTCAAGACTGAATGTTGGTATAGGTGGGACCACCGAGTCAGCTGAGCTGCTCCTGCTTCCTTTTACTGACCTTGGTTCATAAAAGTTTGTTTCTGCCAGTGGGCAGTCACTGCCACTACCCTCCCCCCAAATAAACACTCCATAACCCCAGACCCCTTTCTGTCTTAGAAGGCACTGGTGTTAATGATAAGGGTGTCTTTCCTTTGCACCCTACTAGCTACAATCTTTGGAGTTGGTTCTACCATCATCTCCTGTATCCTGATCCAGATGTGTGTGAAAGCAGAAAAGACCACCAGCTCACCTGAGAACAGCCCCTGCTGGCTGTGTTGTAATGCCTAGGACTGAAGAGGGTCTTAAATGGAACCAGACCCACCTAGAACCCAGTATTTCTAGAAGGAGCAGTCAGTCAGGGCCTGTACTGGAGCCCTGCCTGTCTTCCCTGGCCTATCCCTGAATTCAGGTAAATACCAACTTCTAAGAGCCTTCGTAAGTTGGATGAGATGGGCTCCTTGATGAACCAAACTGGACTTGCAAGTCTGTGCTCAAAGACACTAAGCAAAGAATGAAAATTTGACCAAGCTCCCTCCCCCAGCTTAGGGGAGAGCGCAGCCAGTAATCTAGGGATTGTTGTTCATTAGAGAATAAGGTGAAGGTAAAATATGTGGAAGCAAGAATGCACCAGAAAGGGTCAGGCCAGACAGGACAGCGGCCCCTCCAGGTTTTGCTCTGGTATAAGGAGATGTTTCCAGATAGTGAATGGCTATTGAAAGAAGTTACTACTACAGACATACACAGTCCGCTTCCTAAAAGGTGGGCTCTTCAGGACTCCCCAACCCCCCACCCCATATTGGTTCTCCCTCAAAACCCCATGCACCCAAACCCACTGAAGCCTCAGGACCTGCCTGGATGCTTTCTTGACTCTTCCTGACCCCTAGGCTGCAGCAACCATGTCTGGACTTTAGGCAGTGATGGAGAGATACTGAGCCAAGGAATCCTGCAGAAGTTTGTGTATAGCTCCTGGGAGGAGAGAACATGTGGGTGGCCCAGGGGGGTCAGGTGACAATCCTAGAAGCCCCCGCGAGCTGGCACAGCTCCATGAATGTTGACAGTGGGTGAAGTGGAGATGCTGGGTTAACAAGCATATCCGCACTGGCTGGCGTCCCATCACAGTGTTTAACTGGGCACTCCTGGGTCGGGACATGGCTGCAGTGAAGAGGCATCCGGGAGCTTTGGAGAGGACGCCCCACAGCATTTATGTGCAGGCACTAGCCTGGAAAAGAGGGTTCGGGCTTCCTTGCCCTTGTCTGCAACATCTCACGAGGCAGCCTCTGCGACTATGTGGAGCCTGGGTCCCAGTGAAGAGCAGGAGAGCTGAGGTGTAGAACTAGAACCCTCTGGCTACCAGACACCATCTGACCCCAGAGCGGGCGATCCGCCTCTTTCCGTGCACAGAGATAGGGGGGACCAGGGCTTTGGCCCAACCCTGATGCAAGGGGATGGTCAATATGAACTCGATTCATTTCATTTAAAAAAAAAAAATTTTTTTTTTTTTTTTGCAAAGTCATCGCCAACGCCGCAGCTACGTGGAGGGTGGGGGGGCTGGGGGCGGAGCCACGCCGCGGAGTTGCCGCAGGTAAACAGCCCCCCTCCCCGGCGGGAGCGGGCCGCGCGGCCCAGGCAGGAGAGCCGCCGCCGCCCCCGAGAGGGACGCAGGGCGCGGGCCGGCTACAGCGCACGGCGGGGGCGGCGGCGGCCCGGCGCCCTGGCAGCTCGACCCCTCTCGCGGGGCGGCGGACCCCCGAGCCCCGCCGCATTCCTGCTGACATCCCTTTTCCTGCGCCCTGTGCCCCGCGCCCCGGTGACCTCGGTCTCCATCGCCCCCCGCCGCCCTCTCTGGCGCGGGGCCCCGCCCGCGCCCCCCGCCCGTACCCCGCCGGGACGCGCCCCCGCCCCCCATGCACCACCTCCTGGAGCAGTCGGCGGACATGGCGACCGCGCTGCTGGCGGGCGAGAAGCTGAGGGAGCTGATCCTGCCTGGCTCGCAGGACGACAAGGCGGGCGCGCTGGCCGCGCTGCTGCTGCAGCTCAAGCTGGAACTGCCGTTCGACCGCGTGGTCACCATCGGCACCGTGCTGGTACCCATCCTGCTGGTCACCCTGGTCTTCACCAAGAACTTCGCAGGTGAGGCAGGGCGCGCGTCCGCAGGTGTTTAGCGCCCAGAGTCTGTGCGCGCTGGCTCTCAGCGCCAAGCAGCTAGTTCCAGCTGGACCGCACCCACCCGGGCCAGGCGGTGAGGCATTGCCTGCAGGTCTCATCACAGACCTTGGGCACCACCTCAGTCTGGCATGAGGGGTTGAGATAGGGCCGCCTGAGAGACCTCCTCTGTTTTACTGTTGTTTGGTCTTCCATTCCTTCAGCCTCAAACCATGAGGAGAATAGGCCTGTCCTACACTTGCTGGCCCTCAGTATGAATGGGATGTGGGGTCTGAGTTGTAGAATGTCACAGGAGGTGATGGTAGGGAGGACCAGAGAAGGATGAGAGTTGAGGGCATTGCTTGGGATACTGAAAACCCCATGATGCTGCATGGGATTCTTGGGGCTGACAGTGTAGGAAAGTGAAGTTACTACTCCTGAGGAACTCTAAATTACCCCTTTCCAAAGGTCTTCTGCAGAGGAGGCCAGATAGGGGCTGGCCCTGGAGGACATCAAGCAATGATGTTCCAAGAGGCCACCCTTGACTGGCAAAGGCAGTCAGTGTAGGTAGAAGGTAGAGCAGGTCAGGGAAGAGTGAATGGGTTGAGAAGCTGATGTGTTAGGTCGATAGAACTGGGCCTGCTGTATGAGGGAGCCTGTGGGTGCATCTGTGGTCATACGCAGGAGAGTACACATGTATAGTGGGCCCTGCCTAAGGTGACATGAACTGATTTGAAAGGCACTAGGGAGCTGGCTTCTGGTGACACACAGAGATGGGAAATAGCATCCCCCACCTGGACCTGAGCTGAGGCAAGGATTCAGGTGTCCATATCCACAAATCTAATCTGTGGCCAGAGATGCCAGTTTCAGAGCAGGAAGAAGACTGTCAGTCAGGACTCCAGAGTTCCCCTGGAGGTGCAGGTCGATCTGCCGTCTGCAGCTACTGAGCAACAAGAACAGGTATTCTGATACCCACTTCTTCACCCATCATCCACAGGTGCCTCACCTTTCAGGAAACTCCAGGACCTAGGGATGTCCGACCTGAGGGCAGGCATCCTTCAGACTGCTTAATACCATGCCAAAGGCGGAGGAAGTTCTCCTGGTTTCCATCCGTGGACACCAAAGGCCTGACACTCAGTCACACCCAGGTGTGTGTATAAAGGGACCTTTGGTCATGCTGATCACAGTACCAGCAATGGAGTGGCTGGCTTACAACAGAATGTACCTTACAGTTCCAGGGGCCAGGTGTAGGTGAGGCTGAGTTCTCTCCAGAGTCCCTTTCTTCCTAATGAGCAGTGGCTGCAGACCTTCCCTGGTATCCCTTGGCTTATAGCTCCACCAACCAAGACCTATCCTCTGTTAGGGATTTCCCCATGTCTGTTACCCTCCCTTGAGTCACAAGTATATCGTAAGGTTGGGAGTGTTCTCTCAGTTTATTTACATCTACAAAGGCTGTTTCTATCAGTCCAAAATACAGGGCCAGGACAACAGCAGATACTTGGGGGAACACAGCTCTATCTATGACAGAGGTAGTAGGCAGCTTCAGATGTGGGTGGACTGGGCCATCTTTGATGATCCCTTGATATGATCCCTATACTCAGACACTGCTGGCCCAGCTTGTCACCTGTGGGACTTCCAAACACCCTGCATCTGAGTGGGCCTGGAACCACCAAGGTGTCCTCCATGTTAGACCAGATCCTGGACCCACTGCTTCAATCCCCCTGTGCTTTCCCACAGAACTGCAGGTGCCCACCTAAGGCCCACGTTTCCTAAGTCCTCCTACCCATGCTGAGATAGGCCTACCACAAGTGTGAGGAGAGGTCCTAGGGCCTACCTAGCAAGGATGAGGCCCTATGCTTGACTAGTAAGCTTGCTCCTGGCTGAGAGGAGAGACAGAAGGTACGACCAGTCTTACTTGTAACCTCTGCCCTCCCTGACTTCCGGCACAGTTCTGAAGCACTGATTGGCTGAGAGGAGAGACAGAAGGTACAGCCAGCCTTACTTGTAACCTCTGCCCTCCCTGACTTCCGGCACAGTTCTGAAGCACTGATTGGCTGAGAGGAGAGACAGAAGGTACAGCCAGCCTTACTTGTAACCTCTGCCCTCCCTGACTTCCAGCACAGCACTGACTGCTTCTTTTGGCTTCGATTCAGGACAGCCCAGTAGCTGCCTGGAGCTCTTCACATCCTTTGTCCCACAGAACCAGAAGTATCCAGGGACCCCAAACACAAGAGACTCAGATGTGGGGAACGGGTACCTTAGTGGCTCCTTCTCTCAAGGTCCCATCATTTCTTGGGGACTACTTGGTGAGAGCATAGAAGGTAGGACAGGGACATCCAGGACTCTATGCCAGGGTTCTCAGTGGTGACCGACTTCCTGAAAGATTTTGTTCTTCTGGCCTCCAGATCTGTGAGGTACATGTCTGCTGTTTTAAGCCAACCACCCCACTTCTGTGGGTACTATAACCTGTGTGACCAGTGGCCCCTCCATTTTATTTTTCTGCATACACCTGGGTCCTACCTATAGGGGCATTCAATCCTGAATGTTAGAGGAGGGTGCTGTTTGGATAACCCTTGTAGAAGGTGCCTGCCCTCCATATAATGGGTTACGCTATGTTCCCCAACCTTTGAGCCCAGCACTGGTGATCTCCACTCAGCAGAAGCTAAAGGTAGAGCTCGGGGTTTAAGAGAGACCCAAGAAAATCTCAGACGACTCCTGTCTGGAGACCGGCTAGTAATGGAGCCAGGGCAGCTATGAAATAAACCCCCTGCCACTCAGGCAGGCGAAAGAGTCAGGACACAAAGACCAGAAGTGGGAGAAGGGGAAAAAGGCAAAGAGCCACCAGATCTCTCAGACCCAGACTGGGAGGCCAGCAACGACTTTTCCTGAAATAGTCAAATGATCGGGTCCCACGTACTTGGGGTTATTTCTGGATATCACCTGGGTGTGAGTGTCCAGCTCACAGAAGTTGCATGTTACCCAGTGTGTGTCTCGTTCTCAGCACTCTTTCTTCTTAAGGAAAAACAAAGTGTCCTATACTGACTAGCACAGGTGGGTCCTGCACCCGGCTGCTGGGCTTTCCCTGGGCATCCCACCCAGCCGGGCAGATCTCTGTGGTGGGTCTGTGAGAACTGAAGGCACTCAGATACCAGTCCATCTCCTTTTTCCCTGTGGTCCCTGAAAGTCAACCCTTTCTGTCCCAGGTATGGGTCCCCACCCCTGCAAGACCTGCAGCACTCTGAAGCATCCACCCCTGTGACTGCAGGAAGTATCGGGATGGAGCGCTCCCCCTACGCACATACACACATGAAGCAGGCAGCTTGTAAGAAGCCAGGGCCTCCTGTTATCTGCCCACACTGCTGGAACAAACTAGCACCAACTCTGGCTTTAAATGGTGCTCGGGACTAGGGTGTGGCTTGGCAGCAGAGAGCTTCCTTAGCATACTAGCAGTCCTAGGTTGATGTCCAGCACCTTCCATGGGCCAGAAAAAACTGGTGAGGTAGCTCAGTGAATAAAGATGCTTGCCCCAAGCCTGACAACAGGATGGGCAAACTGTAGGCAGGGCTGGTCCTGATGGAACTTCCATTGGCAAGTCTGAGTGCACCTTCACAGCCAAGCCACCTCACGACATTTGGCTCAGGCCTTTTCTATCCACCACTACCTTCCTTTGAAATGGACCCTTGTGTTCCCTTGTCCCACTCAGATAATCCAGGATCATCTCCCATAAAATCCTTAATCCCAGCTGCAGAGTTGCTTTTACGACACAAAGCAACAGTCCCAAGGTGCAGAAGTCAGGATGTGGGAGCTGTCATTCCACCATAAAAGAGTTGGGGAAGGGTTTTGGATCTGCCCTGGGGGTGAGGAGAGATGAGCTGGTTGTGAGCTGGTTGTGAGCTGGCTAGAGGCAACAGCCTCAGCAGAACCTTGAAAGTTTTTTCTTCCCCAAGTGGCAGACTAAGTGAGCTGGACCATGTGCAGGCTGGACCCAAGGAGTGGGCTGGAGATGTGTCTGGAGCCCAAGTTCATTCCCAGCCCTGGGCAGAATTTCAAGTAAAAAACCCTACAGGTCTGTGCCCTTACAATTCAGACCTGCTCTAGCTGAAGCTGCAGCAGTGCCCTGTGGCCATGGCAGTTGACCCCCTGCCACCGTGATGACAGTCTCAGCTTAGTAGTTTCCTTGGCTAGAAATCTCAGTGTACTCTCATGACCCAGCAGTCCAGGTCTAAACAGTACTGTCCTGTGGGGAAAGACGGTTCAGCAGCACGCTGCAGAGCTAGCCCTGTGTGCACTGAGATGGACCAGCTTTCATGTCTCCTCCTTGAGCCCCTGTACTTACCCAGACAAGAAGCCATCACCCCTGGGAAATCCCAAGAGAGGAGCCTCAGACAGCTCCATGCAGCCACTGTGTCAGGACAGAGCATCCAGTGTCTGTGTACCTGCCATCCTGCCCAGTTCAGGCTCAGCACAAGTCCACAGCATCAGCACCCTATGGTAGCCAACCATGCGTGGACACCTGCCCTTCTTTAGGTCCTTTGGTATCTGCCATGCCATCAGAAGCGCCACGTGCCTCTGCAGACACAGGCCAACCAAGGAGGAGTGGAAGTGCCTGAGGGAGTATGGGGATTCTCTCCTCTTGCTTGCCCAGCTTACAGCTTGGCTGTGCATGTAGAGATGGACTTGATTCAAGGTGGGACTCAAATTTCCTGAGAGAAGACCACTTACCCTTCTGTGGTTTTAGGGATCAGCTGTAAGGACCGAAAAAAAAAATAAAATAAAATAAAATAAAATAAAATTCCATTTTTTTTTCAACCAAGAGAGCCGATTCCTTTGCTGTCCCCATGTGCTCTCCTCAGAGCCCAGCTCATCCTGGCCTGGACACCTGTCCTCCAGGACCTCAGGTTAAAGGGATCAACTTTCCATGACTGTCCCTAGCCTCCTCCTCCACCCCTGTCATGGCCAGGCACTCAGCTCTCATGTAGACATGGCCCCACCTTCAGGAAGCCCCAGTATCTGACCATCTAACCAAGGCTCACTCTTATCTTTATCTAGCCTACCCACATCTCCATTGGAACTCTCCATACCTTCCCAGGCCATATAGCCACTGGTCTTGGGGTTCCCCTTGACTGAATTATGTTCTGATAGTCCTTGAGGCCTAAGTGTCTTTGACTCTTCATGATGAGAGGCTATGTGGGCAGGTACTCCAAATGGTGACCAAGGTCCTAGGCTAAGTTAGAATGGGGCCAGAACCCCTATATATTGCTGGTACCACAGGAAGCACATGGAAGCAATGAGGTCTCTGTCCCCTGCCTGCCTCTTGGACCCCTGAAGACATCGACTATGACTAATGTCTGTGTTGGTTACTTTTCTTGTTGCTGTAGCAGAGACAACCTAACTGGGAGGATTTGATGTGCTTTATGGTTTCAGGGGCTAGCGCATGGGATAAGGCATATGGCTGGGGTGGCTTCATTCGTGGCAGGGGCTCCTGGTGTGGTGTGGAGCTCTTTCACACTGAGGTATATATAGGCCCTCCCTAGATTCATGCTTCGAGCTAGAACCCACACCCCAAAGAGTCCACAACCTACCAAAACAGTGCCTCCAGCTGCGGCCCAAACGTTCAGACACATAGGCCTATAGGGGACATTTGATACTCAAACCCTCACGTTAGTCTGCCAGCAAGCCTGGGTCTCTGCCATCTCCCTGTCCAGACGAGCCGGTTAGACCCCGTTACTTTCTGATCTCAAGACTGTGGTGAAGGGTTTTAAGCTGGAGCCAGTCTTGAGTGTATGAGAGATAGCTAAGGCATATCTGGCTTGGATTAATGCCGTAGGAAAGCATAGCCTGGTACCTAAGGGATCATGACCCAGTCTGGTGGACTTTGAGCCTCCAAGTTTTTCTGAAAACTAACTGAAAGCATAAGATTGCAAAACAAGACTGAACACAGCCCAGTACAAGCATGTGTGACGTCCTTTGCTTCAGGACATGTGTCCACATAAACCAAATGCAGACAGGCCCTTTGTTCATTTTCAGTGACAGATGTGGCCAGCCAGTGAGCATGCCCTAACACCAGCACCCAGGGTTCCCATATTTCTCTTCCTCCAAGACAGGGGGACTTGTGAGACCCTTTACTCCTGTCACAGGCACTGGGCCTCAGTGACTGCCTCTGGCTAGATAGGAGCCTCTAGGCCAGCAATCCTGGTGGTGCAAAGCCAGTGGCCAAGACTGGCATTTGGTCCCCGTGGGATGCTGAGAGAGGAACTCTGCTGCCCGCATGGTCTGTCTTGATCCCCTCTAGACCTCAGTTTGTTCTGTACATACAGTCTTTATGGATTTTCTAGACCAAGATGAATAGTATAGGTCAGTTTCCTCAGCTCATACATTCAGGTCTTAACCCCTGGCTAACCACTTCATAAGTGGTACTCAGGATTGGAACTGTACACACAACATTGTAGTGTGAGGGAAAACTGGCCTTAGAGGAGTGGGGAACAGCAGTCCCTGCATAAGGCAGGCAGCTCTACGGGAGGGGCTGTAGAGCCCAGCCACCTGCATAGGGAGGGGTCTGAGCAGAGATGAGATCAGGTCCATCCTATGCCCTTCATCTCAAGACCTGGTCTTCCTCAGGCTAGTCCCACCTCTTGCCCTAGCCCGTGTCTCCTCTCTACCCTCAGAGGAACCAATTTACTGTTATACTCCGCACAACTTCACCCGTGACCAGGCGCTGTACGCCCGTGGCTACTGCTGGACAGAGCTGCGGGATGCGCTGCCCGGCGTGGATGCCAGCCACTGGCCATCGCTGTTTGAGCACAAGTTCCTGCCCTACGCACTGCTGGCCTTTGCTGCCATCATGTACGTGCCCGCACTGGGCTGGGAGTTTCTGGCCTCCACACGCCTCACCTCCGAGCTCAACTTCCTGCTTCAGGAGATCGACAACTGCTACCACCGAGCGGCCGAAGGTCGTGCCCCCAAGATTGAGAAGCAGATCCAGTCCAAGGGGCCAGGCATCACGGAGCGTGAGAAGCGAGAGATCATTGAGAACGCCGAGAAGGAGAAGAGCCCGGAGCAGAATTTGTTTGAGAAGTACCTGGAACGCCGGGGCCGCAGCAACTTCCTGGCCAAGCTGTACTTGGCACGGCACGTGCTGATCCTGCTGCTCAGTGTGGTCCCCATCTCCTACCTATGCACGTACTACGCCACCCAGAAGCAGAATGAGTTCACCTGTGCCCTGGGCGCCTCACCTGACGGGCCGGTGGGTAGCGCTGGGCCCACGGTGCGCGTCAGCTGCAAGCTGCCATCCGTGCAGCTGCAGCGGATCATTGCAGGTGTGGACATCGTCTTGCTCTGCTTCATGAACCTCATCATCCTAATCAATCTCATCCACCTCTTCATCTTCCGCAAGAGCAACTTCATTTTTGACAAACTACACAAGGTGGGTATCAAGACGCGCCGGCAGTGGCGCCGCTCGCAGTTCTGCGACATCAACATCCTGGCCATGTTCTGTAACGAGAACCGCGACCACATCAAGTCGCTTAATCGGCTGGACTTCATCACCAATGAGAGCGACCTCATGTACGACAACGTGGTGCGTCAGCTTCTGGCTGCCTTGGCTCAGTCCAACCACGACACCACACCCACTGTGCGGGACTCTGGCATCCAGACCGTGGACCCCAGCATCAACCCTGCAGAGCCTGATGGCTCTGCCGAGCCACCCGTGGTCAAGCGGCCCCGTAAGAAAATGAAGTGGATCCCCACCAGCAACCCGCTGCCGCAGCCCTTCAAGGAGCAGCTGGCCATTATGCGCGTGGAAAACAGCAAGACCGAGAAGCCCAAGCCAGTGCGCAGAAAGACAGCCACAGACACGCTTATTGCCCCGCTGCTGGATGCTGGTGCCCGGGCTGCCCACCACTACAAGGGTAGTGGAGGTGATACAGGCCCCTCCTCTGCCCCGCCTGCTGCCTCTGAGAAAAAGCATACCCGTCACTTCTCCTTGGATGTTCATCCCTATATCCTAGGTACCAAGAAGGCCAAGACTGAGGCAGTACCCCCTGCCCTACCAGCCTCCCGGAGCCAGGAAGGTGGCTTCCTGTCCCAGACAGAGGAATGTGGGCTGGGCCTGGCTACAGCACCCACCAAAGGTAGGGAGCCAGGCAGGTGGGGGACCGAGCAGGATGTTGCTTCCCAGGGAGCCCCACCCCCCACCACACCCCCATCCCCGCTCTAGGGCACAAAGAGGGAAAGCACCCGAGGGCGGTGTAGATGAGGTGGTGACCAGGCTAGCCAGCTTGGTCACAGCAGAGGTAACAGATGGATTGCTCCTAAAGTGAGGGGCAGGTCTAATAGGGGTCTGGATGCTCCCATAAGGCAGAGGATGAGGAAGACAGGACTGCAGTCACCAAGAAACATACCTCTTTAGTCAATAATGGCTTCAGGCAGATGTGAGCCACTGGGGGGCAGAGGGGCGGGAATTCAGCAATTCAGCAAACAGCATTGCTATTCCTGGGGAGTTAGAGTTAGCCAGGCTGGCTGCTAAATGCAAGGGTGCCTGCCATCCATGGACGTTAGGGGCCCGGTAGGTACCCATGGGTGGCACCGGGAGGGCGGTAGCAGCGAGTGAGCCAGATTGTGATGCGCCTGTGTTCCTGCCTGTTTTCAGATGCTCCGCTCCCCGAGAAGGAAGTCCCATACCCCACAGAGCCTGCCCGGCCAGGGCTTCCACCTGGGGGCCCATTCCATGTCTGCTCACCCCCCACGGCCCCTGCTGCTGCATCCCTGTCACCAGGCAGTCTGGGCAAGGCTGACCCCCTCACCATCCTGAGCCGAAATGCCACTCACCCCCTGCTCCACATCAGCACGCTATATGAGGCCCGGGAAGAGGAGGAAGGAGGGCCCTGTGCACCCTCAGACATGGGCGACCTCCTCAGCATCCCCCCACCCCAGCAGATTCTCATCGCCACCTTCGAGGAACCACGGACAGTTGTGAGTACTGTGGAGTTTTGAGGGCCAGGGCCTCCCAGGCCACCAGAAACTCTCCACATGAGCCAGGGATGGCCCAGCTGAGCCTAGGCTTGAGTAGATCTGAACTCTGCTCACCCAGTACTGCCCACACCCCCTCAGCCTCCTGTCTGCATGCCACGGGGCCCAGCACTCCTTCCACCTGGCTCACCATGGCATCCACAAGTGCAGGCTGGGGCTTGAGCACAAGGTGGGATAGGGTGCCCACCCTGGGCATCAGGCGCCCCCACAGTGTGCTGGGCCGCAAGACGAAGAGTTTATTTTTTTAGTGGGTTTTCATTGTGGGCTGACACAACTTGGCACACCCAGTTGGGCCCAGCCTAGAGGTTAAGTGAGGAGGGTGCTGGGGAAGGTGGCACTGGCCTCAGGACAGACCCCAGGGGTCACTCAATTAAGGGCCTGGCCCCTGCAGAAGGCCCTGATGCCTTCAGGTGGGGGGACAGAGGGCTGCCCCAGGTCCGAATCAACATGCACTTTCTCCACGTAGCCTGACACACACTTTATTTTTACTATGATTACTGTAACCGACGAGCTTGTTATCATCAGGAGAATGAGGGTGCATTTAAACCAGAGGATGATGTGTGTGAGCAGCCTCTAGGCGGGTGTGAATGTGCCAAGTAAACAGGTGTGAGTACAAGCACCTGCACCTGCCTGAATGATTGAGTGTGCCAGAGAGGCACAGTGCCCATGTGCAAGTGAGCTCACCAACACAAGCAGGAGGCAAGTGTGCCATGAGTGAGCGTGAGCATGTGTGAGTGTGCGAGTGAGCAAGCGAGCGGCTGGCACCCACGTGAGCAGTGGGTGAGAGCAGGCATAGGTGCCAGGGTGCAAATGAGGGAAGGAATAACAACGCAATAACCACATCCCCCTTCCCTGGGTCCCCAGCTGCTGGCCGGATCCTTTCCCATGGGAGTCCAGGCCCCACTGGCCCCGCCCCTATTACCTCAGCCACGCGCCACGTGACGAAGTATTAACAAGGTAGCACTGAGCATATCAATAAATACTATTCTGATAACTCCCTGTGCCTTGAGGCCCTGCCTCCCTGTGCTGGCGGTTCGTGCCCAGCCTGGGCATCTCTTGAGGGCACTGGGAAACAGTGGGCAGGGCCAGGCAGTCCAAGATGCAAGAATATCATGATGGCCTCCACCCAGAAGTGTGAGGAGGGGGACTATGGGGTACTGGATTGTGGGGCTGTGGAAGGACGGAGTATCCAGAGAGCTCTTGGGAATGAGGGACATAGTCTTTCAGTTACTGCTCCATTGCTGTGAAGAGATGCCATGACGACTTAAAGAAGGAAACATTTAATTGGAGGATTGGCTGTAGTTTCAGAGGGTGAGTGCATGAACAACATGCAGGGAGTAGAGGGGCAGGCAGGCAGGCACAGGAGCAATAGCTGAGAGCTACATCTTGATCTGCAGGCAGGAAGCAAAGAGAGAGAGAGAGACTAGGTCTGGCATGGGCTTTTGGAACCTCAGAGCCCACCCCAGTGACACCTTTTCTAACAAGGCCACATCTCCTAGTCCTTTCTCAACAGTCCACCAACTTTAGTGTTTTGGTGGAAACCAAAGATTCAGATACGTGATGTATGGGGGCCATTCCTCTTCAGACCACCATATAAATAGCATGACCCAAGGCTCTGTTAGGTTTATTACCCGAGACCACAGAGCTGGCAGGATCCAGAAAGGGTTCTTCGCTAGTTGCGGTCAGGATGCGCTTATGTTCATCAGAAGGTCCACAGCAGGGCTTCGCCCTCAGGTCCAGGGTTCAGTGAGACAAAACTGGCCCTGTAGAGCTCATTCAGGGGCTTAGGCTGAATCTCAAAATGGAGGGGCTCTGCTGAGATCAGAGCAGCCACCTCTGCCTGGCCTGTGCCTCCTGAAGGCTCCTTAACCAGCTATGGGACAACCCTGAGGTGGTTAGGACAAAATGTTCCCATCCCATGTCCTCCACTGCAGCAGCTGCGACCACAGTGAGAGCCTAAGCATGTTGTACCTGCTGACCACGCAGAGACCACACTCTGGTTTTATCATCTGTTGTAATGTCTTATTATCATCCACTTATGCTCAGGACAGATCACAAGACCCCTGCCATTGGTTTCATTGGGGGATGATAGGGGCAAGTCTCAGGGAGTTTGCATGTGCTAGGCAGGTGTTCTTTCCCTGAATTACACTTCCAGCTCAGATGCCTGCCACAGGAAAGGCATTTATTGTTCACAGATAATAGAGGAGACACCCCACATCACCCAGGGCCACACCGGGGAGCACCAGGGTGAGGCCCTGGCAGACGGAGTGAGGGGAAAACAAAGCTATGGGCTTCCACAGGGAGGAACAGGTCAGGCAGGTGAGAGACAGGGAATCATCCAGTATGGGTGCTGGACTCACATCTGTGCCCTAGTTTCTGCCTTGGAGTGACTGGGGCAGGTGGAAAATGAGACAGAGTGTGGGGAAGGGGAAGAAATGGGCACTGTACATAATGTCTGTCACCTGCCAGCTCTACGGAGCAGCCTGCCTTAGAAGAAGAACACCTGTCCAGAGCCACAGGTCAGAGGATCAGAATACAGCAAATAGCCGGATAGGATACCACAGCACTTGGGATGCAGAGGCAGACAACTCACCAAGTTTGAGACCAGCCTCATCTTCATAACTAGTTCCAGACTAGCCAGGGCTACATAGTAAGACCATCTCAAAGTCAAACCAAAATAATACAATACAGAAAAGGCATGTTGTCCCCCCCAAAAAATATACCCTAAACTGATGCTGGACACTGTCCTTGGCATTCCAGGCTGCGTTCAATCAACATTCCCACACATTCTAGGAAGGGACTTTTGAGACCCAAAGGAACCCTGGGAGAAAATCTGGCTGCCTCCAGGCTACTCACTTCCCTGGAGAGGATAATCCCTGGTCTGACGGCCTACAACCACAAATTGGCCCCTACGTGATGATGGGCAGGCATGGCAGCTAAAGTAACCCAGAAACCTCAGGATGCTGGCCTCTTTCCTGCTCCCTGGCCCTCACATATCCGTCTGCTTCCTACGCATGGTCCATAATCTGCCCTTGCATGTGTTGTACCCACTCCCCACCATTTGAGCTCAGCCTGAACACCCTGGGGTTTGGCTCAGAGGGGAAGACACTCAGACCCTAGGGAACCCTTGGTCTGCATGATACCAAGGCCAGCTGCTATACTTTCTTCATAGGTCCTGTTTCCCAAGTGCCACTGACCATAGACTATCCAGACAGTGGCTGTGTGCGTGCGTGTGCTGCCCTGGAGCTTATACAGAACTGAAGTAGACATGGAAAAGGCTGGGTGCACTGGATCCAGGGGGCTGGCTCTTTGGGAGATGTGAAGCCAATAAAGCAACCACTTCTCACCTCTGTTCTTGGATAAAGCCTAGAGGGACCTCTCAGCAGAGTCCTGTGTGGGAGATCTTGGGTGCTTGGGCCGTGGAATGAACAACGCTGTATTTCCATGTGGAGTTGACTTGCAAGGGGCTGCTTCTGGGGAAGGGGCTCAAGTTAGTGTCCTGAAGAAGCAGGCAACACTTCAGTGGGTACTGGGCATACTGTCATCCTTGGAAGTGTTCTCTGGTTCCACGTTTCCATGAGCTATTCACCTTCCTGGAAGCAGATGGCCAGAGACCTGAAGAAACATAGTCCTGATCCCTGGGGTCAGACAAGGCTGAGCCCCTTGCCAACCTGGGGCTCTCTTTCTGGCCTCTACCCCAGCTCTACTTCTGTGGGACCTTTAGGATGGTCTATGCTGTTTTCAAACCTGGCCTCTCCTTACCCCCTGACTTTCTTCCCCTCTGCTTATTCCCAGTGGCTTCAGATAGCTCCTTTCTCTTTCTGAGGACTCTGGGCTCCTCTGGCCATGTTGAACCCTTTCCCTGCAAGCCTCACCTGCATTGACTCCCTGCATGGCTTGCCATAAAAAGCGCCTCCAGTGGCCGCTCTGCTGAACAAAAGTGTGTTCCATTTGACCAAGTCTATAAGACACCCACTCATCCTGTGACACAACAGAACCTGCTCGAACAAAGCAGGCCTGGGAACAGCTGTTAGAAAGCAGAGCTCAAGCTGGCATGCTTTACTCTAAAGCAAAGCCTAAGACGTAAGGGAGACCTGGTCTCTCCCAGCTGAGACCTGCCGTGGTTTCCCTGGCAGCGTGGCTGGACACGTCCTCCAGACACCATTTCCTATTTCTGGCTCCTGTAGACGCCAGCAGGTTAGAGGGCAGCTCTGGTTTTCCTCATCTGCCTCCCCAGCAGCCACTTAGCCAAAATAGAATTCTGGCACCTCAGGGTCAGCATCTACTTAAAATGTCATCCCATCCTCTGCTGCCTTCCTGCCTTCCCTTGGGCCAGCAGTCCTCGACCTACAGGATATCTCAGATCAGATACTACACGATTCATGACAGTAGCAAAATTGCAGTTATGAAGTAGCGACGAAATAATTTCATGGCCAGGGGTCACCACAACATGAGGGACTGTATTAAAGGACCGCAACATTGAAAAGGTTGAGAGCCGCTACCCTAGGACAGGCAAACAGGAGAGGTGGCATCACAGTCTGCCCACGGGAAAAGGACAGGCTCGGGGAGAACATGGCCTGCCAACCAGAACTAGAATCCAGGCCCCTTCCTGACACTAGCCTATCACTGAGGTTTTCAACCAAACAGCACAGGTACTAAGAGGAGCCTCGTTGTGCTCTGTGAACACAAAGAATGGGCCTGGCGGTCTCAGCTCTAAACCGGTCTCAGCTCTAAACCGTTAAGCTGCATAAATGTGGCTGAGGAGGCCAGAAGAGGAGAGGTGGCCACAGAACACAGACATAAAAGTAGTGAACAACAGGGATGAAACCGAGACCTCCAGAACAAACATGTGCTTCACTAAAGGAGCGAGGAAGGCAGAGGTCACCTTGAGGCTAGGCTCTTTGGGGGACCAGGGAGCTCTAAGAAGATGCTGGCAGCAAATACCTGCCAGCAGTCTCCATGCGGGTCTCTTGTGTAACAGACTGCTGGAGGGAATCCTGCCTGGTGCACGAAGAATTATCTCCCTCACAGTGGCCAAGTTCCAGGAGGGCCGTTCAGAGGAACAATGGCATGATCCCAAAGTTGCAACCTTTTCTTTTGGAACCTGAAAGGGCTGGATGGGGCAGCTGGGAACTAGGCAGAGCTTACTTCCTCTTTGGAGGGTCTGTGCCAGGGCCTGCCTTGGGTAGTTACTGTCTAGCTCCCACAGTAGCCTATCTTGGGGTACACAAACGGAGACATGTCCACCATGGGCTCACCTGGCTCCTCTCATCCACTCACCAACCTTGAGCAAGAGGATCTGCAGCCCTCTGCAGCCTGAGGGGGCCAACTGGCCACACTCTCTGCCCTGCTCTTTAAGGTGCCATAGGAGACTGGTGAGTTTGAGGACTGGGTTAAGATACAGGGCACTTGCGAGGCTGTCCCTGGGGACCCGCCCACCCTGAGATCTCCCCCCACCCCCCACCCCCGCAGTCTCTGGGCTCTCAGTCACATGCAGCTGAACACGTAGCGAGGTCCTGATGGCTTGGGGCTGACTGGGCCAGCTTTTGCTCCTTAGTCCTGCCCTTGAGCCTCTCCACTTGGCGTGCGATTCTCCAAGGAAACCAGAAGGGCGCCTCATACGATCCCTAGTTTCTGTCCCAGTCCAGTGCGTTGACGGCTCCCTAGACGCCAGGCCATCGTGCGAACGCTTAAAGAACGCAGCCCCGTCGCACAGACTCGGCTGTGGGGCCAGCACCCCGCAGCGGGCTGTGGGTTGCGCTCTAGGACCTGGGGGCGTCGGGCAGGTAGGCGGGGCCCTGCGCCTAGACCCCGGCGGGGGCGGGGCCTCGTGCGCGCAGCCCTGGGAGGTGTTTCCCGGCATGCTGCGCGGCCCGCACCCTCGGCCTGTCCGGCCCGTCCGGCCGCCCCGCCCCGCCCCGGCCCACCCCGTCAGCCCGGCGACGCGCGCATGGAGGCCGGCTGAGGAGCGCCGCCGCCTCGCTCGGTACGCCGTGGCCTGACCGGGCGGGCTGGCGGGCGGGGGCTCCTCGCGCCTCGACGGCGCGTGCGGGAGGGTGCGGGTTGCAGGTGGGGACCGCGAAGGTCCAGGGCCACGTATCCCACCGGGTCGGGCTGACCCAGGACGGTGTAGATTTTCTGGGACTCGGGAGTCCCAGAGAGAACCCGGACGCTCAGAAGCGCTCCGCTGGCTTTGGGACGTCAAGAGCTTCTTTAGAAGTGGGACAGTCTCCAAGCTGTCGTGCTCCCCAAGCGGAGGGGCTGTAGGTCCGCTGGTCCTGTGAGACGCAGCTGTCTCTGGGCCTCCATCTCTTGCCTCCCTAGGAAGACTCATCTTGCGGTGGCCGTGATACTGTGGGCAGGATGCCAGCGGGGCTCTGGCAGGGTGGACTGGTAGCCAGGAGCCTGCAGGCTCCTACAGGGCATCTCCAGGTGGACAGAAACCAGGTCCCGGGAGGGCTGGCTAGGCTTCTTCATCTCCGGTTTGTTTCCTCTTCCGGCCCTCAGCTCTGCCACACTTAGGTAAAATATGTCCTGCTGGAGCAGGTTTTCCCGGGTCCTGCAGTGTCCAGCCTTCCAGAAACGGAGAAGAGGAGGCCAGGACTTTTGCACACCCTGTCATTTCTTTCTTGGTTTTCTGAGTAGGCAATGAAGGCTTGTATAGTTTTTCCAGTTGGTCGCGGTCAGCTTTTGACCAGTGGTAGGAAGCAAGCTGCTATCTGAGAAACAGGTTTGTTTTTTTTTTTTTTTTAAGAGATTGAAAAGCATGATGGGTGTGTCAGATCAGGATGGTAACAGGGTTTTGTAGACTGAGAAACTTAAACGTTTATTTCTTTTAGAGGTTGGGAATCCTAGATCGAATGCTAGTCTTTTGGGTTGTTGGTGAAGGCTCTGCCTATCTTGTCGCCCTTTCTCATTGTGTCCTCATAGCTGCTTAGTGTCTCTTACAAGGACACCAATCCCATCATGGGTCCTGCCTTATGGCCTCACCTGAGTTCAGTCGTCTCTTAAAACCCCTGCATGTTGATGTAATTATTTTGAGCCTTATGTTTTCAGTATATGAATTTGGGTAAGACACATTTAGTATGAATAGGACCCAGAAGAGAGACAGCTGTGGGGCTGGGCAGATGGGGAGCTTGACAAACATGGCTCTGGATCCAATGCCGAACCTCTCTGGTTACTTTGACCTAGTATGCCACCTCCTGTGGTCCCTGACATGAATGGGCCTTTTCTGCTCTTTGAGCCAACACTTTCTCTCTTAAAACCACAGATGGCTGGGAATTTTCAGAGGTCTAAGGCTAGTTCCCCTAGAAATTTAGCAGATGCTAAAAGTAATGTTGTTTAGCTTGTGGAAGCATCATGCCTGGTTGGTAGCAGGCCTGGAAAAGTATCCCTACAGTCCTGCTCATTGGGGAATGCTGGTTGAGGCCTCTTTGACAGAAATCCCAGCTCTGTCTTAGTGCCATGAAAGTTTACAGTGTGGTCTTGGCCAGGAAAGGGTCTGGAAACTGTCTGCTAACGACTGGGGATTTATGAAGAGATTTGTTCCATGGGGAGGTTGGATAGTAGGAAGACACTTCCTATGGCTTGGATATGTCTGAGAAGGATACATGGCAAATGTCGTGGAGGTACAGTGACTAGATGCTTGGGTGAGTGTGGGAGTGGAGGTCTCCCTCAGTTGCTCAGCCAGCAATAATGATCAAGGTAAGGAGGTATTGGTAAGCTAATGAAATTACATCTGACAGGCAGGATACCAAAGGATCAGAAAAGTTGTAGATTTGATAGTGCCAGGTACCCAGAATCACAGATTTCTGGCTTGAGGGGTGGGGAGAGGCTGTCAGTTAGCCTTCTTGCATGACCTCCCCTCCCAGCTGGCCCTGCTCTAGATGAGAGGCTGTATCCCAGAGCTGGGTGTTGTGTCTGACAGTGTGTCTGATGATCCAAGGGCTTAGGGCTTGTTTCCTGACCAGCTTGTGGACTCCTGCCTACTACACAACCAGAAGTAAGACCAGTCCTGCTGTGGACCAGCCAGGGAGTCTCCAAGGGTAGCTGTAGCCAGTGTTCTAGCTTTGGTGGCCTCCATACCCTCAAAAGCACAGAGGCACCCTGGACAAGCTTTAGAAGGTAGATCTACCAAGCCAACTGCAAACCTGCTGCGGCTCCACCTCTTAAAGGGCAGGGCAGGCAGAGCCGACGTGGTTCTTTCCCATTTGCTGGCTATGCTGCAGCCTCTGGTTGGCCCGCCCACTTATACAGGATGTTTTAAGTTTTCATCTCATGCTTTGGCTGCCTGGCGCTGCTGTTAGTAATACTGGTTTGCTTCCATGTGCTTAGCCAGACCAAGGATGATCCTCTCCTTTTCCACTGTTAGTCGCTGTTTGAGTTACCCTCCTGCCCCTGAATGGGGCTCCATGGAGTGGAAGGGACAATCCCTACACTGTTCTGGAAAGCAGGTTCTTCAGAGTCCTCCCCACACACTTCCTTGTTCCTGTTTCTTTGCAGCAGTTAATTCTATTAATGAAAGGTGAAAGGTGAAGCTCCATGCACAGATGCCAAGGTGTTTACTGTCGACTTGGCTGTGCATAGGCTCTGAGCCAGCCATGGGAGTTCCAGATGTGCTGACCTTTATATAAAATGTCTAGGCTGTGTTTTAGGACAGGTTCCAGACTGGAGAGCCTCCCCCCCCCCAGCCTCCCCCCCCCCCCCAGGGCAGAGCAGTAGGGTGAGCTCTGCTTGCCTCTGTAACAGCCAGCCATAGGCCAGGAACATACGGTTTCAGAGACTATCTCAGGGTCTCTGCTGCCCTCTACCCTAGAACCTTATAGCCACAGTTCCTCTTGTAGAAGACTCATAGTGCTTAGGGTTTGCCCCCATTTTCATATTGGACACAGCATTAGAGGTTTAATTATACCCAGAGAGACCCTTAAGTCACATTTATACAGTAGGACCAGAGAAGACAGGAGCCTGGAAGTTGTAAGAAGTGTGCAGACAGAAGTGGTAGGTTAAGCAAACCCAGAACATCCTCAGGGCATGTGGGGTACCACTGTTATCTTACTACACCCCAATCCTGGCACAGCTCTCTCCAGAACACATGTCCCGCAGTACACATCAAAACAGATGCATCCTTAACATTTAAAACCTAGAGGTTTTATACCTCCTGCCTTTTTTTTTTTTTTTTTTTTTTTTTTTTTTTTAAATTTTCAGGACACAGTTTCTCTACCCCTGGGTGTCCTGAGACTCCCTGTAGACCAGGCTGGCCTCAAACTCAGAGATCCACCTGCCTCTTCCTCCTGAGTGCTAGGATCAAAGGCGTGTGCCACCGTTCCCCATGTGCAGAGTTTTTAGAAGAACTGGTGTTTGATCTCTGCTGGCATACAACCACCTGCAACTCTGGCTTCAGGGTATATCTCCCCTGTGGGCACAAACTACACACAGACACTTAAATATACATGTTTGGTAATACAATTTTTTTAAAAAATTACTGTGCCCAGGGGTCAGATTTTTTCCAGCAGACTTGACATTTTTAAAGAGCTTTCTTCAGCCAGAACCATTGTATCTGCTGAGTGTTCTTGTCCTGACTGCTGTGTGATAATTACATACATACACACACACACACACCTTTGTTACAGCAACATATATAAAACATTATTTATAAGTAACTTGTACATTATGATTGATGATTTTATTTTGCTTGAGGAGATAGTTTCTATAATTCATGAAACCCACTAGCATAGAACCAAAATGCCTGGACACGTTTTTGCTAAGACCATATCGTTTGGGGAAGCTGGAGAGATGATGGTACTGCCCTTGCAGAGGACCTAAGTTCAGTCTCCAACACTTATATCAGATGCCTCGAGACTACCTGTGACTCCAGCTCCAGGGTAATCTGTCCTTTGTGACCTCCATAGGAACCCAAACACACGTGTGCACGCGCACACACACATACAGACGCACATACATGATTCTGTGTGATGTGTGTGTGTGTGTAGCTGCCGGGTAGGCAGCGTCTCATCATTGGCAGATACATGAAGTCTATTGACCTTGCTGTACCCCCTTTGGTCAGTGTGGTACTCTTCCCTCTGTACCATTTGGTACTCTTGGCCCCCAACCCTAAGGCTCCCAGTGACACAGTAAAGATCTACAGTGCCATGGACTGGTTAACAGGGTACCACCCCTTGTCAAGTTTCTACTACAGTTTCTTCCATGTTAGGCTTCTTTTTCTTTTAAACTAGAAAAACTACCTCGGCTCCTCATGATGCTAACTGTTGTCTTGCTTAGCCTTCTTCCATCTGGCTGGTAGCCAAATGGTTGTGGCCATCATTATAAAAAGAATGGAGAACTTCCTTGAAGTGGCTTCTTACCATGGGGGTAGCAGCCACAGTACCATGCCCTACAATAACCCCAGGGGAGTTGGTACAACCCCCTCAGAGAGATGCAGGTTAGCTTCACTATGTTTGCACCTGTTGTGGGCCGAAGCCCCTGTGTGCCAGAGACTTCTTGTACACACAGTCATCTGTATGTTACTCAAGGAACTGCTGGGCTCTCACCAGTCAGGCAGGTCCCAGAAGGACCCTGGACCTCAAATAGCACATACATACCAGGAGGCAGCCAATGATACTGGGACAGGAACGTTGAGGTACTGTCCTGAGACAAGTCATTCAAGACTCACAGTAATCCCTGATCCTGGTCCTGTGACCCCAGGTAAAGACTGTACCTGTCTCCTCAGGCATCCTACAGCAATCAGGAAGCTGCTGTCCAGCCATGGAGGGAGAGGAGAAGCCAGCTCAAGAGGTAAGGGAAATGGGCTGATGGAACATCTTCCTAAATGACCTTTGTCCCAACCCAGTAACATCTGCTACTGCACACAGGAGGATGAGGGTCCCAGTGTCGGTCCCTTGGGTCCCTTTAACTGCTTCTCTGTACATACTTAATAACTAGGATTTTTTTTATAGTCCAGCAAGAAGTACCTCCATGGGAAAGTCCTGAGGCAAATGGCACCTCTTGAGCTTGCTAAGGAGGTACAACAGGTCTGGAATGTGCCTGACCTGTGGGGTGAGGCCCAAGTGTTTGGACACTTACCTGAACTCTCCCTCTGCAGGCTGACATGGAACCCGTGGTAACATCAGGGGCCTCAGAAGCAGTGCCCAGGGTGCTTTCTGGAGACGCTCAGAACATCTGTATGTTTCCCTTCGGGACTTGGTATAGCCACAGTGCTGGGCCCCAGGGAGGGGGTGGGACCGGCAATGGCCTGCCCAACTGTGGGGAAGGAGTAAAGGCAGCAGGAACCCCTCAGTACAGCTTACATCTGCACAGAGCCTCTGCGTGAGCCCAAGTCTGGCCATATGCCTGGCTGAGACACTTCCAGGCACACTAGTCACCCCCTGGTCCCCATCCTCAGCAAACTGCCAGACAGTTTGGGTCTAG
The DNA here is from genome assembly GCF_011762505.2 of Arvicanthis niloticus. Taxonomy (NCBI): domain Eukaryota; kingdom Metazoa; phylum Chordata; class Mammalia; order Rodentia; family Muridae; genus Arvicanthis; species Arvicanthis niloticus. The sequence goes on from NC_047670.1 coordinate 63,738,340, forward strand.
CTGAGGTGCTGAGAAAGCTCCTGCTCAGATAGTGCTCCGTTCACAGATGTGATCAGGTGGCTTGTCCTGTCATCTGTGTAGGCTGGTTATTTGGTATGCACTGCCTGCCAAAGATTGAGTCCACTGGGACTCAATTCTCACCTCACTGGAAAGGGCCTATCGCTAATGTACAGGCACAGTGCCCTGGCATCAGGCCTCCTCACACTCTGGCGTCAGACCCTGACATCAGACCTCTCACACTGTGGTGTCGGACCCCCTCAGACCGTGGCATCAGCCCCCTCAGACCCTGACGTCAGGCCCCCTCAGACCCTGGCGTCAGCCCCCTCAGACCCTGATGTCAGGCCCCCTCAGACTGTGGCTTGGCTTTGGCTGTCATTGCAGCTGATGTGGATGCCTTCAACTTGCTCCTGGAGATGAAACTGAAAAGACGGCGTGAACGTCCCAACCTTCCACGTACTGTGACCCAGCTAGTGGCCGAGGATGGGAGCAGGGTGTATGTGGTGGGCACTGCTCACTTTAGTGATGATAGCAAGAGGGATGTGGTGAAGGTAAGCACTGTGCCCCCCTCCCCTTTTTATTTGAAGATTTATTCATTATATACACAGTGTTCTGCCTGCATATATACTTGCAAGCCAGAAGAGGGCACGGATCTCATTACAGATGGTTGTGAGCCACCACATGGTTGCTGGGAATTGAACTCAGGACCTCTGGAAGAGCAGCCAGTGCTCCTTACTGCTTAGCCATCTCTCCAGCCCCAGCACTGTGCCCTTTTACTGCTATGCTTCTGCCAGTCTGTACTCCAGGGACACAGGCCAGGACGACCAGGCAAGAACTGTTCAGCAGGCATTTCTAGCTCTGGAGTCCCCCAGGGATGATAAGTGGTGCTTCCTGTTCCACAACTCGGAGCTTCCTGCTTTTTCTTCATTTTAGGAAGTAAAGCATCGCACAGCTTTCTTTAGTTGCTTTTCTCTAGAATTTGTCGCTGAAGCCACACAGGCTGTTAGCACTGGCTGTCCCCTGATGTGGGCTCCCTGCCCAGTGTGGAGCGGCCATATGGAGAGCAGTAGGAGGGGTCTGTTGGAGTGTACTGCTTGCTTTACAGACTATCCGGGAGGTGCAGCCCGATGTGGTCGTTGTGGAACTCTGTCAGTACCGTGTGTCCATGCTGAAGATGGATGAGCGAACACTGCTGAGAGAGGCCAAGGAAGTCAGCCTGGAGAAGCTGCAGCAGGCTGTCAAGCAGGTGCGCAGATGACGGGCAGTGGGCTGTGGGGACCTGAGCTGCTGCCTTTCTCTGTAGAGGGGCCAAGATCCAGAGCCCAGAGTCTCCTTTGAGCTGATGACAGGCTCCTCACTGGGGTGGCCTGCTGGTCAGTGCCATAGTACCCTGGTTGCTAGCCCACTCCCTCACCCAGGAGAGGATAGAGGCTGAAAGAGGAGGTGGATAAGGTTCTGCTATCAGACAGGATCATGGCAGAGCTGAAACCTCTGTTCTGCTAAGCTGAAGTGGTGGGTGTGAGCATTGTCTGGACCACTACATTGCTGTATAACTCCTGTCTTCCACATTGCCCCAGCCCTCCTGGGCTAGGAGAAGCCGCATGTAGTAACATGTCATTGTGGTCTTAGTGTTCAGAAGCCATGAGGCATGTTTACCTCAGCTGCAGCTCACTTCCTCATTTGAAGGAAACAAGTGTTAAAGTCTCACGTGAGTGTTCCCAGACACACTGAGCACTTGCACCCTGGAATCTCCCAGATGAGGGATGCCACGATAAACCATTTACTGGATACCCAGTAAAAGGAAGTCACCATTCTATCAGGTGTGATTTTTAACACCAGTCATGTGTTGCCCTTGTCCCTGTCCCCCACCCCCATGTACACCCTCCTCGAAACAGAGGGTCCATACTTTACTGGAAAAGAGCCACACAACTGGCCAAGCCATGTGCTCATTGCTGAGCCCGTCCATGAGGGCAAGGTAAGAGTCAACAAAGGGGAGAGGCTGGCACCTGCTGCCCCTCATCCCCTCAAGGAGTCTCCAGTGGCACTGAGTCCTCCCAGCATCAGTGTGTGATAACATCCACGGGTGTCAGTTCTTACTGTGGGCTGACTGTGTGGACACGGCTGACCTCAGCTCCAGCGTGGTGATACACACCTTTTATCTCAGCACTTGGGAAGCAGTGACAGCTGGGTCTTTGAGTTCAAGGGTAGTCTGGTCTTCTAAGCAAGTTCCAAGCTAACCAGTGCTACATTTTAAAAAACAGACAATATTAAAAAAGAAACAAGACCTCTGCCCCACGTAAATCTCATGGTTAGCCTAGACTTTGTAGTCTGTCCCTCCAAGTCAGGTAAGTAAGGTCATTTTTCTTTTTTTTTTTTTTTTTTTTTTTTTTTTTGGTAAGGACATTTCTATTGGGTAAATTATCACCTGGTCTCAAAGGGCACTTGAATGATTCAAGAGCCAGACCTTCCTGGGAAGGTACAGAGTAGACAGTCCACCCAGCAGCTTATGGGGTGATTCTTCCTAAGCTGTATCAGACATGCCGGATGAGTTTTTAGCACACTGACCCACACCTCAGGGTCATTCCAGCCTGGCCGTACCAGAGGCAGCCAGTGCTGTGGCCACTGTAGATGGTAGGCATCTATGTGGCTCTCCACAGATGGATGTGGAGTACTGAAGCTCCCTGTTAGGTGCTGGTCTCCAGTCTGTTGCTCAGCATCAGCCGGTGCCTCAGCTGCCTGGGCAGGTGGTCCCCGGCAGGTGGTCCTCAGCATGTGGCCCCCTTCCAACATCTCTGGCATCCTATAAGGAAAACTGGGTTTCTGAAAAAACACATTTGAATGATTCTGCTATTGTGACCCTCTTCATTTACCAGTATGCCCTGTCCCTTGCCACTGAAGGGGCCTGAGAACAGGCATGGTTGAGGCCTGGCTCAAGGGCACCCTGCTGTCCACATGCTGCTTTGCCTTGCTCACTCTTGTGCAATGTAGCTGACATGGTTCCTCTTCCTGCAGAATGGGCTCATGTCTGGACTCATGCAGATGTTGCTGCTGAAGGTGTCTGCTCACATCACTGAGCAGCTGGGCATGGCCCCTGGTGGCGAGTTCAGGGAGGCCTTCAAGGAGGTGGGTGCTAGGCGTGGCTGATGGGATTTGTGGACACATTGGTAGGGGCTGGTACTATCTACCCATGGCATCACAAGTCCTAATACCCAGCCTCTTCCTTAGGCCAGCAAGGTACCATTCTGCAAATTCCATCTGGGTGACCGACCAATCCCAGTCACCTTTAAGAGGGCCATTGCTGCACTCTCCTTCTGGCAGAAAGTCAAGCTGGCCTGGGGCCTGTGCTTCCTGTCCGACCCAATCAGGTAGGACAGCCTCCTCAGCCTGTCCATGGCACACTCCACACCTACACCTGCTGGATGTTCTGACCCAGGCTCCTCATGTGCTTCTCCTTATCCTCCCACTGTAAACTGAACACAGGGCTGTGGTCCCTTCCCATGTCTCCATCCCTACAGTCTGCCCCAAGTCTCTGTTCACGCCCCACACTCCTCTGCCCTCAGCAAGGACGATGTGGAGCGCTGCAAGCAGAAGGACCTGTTGGAGCAGATGATGGCAGAGATGATTGGAGAGTTTCCTGACTTGCATCGAACCATTGTCTCCGAGCGTGATGTCTATCTGACCTATATGCTGCGGCAGGCCGCACGGCGCCTTGAGCTTCCCCGTGCCTCTGATGGTGATGGACAGGTCAGGGTGGGAACTCCCAAAAGTACTGGTTTCAGTGCCTGCCACTTACTTTTGCCCTCCTCTGACAGCTGAACCCAGGAAGTGTGTCCCATCTGTGGTTGTGGGCGTCGTTGGCATGGGTCACGTGCCGGGCATTGAGAAGAACTGGAGTACCGACCTCAACATCCAGGAGATCATGACGTGAGTGCCTCCTCCACGTCACCCCCAATGCCTGCACCTACACATGGTGGTGACCCATGGGAAGACCTTGGGAGTACACGTTCCAGCTAGGCCTACCATACTTCTTTCTTCCACAGAGTACCCCCACCATCCATCTCAGGCAGAGTGTCCCGGGTGGCTGTGAAGGCTGCCTTCTTTGGTCTGCTGGGCTATAGCCTGTATTGGATGGGCCGTCGAACCATGAACCTGGTCCTGTCACTGCCTGCTGCGCAGTTCTGCCTCCAGAGGGTGAGCGAAGCCCGGGCAGGTCGGTAGGAGGACCATGCTACGAAGAGACCACACCCGGGGGCTCTACTCCTCTGCATCATGTCTGGTGCTCCTGAGGAGCTGGAAACACCTGTCTGGGAATGTCCCTGGGTACAGATGCATCCAAGCCACCCCCTATGGGGGCCTAGGCCAGGCTTTCCCTGCCTTCCCCATGCCCAGCCCACCCAAATAAAGAATATTTAACTCTCTGAGCTCAGGCTTCCCAGCCCCCCGACACACACTGTAGGGCCACCTATGGGCATCAGGGCCATCCACAGTGTCAGGACCCAGCAGCCTAGTTCCAAAAGGACCAGAAGCTGAGGGGAGGCACTGAAGCACCCCACTCTTAGCCCCAGGTGGGTCTGGCAAGCTGCTGCTCTACCTACCTCACTGTGCCTTGTGCTCTGGCCGGCAGAAGCATCTGGCCCTGAGTGCATCTTACTGTGGGTTTGGGGCTGGCGAGTTTTGGGGCTGGGTGTCCATGCACCTCCTCCCTGGGTGTAGGGCTTTTGCCTGGCCTGGACACACATGTGGCATTGCCAGCTGCATCTCTGCCCGCAGAGAGTCTGTGGTTTGTTTTTTGTTTGTTTGTTTGTTTTTGTTTTTGTTTTTTTTTTTAATGTCAAAAAGTTTTTTACTCAGGTAATTTTGACATCAAAGAGAAAACAAACTGAAGCAAATATCAGGAAATACAAGCCTTAAATTCAGTAAGGACAAAGAAGTCATCTTTTTATTTGTGTCTGTGTGCCCTGAGTGGGCAGTGTATGTCAGAGCTTGGGGGTTCAGGCCAGCCTCTACTATACTCCACTACAGCTCAGAGTGTCTTGGGGCTGCCCCAGATAGGAGCCTGCAAGACTGCCCTTGGTGCTGGCAGGGCCTGGACCTGAGTGTGTTAGCGGGGGATGCCCAAGCTGCACTGAGGACAGTAGGCACCCACTATGGGCCACAGATCTAGGGCCATGGTTGTTTTGTGTGCACCCAGCCATTTGTGTGTACAGGCTGTGGCTCCTGACATACTGCACAGCCTGGCAAGACCAAGACCACATTGATTGTCCTTGTGTTGACTGCCAAATCAGGTGAAACACTGAGCTGGGCAGGGGCTGCAGGGCTGGATGGGCTGTGTACTTCTGTCCCTCACTCGTGGATTCATTCCCTAGAAAGAAATAAATTTTAATTTTGGAAGCTCCCGCTTTGTGAAGTGTATGGAAATGGGACTTAGGTGATGGGGGACTGGCTTCCTCTTTTATCATCTGTCCCCAGGTCTACAGGATGCTGGGCTACTCCTGCATCCCAGGGGACATACTACCCACCTCAAGCTGGACCCTGGTGCTCACTACTGCCTAGCAAGGTTATCTGTGTGCCAGCCAAGGTGAGCCATACCTGTGCTCAGCACCTGCACACCCTCTGGTTAGCACTTTACTACCTGGCAGTGGGAGAGGGGGAGGAACGTAGCAGTGGATCAGAATACCATTAAGGTAGTTTATTCTTGCCTGTGTTCGGAGCATTGAGGCTGAAACAGTTGTATATCATTGCCAGACCAGAGCAAAGCAAACCCTGAAGGTAGTCAGTGAAATCTGTGTTAGTGGCAGCAGGAAGAACACAGATGCTCTAACCAGAGATAAGGTGCTACAGGCTGTTGTCACAAAAAAAAAAAAAAAAAAAAAAAACCCAAAAACAAAAACACACCCACCATCTTACCTCCCATGCAAAAGGAGAGCGGATTTGATAGTGATCACACAGTTCCAGGGGCACACTTAAATTTATTACAAGGTTTTCGTTCTGTGGTAGGGGATGTTTGGGGTTTTCTTGTTTGTTCAGTTTTTGTTTTGTTCAGATGGTTTCTCTGTATAGCCCTGGCTGACCTGGAACTCTCTCTGTAGACCAGGCTGGCCTTGAACTCAGATCCACGTGCCTCTGCCTCCCGAGTGCTGGGATCAAAGGCATGTGCCACCACAACTGGCTTCATTGTAGTTTTAGAAGCCACTATAGCCCCAGGAAAAGTTCCAGGGATGAAAGCAGAGGCTGAAAAGGGAAGAGACACAACCAGGACGGACTGTGCATTTGTATATGCTCAGTCTCCTGTTTGAGACTAACAGGTCTCCCTGAGCACTGGATGCTGTCTGCCTCTCCATCATCAAGATTCATCTCCACCTAGTTTGCAAGTGACAGACACACAGAATGGAGAGATAAGGCGATACTACCACTTCAGAGAAAAGTTCCATGTGCAAGAAAAAACTGACTTGAGGCACCAATAGGGAAGCACTTGGGGGCAGAGAACCTAGCATACAGGTTTCAGGTAGGCTCAGAACCCCTGCTGGAACCGTTGTCCAATCTCTGCTTTGCCCTTGCCCTGGTACTATTGCTGACCCAAATTATTCTTGTATTTAATCTTAGGTGGCCAATTCCCATCTGGCCAACAGATCCCAGAAATATTACCAGGACTTCTGGCCCTTCTCTGGGCAGAACAAATGAGAAAACTTGTCCTAATGGCAGGGCACTGCATATTCTACATTATAGGAACATATTTGTACTTCATTGTTAAGAGGAATCTACATACACACGTTAATAGTGTACTTTCAGTGAAGCATAGAAGCATCCAAACAGCTGACTCAAGAAGAATGCAGGACTCGGGTTTGGTGTTTGCAAACCTTGCCTACAGAGAGGAGATGATGAGAGAAAAGCATCAACACCATAAATCTGAGACAAGATTGACCAGAGAGGCAAGACTAAACTTTAAAATGACTGACTGCCTTTGTTTACTTACCTATATAATCGACTGGATAACGATGAGATGAAAGACACGTCTTTAGGATGCTAAACTGTCTTAGATTGTTGGCTGTCTCAATAAAACAGTCAAAGATTCCATTTCTGTTTCTATGCATGTGATGGACAGTACCAGCTAAACCCACAGTACCCAGGGAATGACCTTGGTTGGCTTCACCACTAGTTGGGGGGACCCCGGTAGTTTTTTAGGGACACCACTCAGCCTGTAGGCACACTTGGAGTAGTCCAGTCTGGCGTACGTCACCTGGGTGGGAGCTTCGGCACGCGTAGCCTTCTGCACAGTGGCAGAAGTTAAAGAGCGTCTCAGGTCCACCCTCTGCAACACTCGCCCGGAAGTGGACAAACGAGAGGCAACCAATCAGAACCAAGCTTCTGGGCGTGCCTCCCACCAGCCCATAATTGGGCAGGGATAAACTTCCTGTCGGGGCAAGCGGGCTTCCGGCGACGCGGCGAATGGCCTCTTTCAGGGCCGCGTTCGGGGCCTCGCTCGCGGTTGCCCGAACCCGGCCACAGTGTGTCGGTCTCGCGCTTCCGTCGTCCGCGCCCTGGTCCGCCTGGGCTGCTGCCATGGAGCCCACGCCGCGTTGGCTGGCGGGGCTGCGCTTTGACAACCGCGCCCTGCGTGCGCTGCCAGTAGAGACGCCGCCGCCCGGGCCGGAGGACTCCCTGTCCACCCCGCGGCCGGTGCCGGGAGCCTGCTTCAGCCGTGCACGGCCGGCCCCGCTGCGGCGGCCGCGCCTGGTGGCGCTGTCGGAGCCCGCACTGGCGCTGCTGGGGCTCGAGGCCAGCGAGGAGGCCGAGGTCGAGGCCGAAGCTGCGCTCTTCTTCAGCGGCAATGCGCTGCTGCCGGGCACCGAGCCCGCCGCGCACTGCTACTGTGGACACCAGTTCGGTCAGTTCGCTGGGCAGTTGGGCGACGGCGCCGCCATGTACCTGGGCGAGGTGTGCACAGCGGCCGGCGAGCGCTGGGAGCTGCAGCTCAAAGGCGCCGGCCCCACGCCCTTCTCCAGGTGCGGAACTCCCGGAGTTCCCAGGCGACACCCTTCTGCGCGCGAGTGGTGAAACGGGAAGGTGCTCAGTGGCGCTTTCGCCTGAGTAGGGGCAGCCGTACGCCCAGAAAAACTCCATGAAGGGGTTTAGGACCTAGGTGGAGCGCCTTTGCAAAGGGTTTTGTGGAGGAAGGCAAAAAAGCTGGCAAGCAAGTGCCGAGTGGCAAGACCGAGAAAACACGAGGTTAGGGGCAGGGCTCGCTTTCTGGCTGACGTTCATAGAGATCTCCATCTGCCAATTCTGTCAGGTGGAAGGGACACACCTCTAATAGCTGTCCGTTGTGTTTTCCAAAACACACGGCGAACTTTGGAGCCAGTTCCACGAATGATACTGTTTGCTAAACATCTTGCCCAGAGACTAGTTTTCAGAAGCAATGTATTGGACTGGTCTCCAGACCTATCTATCATCTGGAACTTAAGCAGTGTGCTTCATCAGCTTGCCCAGCCTCTAGCAGACTCTTGCACTATCCAGGGACTGTGGGCACAATCTGTTCTTATACCCATTCTCCCAACCCTGTTAGTTCTAGCACGCGCGCGCGCACACACACACACACACACACACACGCACAGAGAGAGAGAGAGAGAGAGAGAGAGAGAGAGAGAGAGAGAGAGAGAGAGAGAGAGATTGATTCTTGGATTCCAGTGGGGAGTACCACAAGTGTCCAAGACAGAACCAAAACCATACAGGCCCAAAGGAACGAATCCTCTTCCTCCTCCTCATTTTTTTTTTTATTTTTTGTACATTGGTGTTTTGCTTGCATGAGTTGGATCCCCTGGAACAGGAGTTAAAATTGTGAGCTGCAGTGTGGGTGCTGGGAATTGAACCTGGGTCCTATGAAAGAGTAGCCAGTGTTCTTAACCACTGAGCCATCTAGTGTTCTTAACCACTGAGCCATCTCTCTAGCCCCAAGGAACTCTTTTTTTATTTTTATTTATTTTTTTTTAATTTTTATTTATTTTTATTTTATATATATATATAAGTACACTGTGGCTGTCTTCAGACACATTTGAAAGGCTTTCCTTTTCTTTAAAGATTGGTTTATTTATTATGTATACAGCATTCTGCCTGCATGTATGTCTGTCTGGAGGCCAGAAGAGGGCACCAGAACTCATTATAGATGGTTATGAGCCACCTTGTGGTTGCTGGGAATTGAACTCAGGACCTCTGGAAGAGCAGTCAGTGCTCTTAACCTCTGAGCCATCTCTCCAGCCCTTGAAAGGCTTTCTTCCTAGGCTACTATGGAACCACATATCCAGTCTTGAAAGGTGCTTTTTTAAAAAAATTTATATGCATCAGTGATTTGCCTGCAAATGTGTCTGTGTGAGGATGTCAGATGTCCTAGAACTGCAATTACAGTTGTGAACTACCATGTGGGTTCTGGGAATTGAACCCAAGCCCTGTTAAGAACAGCCAGTGCTCTTATCTGCCAAGCCATCTTCTCCAGCCCAAATGGTGCTTTTTATACTTGACTTATTTTTAGTTGGTGTGTCCACCCCTGAGGTCAGCTAAAATGTTTCTTTGAAGTCAGGAATCCCTTTGAGCCCTGCTTAGGTCCTATCCGTGTGTGTGTGTGTGTGTGTGTGTATGTGTGTGTGTGTGTGTGTGTGTGTGTTAGGGCCTCTCATCTCAACACTTTGCCAAGGCCTGAGGCTGAAGTTGGAGGCAGTTGTAGGGTCGAGGCTTCTAGAGCCCTGAGATGGGTGAGTGGCTTCTGCTCTTAACTAGACTCCAACCAGGCTAGCATAGACTATGTTGTGCTTTTTTTGAGACACGGTCTTACTACATAGCCCTGGCTGTCCTTGAACTTGCAGAGATCCATCTACCTCTGCCTCCCAGGTGCTGGAATTAAGCACACATGCCTCCACTCCAAGCTTGGTCCTAAACTTTTGATCCTTCTGTCTTCCATGTACTGAGATTACCGGGCCGTATGAAAGCAGCATGTTTGATCATGTTTGGTCAGTTCCAGGCAAGATCCTCTATTGGTTTGGGCACCTAAGGCATTACTCCTACAAGGAGGGGCGATGGATGCAGCCTGTCCAGGTAGCCACTGGACTGGGCATCCAATAGTAAACTATGTCCTGCTAAAAACATAACAGGCCCAGTGTGTAGGAAGAGTTCAAGTACCAAAACTACCCATAAAATGTAGCTTCCTTGCCTCATCGTGTTTTCTCGGTTCCTGTGACTGGTGGCTCAGACCCGACTGAGTCTCCCAGCTGGACGTAGGCATGTGGCCGTGTAGTCTTGTTTCCTTTAGGAGTGTGACGTGTGCAGTCACACAGCTGCTTGTCACAGCACTACCCGCTATGCTCCCCTTTGGGTTTGGAACAGCATATCCTCTGAGAACTGGTAAACAGCTTACACAATTGTGAGCTTGTGCTTCTGTAGCTGCTCGCTGGTTTCTTTCCCATTACTGTAAGCAGTGCTGGTGGGTAAGTCTCCATTTATTGCTGTAGGGATGTTTTTGTAACACCTGTGAGGACAAAACTGCAGCCTTGAAGGTGGCAAGGTGGTGGGTGGGGGTGGGGGGCTCTGGAGGAGGCACAAGGGAGGTGTCTCTTCACCTGGATTTAGCTACACCAAAGCTCTTGGGAAACTTGGTTCAGAATAACCTCTGCCTGACCGGCTCCTTGGTCTGTGTTTGATTTCAGACAAGCTGATGGTCGCAAAGTCCTGCGGTCAAGCATCCGTGAGTTCCTGTGCAGCGAAGCCATGTTTCACCTGGGGATCCCCACCACGAGGGCCGGGGCCTGCGTCACGTCTGAGTCCACAGTGATGAGAGACGTGTTCTATGATGGTAATCCAAAATATGAAAAGTGCACGGTTGTGTTGCGTATAGCTCCCACTTTCATAAGGTAATGCTGGGGTCCATTAGGCCGCCTACAAGCTCTTGCTCATAGATCATACAAGGTCCATGCTTGTGCAGCCAGAATGTTGAGCCAGCTCCTGAACAAGCAACGGCACCTGGCTGTGGTCAGGATTTAGCCCCAGATGCCTCTTAATGCAGTGACTGACTCATTAGCCTGGTCCTTTCTGCGACTCCTGTCTTGTCTTCACCTTAGCTTGGTCTCCTGCTGCAGGGGCTGTGTGAGCGCGGAGGTGGCTCGTGTACTCAGCACTCACACTACACACAGCCACTGTTGGCCTCTGGCTTTTTCCAGCCTCAGCGAGGATGGAAAGGGACCAAAACTGGTAATTGCTGCACTATGGAGGCCCTTTCCCCTAACTTAGCTGACTCTAGAGGTCATCCTGTGCTTTGTACAGCATTGAGAGCACCACTGCCCTCTGCCCACCGATTCCCAGCATCAACCCTGTTATAATTTTTTTTTTGTTTTTGTTTTTTTGTTTTTCGAGACAGGGTTTCTCTGTGTAGTCCTGGCTGTCCTGGAACTCACTCTGTAGACCAGGCTGGCCTCGAACTCAGAAATTCACCTGCCTCTGCCTCCCAAGTGCTGGGATTAAAGGTGTGCGCCACCATCGCCCGGCTATAATTTTTAAAAAATGTCAGCTGGGTATGGTGGCACACACCTTTAGTCCCGGCACTCAAGAGGCAGAGGCAAGTGGATCTCTGCATTTGAGGCCAGCCTGGTCTACAGATTGAGTTTAAGAACAGCTAGGGCTATAGAGAAACCCTGTCTCAAAAATTTCAAAACATAAAAAAATGTTAAAAAGGCCCCATTCATGACTGATATCCCTTGTGGGACAGCCAACTGGCTGAGACACTGACACTTGCTTTCTGTGGTAGATCCAACTCTGGTTGTCCTCAGAGTGTGTGGAGTGCACACAATCCTGTGTGGGGTTGGAGCTGGCAAAGTAGACAGTCATGGTAGTTTCTTGGCCTGATAAGTCTCCCAGCATCTGGGAACTGGAGGCTTATTGGCTGACAGTTGGCCAAATTGAGTCCTGTCTGTCACTCAGACCTAGCAATGCTCTGGTTCCGGGCTGCTTTGTTTCCTTAGCGTACCCTCCCATTGTATGGCTACACAGCCTTGTGGCCATGGTGGTTTGGATTTTTCTCAAAAGGTGTGATCCATTGAACCCTGGGATCTTTCCTGCAGATTCGGCTCCTTTGAAATTTTTAAGCCTCCTGATGAACTCACAGGGCGTGCAGGCCCTAGCATGGGACGGAATGATATCCGAGTCCAGATGCTTGACTATGTGATCAGCTCTTTCTACCCTGAAATTCAGGCTGCCCATACCTGCGACACTGACAACAGACAGAGGAACGCTGCCTTTTTCAGAGAGGTAGGCAGAGGTTCCCCACTAGCCATGGATTGAGTTCTCCTTGTCAGATACGTCACTGTTACCAGGGACAAAGGGTTTTATCTGGTGTCCCTGTCCTTTTCTGTTCCTTGTTCCTACATCCAGGTCCCATTGTCTCCCACAGCCTCATGAACTGGGCAGCCTGGAGGTACTTAGGGGATTTTTTGTTTTGAGACAGTTTTACTTAGTGGCATGTAGACCAAGCTGGCTTCAGACTCAAAGATCTGCCTGCCTCTGCCTCCTGAGTGTTGGGATTTTTTTTTTTTTTTTTTTTTTTTTTCCGAGACAGGGTTTCTCTGTATAGCCCTGGCTGTCCTGGAACTCACTCTGTAGACTCTGTTCTGGCTGGCCTCGAACTCAGAAATCTGCCTGTCTCTGCCTCCCAAATGCTGGGATTAAAGGCGTGCGCCACCACGCCCGGCAAGTGTTGGGATTAAAGATGTGTGTCACCACACCCCATACACCAGGGCATTTTGATGATGTGACATTAAGACACCTGGTGCTGAGTACACCTACAAGACCCAGGAGACCTAGCTAGTCCTGGAAGGAAGGACACATGGGCAGAAGCACTGGTGACTGCTGGGTTCCTATTGAATGGGTCAGTCACCTCAATCCAGCCCATTCACTTGGTATCTCAACTTGAGGGAAGAGATATGGACTTGCCCAGCAAAGACCAGCCATAGCCCTGTTTCTGTGTGGCTTCTATGCTAATACACGTCATTGCCACTGATCAGCAGAATATTCCAAGCACATGTCCTTGGGGTCCTACGTGGGTCCACACCAGGTTATTCTTTATTTCCCACCACTGGCACAGGTACTGGGGATATGGTGTGACAGCCACAGAGCAGGAGCTATGAGGCTGAGCTTTATGCACAGAGAAACAGATGGGTGACATGGTCAGCATACACTGTCCCTTCACGCTTCTGCTTTGTGACCATACTACCTGGTCCCTGGGAGCTCCCATGCTCCTTATGAGGTGAAGTACAAAAGGCTACTTGCTTGGACAGTGGGCGCTGTGATTCAGTCCTGCACTTGGGGCTCCTGTTCTGCGGGCTATACTGGAACCTTATGTTCAGGGGCTGCCTCTGGTTGGATAAACAGTTGGTAGCATTACCCTATAGCTCCCCGAATGGAGATGGAATAGCAGGTCTTAAGAAATATCATTCTGGACTGGTCTACCTAACAGTGTGATATTTTCCCCCAATATTGTTATCAGGTCTTCCTGGGACTCAGACTGTGTTGCAGACTTTTATGGTTTATCCAGAATTGGTAGTGTTTAAAAGAATAAGTGGTGGAGATAGGACTTAAGCCCATATAAACCAACCCATCCAAAACACTCTGAAACACTGAGTGGTGAAGGGATCACAGAGGCCCTGCACTGAGAGCTACTTACAGAAAGTCCACTGGCACCAGGAGCTGCACTGGGGTGTTCTGGCATGAGTAAGGGCAGATGGCAGCAACCAGAGTCTGCTCTGCTCTAGGTGACACGGCGAACAGCACGGATGGTGGCTGAATGGCAGTGTGTTGGCTTTTGCCATGGCGTGCTCAACACTGACAACATGAGCATCGTGGGGCTTACTATCGACTACGGACCCTTTGGCTTCCTGGACAGGTACGGCCCCCGGGGGTTGTATGTAAGTGATGGGCCTTCTGCTTGTTGGCCACCTAGGAGCTGGTCCTTGTGAGGGACAGACACCAATAGCACAGGAGTCATGGATATGGGAGAGGAACAGGGAACAGTGGGGTCTATGTGGTGCTCATGTCTCTCTCACTCTCTCTTTTTAAAGATTTACTTATTTATTTTATATTTGTGAGTACATTGTAGCTGTCTTCAGACACACCAGAAGAGGGCATCAGATCCCTTTACAGATGGTTGTGAACCACCATGTGATTGCTGGGAATTGAACTTAGGACCTCTGGAAGAGCAGTCAGTGCTCTTAATTGATAAGCCATCTCTCCAGCCCCTCATGTCTCTTTTTTTAATGTTTCATTCCCAGCAGTGTCTGGTCAGTCAAATCCTACAAGCAGAAATCAAGTTTATTTTGGAATTTATTATGTAATCCAGGCTAGCCTTGAACTTGTGATACTCTTGCCTCAGGCTCCTGAATTCATAGGTTTATAGGAGCATGCCATCATACTTAGCCTCTCTAGAGTGTTTTGAACAAAAAAGTGACATTTTAGCATGTTAGAACAAGTTCCTCTCCTGCCAGGCTCTAGAGGTTGGGGGGTGGAGTGGAGCAGAGAGGGCTGGATCTGGCCTAAGGCAGGCTGGGGCTCCAGCAGCTTCCTCCCTGGCCTTGAGACAGAACTGATTGTATATAGGCAGAAGAAAGCCACTCTAAATAGTCTAGGCTTGAGCCCAAGGGCCACACAGGGCAAGAATGGTGTTGCCACAGGCAAGGTCATCAGTCTTCCCAGTGGCCTGGCTTTTCTTCATGTCTCCTCTGATAGCACTTCTCTGTATGGCAGGTACGACCCTGATCATGTATGTAATGCCTCTGACAATGCTGGGCGCTACACATACAGTAAGCAGCCCCAGGTATGCAAGTGGAATCTGCAGAAACTAGCTGAAGCACTAGAGCCTGAACTGCCCCTTGTGCTGGCTGAGGCCATTCTAAAAGAGGAGTTTGACAGCGAGTTCCAAAGGCACTATCTACAGAAAATGCGCAAGAAGCTGGGCCTTATTCGAGTGGAGAAGGAAGAAGATGGGACACTTGTGGCCAAGCTTCTGGAGACCATGCATCTGACTGGTGAGCCACAGAACTCCGCCACTGTGGGAAAATACTTTGTATAGCTCAGTGGCACTGAAGGCAGTCCCAGTTCCCAGACTGAAACCCTGTCTGCTTTCAGCCCTCCTCACCTAGTTCTCCAGCACCACCACTCTAGGAACTGCAGCAGAGAAACTTCATAGGACCCATTTATGATTGGCTTCGTTCACTACACACAAGATCCCTAGGCTCTTCCATGTTGGAGCATGGGTCTGACTTTAACTCCATTTTTAATGCTGACTATCCAGTTGTATAGTAATGGTCCCCCTCAGGGATTTTAACTGTTACATACAGTGCTACTTAGAACATGTGTGAGTCCCTGCTTTCAGTTCTTACAGCATACACTTAACAGGAGTACTAGATCATTGTTTAGTTTACCTCTGACTAATCTGGATTCAACACTGTATTGAGTAGAAGTAGCTAAAATGAGCATCTGTGGTTTGTTCCTGGCCTTAGAACTGTAGACTTGTCTGGAGACAGTCTAGCCCAGGCTGGCCTTGAACTTGTGCTCTTCCTACACCACCTTCCCGAAGGCTGGGATTACATGCCCAGCTTGTTTTTTGCCTGTGTTTAGCATGACTACCTCGTCTTCTCTTTCATCCAGGGTCTCTAGTGGCTCTGGTGTTCTAGAACTCGGCATGTGCCAGACCGCTGTTGAGCTCTGCCGTAAGGGCATGGGCCACACTACCTCAGCCTCTTTAGATCCTATTTGCATGGATTGTTTTTATCTTTTCATTTAAACACACTCAGACCTAAAGCAGGCATTTATGGACAGCAGTAAGGCTGAATCACGTTTTTTTTTTTTTTTTTTTTTTTCCATCTGTCTCCACTGCAGGGGTACAGAATCCATTTATAGCCGTTAAGATAAATTCCTGACAAGTTTGTTTTCTGTAAGCCTTTTTTTTTTTTTTTTCAAGACCAGGCTAGCCTTGAAACTCAAAGATCCACTTGCCTGTGCTGCCCAAGTACTGGAATTAAAGAGGAGTACCACCACCACTAAAAAATTAGGCTGGGCTGTTGTGGCACATGCCTTTAATCCCAGCTCTTGGGAGGCAGGAGCAGGCAGATCTCTGTATGTTCAAAGCCATCCTGGTTTAAAAGCATGTTCTAGGACAACCAAGTCTACACAAAGAAACCTTGTCTTAAAAAAACAAAAGGAAAAAAAAATCATAGTGTGCACACTACAGTATACAGTGTAGAGGTGTAGGGGACAAATCATAGTGTGCACACTACAGTATACATTGTAGAGGTGTAGGGGACAAATCATAGTGTGCACACTACAGTATACAGTGTAGAGGTGTAGGGGACAAATCATAGTGTGCACACTACAGTATACAGTTTAGAGGTGTAGGGGACAAATCATAGTGTGCACACTACAGTATACATTGTAGAGGTGTAGGGGACAAATCATGGTGTGCACACTACAGTATACAGTGTAGAGGTGTAGGGGACAAATCATGGTGTGCACACTACAGTATACAGTGTAGAGGTGTAGGGGACAAATCATGGTGTGCACACTACAGTATACATTGTAGAGGTGTAGGGGACAAATCATGGTGTGCACACTACAGTATACATTGTAGAGGTGTAGGGGACAAATCATAGTGTGCACACTACAGTATACAGTGTAGAGGTGTAGGGGACAAATCATGGTGTGCACACTACAGTATACAGTGTAGAGGTGTAGGGGACAAATCATAGTGTGCACACTACAGTGTACATTGTAGGGGTGTAGGGGACAAATCATAGTGTGCACACTACAGTATACAGTGTAGGGGTGTAGGGGCAGAAGGACAACTTGCACACACTCAGTTCTTTCATAATATGGGTCTTGGAGATGCGGCTTGGGCCAATAGGTGTGGCAGCAAGCACCACTCTCCATTAGGCAATCACCAGCCCTCACTTTGTTCACTTTTATATATTGCTCAAGAGTTGCAGTGCAGATGGGTGCCAGGTCAAGCTGATGGCTACAGTGGATCAGGTGCATCTCTACCCATGTGTCCAGAGGCCCGAGGCAGGCACTGACTGAGGGTCCAATGCTAGCCTTGTTTTTCTGTCAGTGCATTTTTCAGGTGACCTACAAAGGACTGGTAAGGGACGTAGAGTGTCTAGGGAGATGGGCTGGGCGGGTGGGAGTACCGGGGCGGGTCCAGCGAGCGCCTCCAGGCAGCTGAGCAGCTCATCTTCTAGGTGCTGACTTCACTAACACCTTCTGTGTTCTGAGCTCCTTCCCGGCTGAACCCTCAGACTCAGCAGAGTTCCTAACCAGGCTGACCTCCCAGTGTGCCTCTCTGGAAGAGCTAAGGCTTGCCTTCAGACCTCAGATGGACCCCCGGTAAGTCCATCCTCAATGAGCTTTCAGAAGGGGAGCAGCTGGGAGGCTGGAGACTGCCAGCCAGAGTGCTTCCCAAGTGCCCCTGGGGCCCTGGCAGCTGCCCCATTACTGGGCATGAAACGCAGTAAGGTCACACTTCCGCACCACTGAGGACCAGAACACTAACACGAAGAAAACAGGACATAGGTGGACTGAAATGGAGATGCCAAGCAGACAGTGCCTTCGCCGGTATCTCCTACAGGGTGTGCACACTATGTCCGGTATGTCCGGCATGCCGCATTCAGCTAAGAAGAGATACAGGAAATAGTGGCTTACAGACTTTCAAATAACAACCCAGAGGCTGGTTATAAAAAGGAATTTAGTGGGGAATGGAACAGTAGCCATCAAGAGGAAATGGCACTTGGGATTTATAGAAGCATACCTGGGGCAGATGGCCCCCTGGGGTGAGGGTGCAGCCTTTTGGAGGTTGCCTCAGCACCCCAGTCATTACTTCCCGTGCCACCCCTCCCTGCAGGCAGCTCTCTATGATGCTGATGCTTGCACAGTCGAACCCACAGCTCTTTGCACTCATTGGCACTCAAGCAAATGTCACAAAAGAGCTTGAACGTGTGGAGCACCAGTCACGGCTAGGACAGCTGAGCCCCTCCGAACTGCAGAGCAAGAACAGAGACCACTGGGAAACTTGGCTACAGGAATACAGGTAGGCAGCTCCCAGGGTCATCTGTACTGGCTTCTTGACACAATGGCCACCTTATAGGGTGGCTGCAGATGGCCATTGGAAGCATGGAACATGCTGTTCTTTGTTGGGAAAAACCAGCTAGGAATTTGATTCCAGAGACCGTCTGGACAAGGAGAAGGAGGGTGTCGTAGACACTGCTGCCTGGCAGGCAGAACGTGTACGCGTCATGCATGCCAACAACCCCAAGTACGTCCTAAGGAACTATATTGCACAGAATGCCATTGAAGCTGCTGAAAATGGAGACTTCTCAGAGGCAAGCACACACTGTACCTCCTATCCCACCTCACAGACATGTCATTAATTATGCCCCTCACCGAGTTCTTCTCACTTGTTCTCTAGGTCAGGCGTGTCCTGAAGCTGCTAGAGTCTCCCTACCACAGTGAAGAGGCCACAGGCCCTGAAGCAGCGGCAAGGACCAGTGACGAGCAATCTTCATACAGTAGCAGGCCACCACTCTGGGCAGCAGAGCTCTGCGTAACATGATCCTCATAAAGGCCTCGGTGTCCTCCACATGTCTGGAGCCTCCCGAGGCCTCCCAAGTGCTGCTGAGTTGCTGAGACCGCTGGATGCCTGTCCTCAGTCTCTCCATGACGGCAGAGGTCTCCAGTCAAAACCTGACCCATCTCTGTCTGATACCACCTTAGCAGTACTGCCCTGGCCTAGCAGTCAACATGCCCCGCAGCACACAGTGCTTCATGCTAGGTTATCAGCCTCATGTTTGTAAGCAATGCAAACAGGCCTAAGTAAGCCGTGCGCCCTGTTTGTGCATCTTGCCCCAAAGGGCAGGGCTGGGCTTCACACCTGTTCAGTCTCCCAGGCCTCTAATAAAGCAGCTTCTTCAGGTCTATCTCTGGTCACTGCGTTGGCCCAAGCCCCATCCAGGTCAAATGAGAATTCAGCGCCATGATCCTGTCTGTCCTCAGGAGTCCTGGTAGTAGTTGTTGAAGTTGATGCGAAGCAGAAAGTCTTCCAGGTGGGGCTGATAGCCTCGGTTCACCAGCTTGGTCACTACTGGAGAGGCAGCCAACTCTCAGGCTCCTGCCCACCCTGTGCCTGGCCACCCCAGCAGCCCAGCCCACAAGGAGGGCTTACCTTTGAAGAGGAAGTGGGAGTAGTACTTGAAGGTGCTGTAGGACTGCTGCATGAGGGGGAAGTTGGGGTGCTCGGCACCGCGGGGGCCGGAGGCCGGGCCCCAGCTCTGAGAGATGAGCTGGCTTCGGAACTTGAGCACCAGGCTGAAGATGCTGTGGATGATGTTCATGACTGGTGCCGCCTTCTCAGTCAGTAGGCCCCTAGGAGAGGGGAGAGCTGCTGCTGGTCTGCCCAACCCGACCGACCAGGGCACACCCAAGTCCAGGTGCCTCCTGCCTGCCTCACCTGAACACCGCTCTGTGCAGGTACTCGGCATGGGCCCGCTCAATCTCCTCCAGGTCGCCCACTACAGCTAGGCGGGCTCTGAACTCACACCAGCTGACATGCAGGATCTGGTTAGCAATGTAGCCCTGGATGACCTTCACAAAATGCTGCATCTCATGCTTGAACAGCTGCAGCTGTCGGAACTGCACTGAGCCAGCTGTGTGGCTCACTAGGGCTAGGGAAAAACAAAGAGCTCAAGCAGCAGCCTGAACCACACACGGGCAGGATGGACATAGGCCAGGCCTCACCTGTGCGCTTGAGGTGGAAGCAGATGTCTTTGAGTGTCCACATCATGAGCTTCAGCTGCAGCAGGAAGGAGAAGATACCACTGTACTTGTTCAGGCAGCTCTCAGTGATAACAATGTTGAGGGGCCAGTCAACCTGTTCAGGAAGCCCTACTTAGTACACAGAGCTTCAGGACACACACCCCCATACACCCATGGCAGGACACTGCTGACCTTGTACCTGAGCTCCAGGCAGCTCAGCACATCTGGGGCATTAGGGGCAAACACCTCAGGCAGGTACTTGAGGGCAAAAGACAGGTTGGCAGCATGTGGGGTGTCCCCGTGGAGGCTGTACTGCAGCGCCTTGCTCAGGATGCTGTTGAGGGTTAGTGGGTTGAGCAGCTCTCCAGGCGTCTGCCCAGCCCCTAGCTAAGGAAGTCAAGAGAAAATGTCTCGGGTTTGTGCCCTGCCCCTCCCTACCTGCCCGAGCAAGCAGCACTGTCACATGTTGCTAGGGACTATGACATGTTTGGGTGGGTCTGAGGCTAGCAGCCACCCACATCCTACCCACACCACCTCTACTGGCCAGCCGGATCCCAGATGCATGTCCTAGAGCTACCTTCTCGAAGAGCAGGTCACTGAGGGACTGAGCGAACTCCCCATCTTCCATCAGCAGGAAGTGCCGCAGTGCCTCAAAGTGTGTCTCCAAGTGCAGCTCCACAAAGAAGTAGTCAACTGCAGCTTTGTTGACCAAGCTGACACTGGGGAGGGAAAGCTGGACGTTAGGGTGGCAGGCAGGCAGGGAGGGCAGGCTGCTGCAGGTGGGCAGGTGGAGGCACTCACTGGGCAGCCAGCGGCGCCGTAAGGGAGCGCTTCATGAGCACCGGCAACGTCAGCAGCTCACTTAGCTGCACCGCAGTCTCGGCTGCTGCTGACTCAACTTGGGGGTCAACAGGGAAAGCAAAGGCCCGGGGAAGCATGTGGTGGACCAGGTGAGCAACAGGAGGCTCTGCTGTGGGAAACAGAACAGACTGGCTCAAGCTTAGGGATACTGACTGCCCCAGGGCACCCCCAACCTTCCCCGCCCACTGTAACAGGCCCACTCACACAGGGATTCATAGCTGTCCGGATACTGCTCCAGGTGGTACAATTTGGTGAGGTCTGCCAAATAGGCTTGCTCCTTGCCCCAGCGTCTAGCCTCAGCTTCTGTGTTTGATACCTCCTCACTAGGGCCTGGGCTGCTGGGGACAGCTGTGTCTTCCTAAAAAGAGGTCAACCTCAAAGAACTGCATCCTTACACGGTACACTATTCTCTGCCCCCGCCCCCATTTTGCATGTGCTGAAAGGAAATGGACGTATGGAAGCCTCATGTGGCGAGGTCCATGCGTACTCCCCTGACCTGTGAGCTTGAAGGCAAACACGGAGAAAGGTCTTCAGCATCCCTACTCCTCCCTGGGCCTAAACAAACAGAAAATAACGGGTAGGAGGGCCATTAGCAGCCAGTGTCTGCTTGAGAAGACCTTGTGAGACTGGCCCAGAGAACCCCCTCCAGTCCCCCAGCCTCAACCCCACCCCTAGCAGCACCTCGATCCAGGCTGACAAAGATCACAAAGGACAGCATGACACTGCCATTCTAGTATGCCACAGTCCCACCCTGAGCAGCACTGCCCACTCTGACCTTTCTCTTCAGGGATGCCATTTCCCAGCATGCCAGGCTCAGCCACAAGGGTCTTGGACTGTAGGCTATCGTTCTCTGTACTGCCAAAGCTAGAACACATGGTAGGCTTCGTTTCTTCAGGTAGTTGTGGCCCACATTCTAGAGCAGGACTCTGTGCTTCCACACAAAGCACTGCCTGAGACACATGTGCAGGGGAACACTGATGGGGCTTGAGGTCAGGCTCAGGTTCTGGCAAGGGCTCCTCCAGAATCAAGGGAGGCTGAGCACATCTATGTGGCTGAAGATCCACATCTGACACATCTCCCCCAATCCTAATACTGGCCTCTGACACATGTCCGTGGACATTCCACCGTGGCCGAGAAGGAGTCATGTCTGATACATTCTCCCCAACCTTGATGCTGGCCTCTGACACATGTCCGTGGACATTCCACCGTGGCCGAGGAGGAGTCACGTCTGATACATTCTCCCCAACCTTGATGCTGGCATCTGACACATGCCCGTGGACATTCCACCGTGGCCGAGGAGGAGTCACGTCTGATACATTCTCCCCAACCTTGATGCTGGCATCTGACACATGCCCGTGGACATTCCACCGTGGCCGAGGAGGAGTCACGTCTGATACATTCTCCCCAACCTTGATGCTGGCATCTGACACATGCCCGTGGACATTCCACCGTGGCCTAGATGGAGCCACATCTGACACATTCTCTCCTATCTTAATGCTGGCATCTGACACATGTCCATGGACATTCCACCGTGGCCTAGAAGGAGCCACTTTAGACATATTCTCCCCAACTCCAATATTGGCCTCTGACACATGTCCATGGATGTTCCACCGTGGCTGAGGAAGAGCCACATCTGACATATAATCCCCCACCTTAATGCTGGCATCTGACACATGTCTGGAAATGCTACGTTGCTGGCAAGGAGCCATTCCAGAAGCATGGCTCTCTGTAGGGCCAGTGGTCTCTGACATGTGTTCAAGGAGCTGGCTCACAGGCTGCAGGCTCCCCTCCACAGGAGTGGCATGACTGAGTGGATATGAGCAAGGCAAAGTCTCTTGCATGTCATGGATACATGAATTTAGTTTTGTGGGCATAACCCCCAGAAGATGCTGTTTTTCACTGTCCACACTATTCTGAACATCCTGGGAGGGTCCTGGTGAAAGGGAGGTAGCCATAGCTGGCCTCAGTATGGTATTGAAATCATACTCTGACTGGGTAGGCTGGGGGCCACCTGCTGTGAGTGCTGGCCCAGGGGTTACAGGGGATAGGTCTGAGCAAATGGTCTGCAGAGCCACCTCTAAGAAGGGAGCTCCAGTGTTATCCACAGGCTGTTCATCCCCAGAGCCCATGGGCAGAAAGTCTGTGATGCTGAGACCAGTCGAGAACGGCCCAGCTCCCTCTGCCTGCCGAGCCCCCGAGTCATCTGCTCCCTCTGCGGCAGACTTGGGGACTGATGGCAGTGATGCACATGATCGGCTTAGACAATCCCAATGCAGCTCTGTGGACCCCAGACCACAGCTATGGCCTTCATCTGCATGCTCAGGACCTGGAGATGTGACCTGAAACACAGCACATACTGAATCCCTCCAGTCATTTAACCCTGACTCCCCAAGCTTAGCTCAGCAACAGTGGTAGACACCCACTAAGTACTGAGGCACATAAGTACAACCAAGCCAAAGCATGAATCCCAGGATCCTACTAGAACTTATTACCTGAGAGCATGTGGTTGGGAACACACTCAGTGACTCCTGGGGCTGGTGAGCCTCCACGTCTCTCAGCATCTCCTGAAATTCAAGGTAACAGGAAAAGAGAAGCTCTGTAGAGAGCAGCAGGGCTGGCACACACCACAGCCTTCACACAGCATCGCTCACCAGTCACATATGCATGCCATTGCCCTGCTGCCCACTCACACTGTTCAGGTCTGGCTGGAAGCCTGAGCCGCAGCAAGTGCCATCTGTACCCTTATGCAACAGGATGACAAGAGTACATGACTAGGCACAAGGGCTGGCATAACACTACTGCCATACCTGAATGCACTTCTGATCTTCTAGAAGAAAACGAAGTCGTGCACTTTCTAGCCGATGCCTCTGGATTCTCCATAGAGCCTTCTGCTCTCGACGAGCTGCCTCTGCAGACAACTTGCTATAATGGTCAACCAGCGCCTGCCTGAAGTCACATGCAGAGAGGACATAGTCACTACAACCACTCTCTGTATTATCTCGTGGGCATAGACTCAGGCAAGGATGGTTCTCCAAGCAGGCTCCCTCCCAGACTCCTGTCCTCCACAGACTGGGTTCCCGGGGGATTGGGGGGTGGGGGGTAGGTGTTGCTGCCCACCAGGCTGAAAGGCTCTAATGGACAGATGCCCATATGGGACTTGGCAACTGTCTGTTGGACAAACTATCAGAAGAAAAATGTACATTATGCCCTGGGACAAGAGAATAAACAGTGGCTGAGGGCCAGCCCTCTCAAACCAGGCCTCATTTTCTTCACTGGATGTAGACATCTCCCCATTCTGCAAGTTGAAACTCAAGAGAACTGGAGACTGACATTTAAAAAAAAAAAAAGAACAAAACCAAAGCAAACCCAGGGATTCTGAACCTCCAACTATGGGGCATCTAAGCCCAATTAGCCATCTTTAATTTGGTGGGTCACAAGTCAGAAACCTGACCCTCTGTGCCTGGTTTCCCTCTTAGGAGAACAGAGCATCTACTCACATGTGTGTACGCACACATCTAGCACATGCAAGAGGCAAACCCCCCATTTGCTCTGTAAATAGTATCTAAGGCTGGAGCAGCTCAACTTCCAAGGACACCATCCAAGATGTAGCCAGTCCCTTCTACAAAAGCCTGCCACTGAAACAATGGGCCTGTTTCTAGGACAAACTAATGACACAAAGAGGAAACAGACTTGAGAACCATGCTAGACTAATGACCCATTGCTCTGCTGGGCCAGGAACAGGTTTAAAATAAAAAGCAAGCCAAAGGTGTTTAAGATAAGCAGAGCAGGTGTGCTGGCATCCACCTGTAATCCCAGCACTAGGAAGGCTGAGACAGGAGGACTGCAAACTTAAAACCAGCTGGCCACACAGCAAGATCTTGGGAATGTGGCTCAATGGTAGATGGCTTGCTTGCATGTACATGGTCCCAAGTTGGCTCCATAGCACCATAATAATATTATCATTATGCACTAATTCTAGCAGACTAGTCTTTCTGCCTTGACATATATCTGATTTTTCAGATTAAAACCTAAAATAACCAGTTAGGGATGTTGCTCACTGGTAGCGCACTTGTCTACCAACACTGGGGCCTTGATCCCTAGAGCAGAGAAGAAAAGGCAGTCAAATAACCAGCACTAGGTTTCAACCAGCAGCAGCAGACCTGCAGGCCTACCTCGCCTTCCTCTCCAGCTCCTCCTCCAGGGCCTTTAGCCTCTTCTCCCGGTCACGGAGTTCACGGGCATAGCTGAAATCATCCTCTAGCTCTTCTTGTCTGGCTGCCAGGCGTCGCTACACAACACACACGGTCTCATTTGCCAAATCAAGGACTCCAGGAGCCAGAACCACCCAGAACCCAGACCACCCACCTCCTGATCCTTCACAAACTGTTCCTTCAGTCGCTGAAACTGTTCTCGCTTCCGGCTGTCCAGAGCAATCTGTTCTGACATCTGACGGTCTTCAAGAGAAGGTGAGAGGCGTATGAGTAGGGAAGAGTCCAGCAGGGCCACCATACAGAGAGGAGAGACCTGGGCCTGCACTCACCACTCAGCTCACTCAGGACCCTGGATGTCGCTTCCCGGGCATGGACAATTAGTTCTTGTTTTGCGATTTCCATACGTAATTCCTACATACAATAAGCAAAAACGTCTTAACACCCTAACCCTTCCCCTAGGATAGTGTGGAGACAACTGGCTATCCAAACCAACATGCTTCTGGTCACTGTTAAGAGATACTTTCTCAAGCACCATAGAATGTTCACAGGTGATGATGCTTCACCACAGGATGGGAGGACAGGGAGTCTTCTGGCTTGGAGGAGTGACAGGAGGTGACTATGTATGCACAGTTAAATGAAGGGCTCACGGAGCGTTCCTGCTCCTGGATCTGTCCTTGCCTGGGTCTCTCCTGCTGCCCATTAGACACCAAGCCAAGAAAAATTTTTTGAGATTGGCCCTGGCCAGTCACTAATCTCTCCTCCTAGAGTGTACTGGAGCATTAGGGCGCTGCTTCTCGGCACACCTAGTATTTATAAAGGGTACTCAAGAGGAGGATTTTAGGCCTTGCTGCCTAGAATTTCCAAATGGAGCCACCCATTTGGTAAAACCTGGAGTGCAGGCAAGGCTACTCACCAGAGAGAGAGAGAGAGAGAGAGAGAGAGAGAGAGAGAGAGAGAGAGAGAGAGAGAGAGAGACAGAGACACAGCAAGACAGTCAGAGCCTCTGCCCTGGACACGTGTCATCAGATTTTTTCTAATTTTCCTTGACACACAGCCAAGCAGCTTGGGCGTGCTAACCTAGACATACTACCAGGACAGAAACACCAGAAAAACCACTCTGCCTGCCTGACTGCCCACATCCAGCACTTCTTTCTCCTCACTCTGCCTGATTGCCTACTAGGCAGCAGGCCAGGAGAAGCTGTCCACATTGGCACTGGCCCACCCCTAGGGTAAGGGAGCTCCATCAACCAGAACCCCCAAAAGTGAAGGGAAGTATAGAGAAGCCCAAAGCCCTGCATCCAAGTACCTTTTCCTCTTTGCTGATAGAGCTATGACGTGCAACTCTCTCCATCCGTCCAACATAGACGGCGCAGTCTTTCTCAATCTCCTTCAGTTCCTCCAGAGAGAAAATCACCGAGATCCGAGGAACAGGAACATCAGACCAACAAAGATAATGCTGCCAAAAAGGAAGGGACTCAGTGAGCACATAGCCAAGGCTAGAAACAAGGACCAAGCACTGCCTTGCTACTGAGTCTTCAGTGATGTATGCTGACAGTCATTTTTTGCCTTGAAAATTTTATTCCTAAATCTGGGGGTAGCTGAAACCCTTGATGGCTCCACAGAGCAAGTACCCCAAAAATGGAGCTATCATATATGGGACCACTAATAGCAGAGGTGGGATCAGAAACTGAGGAGCACCATGTGATCAATCTAGTCCCTCACACAGAAGACTATGGTAGCAAACACACTAGCCCCTCCCACTCAGACTCAGTCCCGGGACAAACCTAGCCTCCCATCATACACAAGCCCCTCCCCTCAACCCCCACAGCCAGCAGGACCCTCTCACCCGGGGACAGCAGAGCTTCAGAAGGTTGATGGTCTTCCCACAGACATACACATCATGAGCAATGTGTTTCAAGAATACAGGAACACAGTCTTCTACCTCTTTGGAAATGAGCACGTAGCCATGGGTCCAGTAAAACTTGTCTGGATAGAACATGAATAGAAAATACAGATCTGCAGTTATAATGGCCCTGACACCAGGCAGAGGACACTGATAAGTTATTTCTCTGCCAGTGAAACGAGCCAATTCAAGCCAGATTAGATCATATTAAATGCAGGTTTGTTGAGAAGTTGTTCTCAGGTGGGCAAGTTCACTGTCCCCAAGGAAGAAGGCCGGAGAAGTCACCATGGGGAGGGGGAAGAAAGAGAAAGAAAGAGCATGCAGTGAGAGAGAAGTGGGTGGGGGAGACAAAATGTCTGGATTGTATAAGGAAGACCCTTTGGGGAAGGGCAGCCCAGGCCTTGAGCTAGAAAGTTCAGGGTATGCTAGGTAGGGACTGAGGGATGCTGGGAGAACCTGGAGAACAAAGCAGACCTGAGTCTGCTTTGATATGTAGAATATACACCTCAGTCCCTTGTCCTGGGGTCTAAAACCTGACAGGCCTGGCCTAGCCATCAGTGGGTATTTACCTCTGAAGCTGAGGTACTCATGGTTAACTTGGATCATGAACTCCCCATAGACATCTCTGAAGACTCCACTGTACACCCAATCATGGATGAACCTACAAGGAAATGGAACACAGGAGGGTGGGGTGGAAAGAGGAGAGCTGGGCCAGTGTGGAGTGCTGTGAGGCGAGTGTGGCCAGTCCCCGGGGTAGAATGAGAGACTGCTAACTATGGGTGTGTGCAGCCTCCGACGACCTGGTAGGTCCCTTTATCTAGCATGCTTCCCCAGCATACTTAGTGCACCTTGGAGAACAGGAAACTCAAATACATATCTGGTCTGAGTGCAGCCTTCCTCCATCCACTACAGGGAGAGCAGATATAGCCAGTACAGACCTCTCCCCACCTACCGTGTGTAGGGCTCACAGCTGGTTTTCAGTAGGGACAGCAACACAGGATAGTGCTCATTACTGCAGTTATCCAGTGCTTCCTGGTAGAGGTAGGACAGAAGCTTCACTCCCTAAAACAGTGAGAAGAAGCAGGATGGGTGCACAGCCACTCTAACGCTTGCCACATGCCTGTCCAGGCAAAACGGCCAGCAGACTTGACAAGAATGCACAAGTCAAGGGAGGCCTACAAGCTCACACTGGGGGAAAGGAGGGAGAACTCACCGTGGGGAACACAGCCCTGGGTTCTCCACTGGTCACCAGAGATACAGTGCCAACACCACAAAGCTCAGCCAAGTACCTGGACACAGAAACTGGATCAGATCAAGTGACAGGAGCTCAGGGTCCCAAGGACCAGATCAGATTGAGCGAGCTAAATGTTCATTTTCTCCTAAGTGACTGGTCTACAGTCTTTGAAAACTACTTGTACCCATAGCACACCAGCTCTTAGACCCTGATGGACCCAGCACTGTTTTCTGTGCTGTTCTCCCAGATGGCACTAACAAACCCACACTCAATGGGTGAGCCACCTCCACACCTCCCCACCTCGTCCTTGACTCCTTAGCCCCACATTTTTGGTACCATCTGAAACCTGTGCCTTGTTACCACCTTGTCTGACTGCTATGAGCACCAATTCCCCTCTCTACCCAACTGCAACCTGTGTTCCACATGACCCCCAATTCCTTGCTGCCTAGTACATCTCCTCCCATCTTATCTGCCACCCCCAACTTCTCTCAGGGGACAGCACTTGCCAAGAGACACTATGGCTGTTTCCTAATGAGCTCACAAGTGTCAGAGGCTGTCCACTGCCTTCCCTCCCCTGCAGCACTATTTAGGCAGAAAGCCCTGGGCCCAGCTAGGCCACTGTTACAAGCAGACAGTAGACAAATTCATTATATGGCACACAGTGACCAGCTGTGCATGAACTGTTCAGACAACCAAGGACTATTCTTCTGGGCCCTCCCTGACAGGGAGCAGAGCTGGCTCTTCACTGCCCTGAAAGCCCCACATCTGCTCTTGAGACCCACACAAGGCCACTGGGCTAAGATTCACCTGAGCTGCCGGCCCAGTTTCTTGAAGAGAAAGCCAATGGTGAGGAGACTCAGGGTAGGTGGAGTGGAAAGAACACAGGCGCGGTAATACTGCAAGTACCTCCTAAGGCCGCTGGTGAAGGCCTGTGGAAAAGGAGTAGAAGGGCAGCTGGACATGAAGGCAGTCATGTACTCAGGGCTTGGAAGGACACACCCAAGCTGGAAAACAGAGCTGTGCTTCCATGCCGTAGCCTGGTGGATCCATTTTCCAAGCAGTGGGAATTTATGGCTTAAGCCCAGCTGAGAGGAAGATGCTTTACTGGAAGACACAGATTAAGATTAGGGATCTGCCACAGACACAGCTTTGCCTCCTAGCGTCACACTGAGGCAGTCACCCCTGAACAAAGCCTGTCCATCCATCTTAGCCTGTCTTGCCTGCATGCCAAGAAACCAGGAACCACAGCCTCACCTCCTATGGATTCCCCTAAATCCCCATACCATCTGCAGCCTCTGGTCCTCTTGGGGATTCCACTTCCTGTTCCTCTGCCTGGAGGGTTTTCCCATGCAGCTCCTAATACATCCCATCCTTCGGCAACTGACTTACTGCACATCAGCTCTTGAAGGGCCAGCTCCTCCTAAGCTGCACTCTGCAACCACCCCTCCCTGATATCTGCCCACATTTTCTACACAACACTCTGCTAATCTCCATACCTGTCCTCACCTGCCCAGGCTGCCCAGATGCTGTAAGAGTCTACCAGCACACAAGCCAGCTGCAAATCTTTCAATAAACAGAAAATCCTGAGTACCTTAAGAACCAACTTATTAAAACAGGAGATCCATCTTGCTACGTACCATACAAGACACTAGGGCTTATGCGGAACAGGTGGCTTGTATCTGGGTTACCCACCTCATAGCATTTGGTCCTTGCCCTCAAATTCCCTAACTGTTCACACCTGCCTCCCTCTGTGCCTTTGCCCAAACACAACTGACACAAGGTTAATAAGATGAAATAAGACAGTCTCAAGTCACCCCAACTTCTTTAGAGATTTAGACTCAGGGGTTCTGAACCCATAATTCTGCACCCTTAATTCTTTTGTGAAGGTACATGGTCCTCCAAAGGCATACCTGGAACACAAGGCCCCTGCTGCACAAGGAGCCTACAACGGGCTGCAGAGAGAAGTGGCTCAGGCGTGTATAACAGGTTCCATACTCCGCCACCTCTGAGAGGATGCTGCTGATGCTCTCAGGAGATGCACCTGACACGTGCACACCCGGCTCCACTACAAAGGCTTGAGTCGGCTACAGGGTGGAGGGAAGGGATTAGAGGCCACACACCAAGACCCTACTGTGGTGCCATTTCTTTCCACCCTTGTTCCCACCTGCCACACAAAATTCCCAAATTTCCCAAGTTCAAGACATACAAACAGAAAGTTCTGAAACCAAAACACAAGCCAAGGAAGGGGCTGGAGAAATGGCTCAGCAGTAAGAGAACATCTATGTATTACCCCTGCAGAGGACTTGTTTGGTTCCCAGTACTAACATTAGGCAGTTCATAACCACCTTTAAGCTCTGCTCCAGGGAGTCTGACACCCTCTTCTAGTCCCCACAGGCCTGTACTCATGTGCATATACTGACACAGAAACACACAACCTAGGTGTAATGGCACATGCTTTTAATCCCAGCATTCAAGAAGCAGATCTCTCATGTGAAAGCCAGCCAGCCTGGTCTACAAAGTAGGTTCTAGGACAGCCAATGCTGTCCTAGAGAAACCCTGTCTCAAAACAAGCGGGGGGGGGGGGGGGGGGGGGCACTCGAGTGCACTGTTCCAGAAGACCTGAGTTCAACTCCAAGCACCAACATCATGTGGCTGACAACTGCCCGCAACTCTAGTTCTAGAGGACCCTACACCCTTGTCTGGTCTCCAGATACTGTGTTCACACGCACAAACCTACACCTAAATACAGACATAGACACATCATTTTTAAAATAAAGAAAAAAAAGAAAAGAAACACACACGGACAGCTTTCTTGGAAGGTGCCTACTAAACCTCAGGCACCGGCTCCACAGATCGTGTCCAGAAGCCTCTCAGAGCCTTGCCCAGCAAACTCCTACAACACAGTTGAAGCTGTGTAGGAGGGAAGTAACCTCACAGGACTCTGCACAACCAGAACAGATTAGGTACAATAAAAATAGCATTCAGAACAAAAGTATTAACAGTAAACGGCTATACCGTTAAAAAAAAAAAAAATCAACACCCACACTGTCTACCTTAAGAAATTACAAAAAGAAGGCTGGAGAGATGGCTAGCAGTTAAAAAGCATTGATGCTCTTCCAAAGGACTCAAGTTCAATTCCCAGCACCCACATGACAGCTCACAAACTTCCCAAACTAGCAAAACAAAAAACGAACAATCAATTATAAAGTGGGTGTCCTGCACACCTCTGTAATGCCAGAGGTCTACACTGTCCAGCCTGTCCTACACTGAGACTCCTCTCAGAAAGAACAACTATTGCTGGGCATGACACACTCCTTTAATCTCAACACTTAAGGCAGAAGTGGACATATCTCTCTGGAGAGTTCCAGGACATCAAGGGCTGTTACACTGAGAAACCCTGTCTCAAAAAACAAATTGGTGTAAGAAAAAATATGGAGCAGTGAGATGGCTCAGCGGGAGCACTGGCCAATTTTTATGTCAACTTGACACAGGCTAAAGTCATTTTAGAAGAAGGAATCTCAACTGAGAAAATATTCCATCAGACTGGTCTGTGGGCAAACCTGTAGTACATTTTCTTGATTGATGATTGATGTGGGAGGGCCCAGCTCACTGTTGGCAGCAGCACCCCTGGGCAGGTGGTCCTAGGTGACCTAAGAAAGCAGGGTGTGCAGGCCAGGACAGCAAGCTAATAGCAGCATTCCTCTATGGCTTCTGCTTCAGTTTCTGCCTCCAGATGTCCTGACCTCCCTTAGTGATAGACTGTGTTACCTGGAAGTGTAAGCCAAATAAAAACCCTTTCCTCCCCAAAATGCTTTTTGGTCTTGGTGTTTTATCATAGCAATAGAAACCCTAAGACAGCAGGTTAAGGTGCTTTTGCCAAGCCTGATAACCTACTTGAGGCTGATCCCCAGGATGGAAAGATCCAACTCCCAAAAGCTGTCCTCTGGCCTCTACATGCACACTGTGACACATGTCTCTGCTCCTCAAGTAAAAAAAATGTAATTAAAAAAGAAAAAGTCTGGGCTGGCATGTAGCTCAGTAGCAGAGCACCCGACTAACATGTGGCAGGCCCTGGGTTCCATGCCCAGTAACACTCACAATACACGGAAATAATTGTATGTCAACAAATTAGAAATTCCAGATCAAATGCAACATTTCTTAGACACACACACAGTTACATAGCTGACTCTAAAATATAGAAATCTACCTAGAAGTTGAACAGTGAGTCTGTGGTCATAACCTCGTAATAGGGTACACTAGTAAATTCTATGTAATATGTGTTTTGACAGTTTAGGAAAAATAATGGGGCAAGGGGTATGGGCTGGAAAGATAGCTCAGTAGTTATAAGCACTTCCTAGTCTTACAGACCTGGGTTAGGTTTTCAGCACTCACATGACAGCTCACAACCACCTGTTAACTCCAGTTCCAGGGGAATCCACTACCTTCTCCTGACTGCCACAGGAACCACGTACTCATATACACACATAAGCAGACAGCAAACTCATACACATAAAAATAAAAAAATCTTTAAAACAAAAATCAAAGAAACTTAAAACATTGAAAACTCCTAGACTCAGGCAGGTGGTAGTGCACACGCCTTTAATCTCAGTACTTAACAGGCAAAGGCAGGCAGACCTCCGGGAGTTCTAGCTAGCCAGCCTGGTTTACAGACAGAGTTCCAGGATACCAGGGCTACCCTGTCTCAAAAAACAAAACAAACAAAGAACAAAAGCCTGGCCCCAGTGACCTGTCTAGCCCAGTATGTGTGGGCAGGAGCCAGTGGTGACCACTGGAGCCTCGGGACAGCTCAATGGAGTACAACAGACACACAGTCTCAGCACTTTCATTTTTTTTCTAAATTATTTTTTAGCTTTAGGTGTTTCTTTCTTATGTGTATATATGTAGCATATGTGTATGAAGCTCTGGCTATCCTAGAACTCTCTTATGTAGACCAGGCTGGCTGTGAACTCACAGACATCTGCCTCTGCTTCCTGAACGCTGAAATTAAAAGATGTATACCAACATGCTAGGCTGGGAAACTGACTTTAACTGCTGAGCCATCTTGCCTCTCCTCTCCACATGACTGTCACTAGTGTTTTGTTTGTTTGTTTTGTTGAGTCTCACTGTATAACTGTGTATGGCCTGGAACTCCCTATACAAGCCAGGCTGACCTTGAACTCTCAGAGATGTGACTGCTTCTGCCTCTGGAGTGTTGGAATCAAGGCATTTTTATGTGGTTTCTCATTGATTGAGGATTAAACTCAGGTTCTTGTCACTTTACCAACTATGCCATCTCGCCAGGCCTGTTTTTGGTTTGAGAGAGTTTTATGCAGCCCAAGCTGGTCAAAACTACATAGCCAAAAGTGAACCCTGATCTTCCTGTCCCCACACCCAACCAAGGTGGTGGGATTAAATTGTGTGCCACCATATCCACTTAAAATTCTCAATAGGGATGGCATGCTCACTGAACAAAGGAGAGGAAAGCCTTGTATTCAGAAGGTAGAGGCAGAGGATCAGGACTTCCAAACCAGCCTAGGTAAACTTTCCCTCAGTAAACCAACAAGCACATACAAGAAGACATCAGGGGAGTCTCAAGTTTCTTTTCTTTTTTTTCTTCTTGAGACAATGTCTCACGATATAGCCTTGGCTGATATCACAGTTGCTATCCCCCTGTCTCTGCCTCCCAAATACTGGGGTTTCAGGTATGAGCCATCATCCTCAACTAGGATAACTTTTCCAATAAATGATGTAGTACAACTGGACTCTTTCATCCCAGGGTGCAAGTGGGAATGAAGGAATACTTTCTGTTATTTCACTGATCCTGATAAGTATCTTTTATTCAGTAATTTAAGGACATCATTAAGTCAACACTCTTAAAATCTAAACGGAATTCCTGTTTTGTTTTATAATACTGGGAACTGAACCCAGGGCCTCTCACATTCTTAGCAAGAATTCTAACACCAATTGACCTCCCCAGTCTAGCCTGCGGCTATCTTTAGTCACTCACAGCACCGCATCTCAAGCTGAGCCTGCCTGCGGGAGGCTATCCAAAGAAGACTGATCTCTAGACAGCCCTGAGCACTTCTCACCTGACAAAGGGAAAATGTAGCAGAAACAACACCCAGCAGAACGTTCAGTGAATCTTTCACCAGCTCACTTTCCTCCACCAGCACAGGCTTCGGGGCCTGTAGAAGGCCCCCACTGAGGGCCTGTAGTTCTCCATGACGGAGCCTGCAGAACCTGTCAAAGGCATCCCTTCCTGCCTCAGTGAGGTAGGGCTCCTCTCGGTGACCAGGGGGGCTGTGAAGAAGACAGAAGAGAAAGGGGTGAACAGATAGGACAGCATGTATCTAATACCAGGTGTGCTTTCCCCAGCCTGTAATTGAGTTTCTCAGGAAAATGCTGAGGTCCCCAAAGCAGCACCCAGTCATGACTGACAAGGACAGGCTCACACAGAGTGTACTCTTCCGTGTGTTGCTTATGTGTGTACTATATGTGTGTTTTATTTTATTGTGTGTGTGTGGGAATATGTGCAGTTGCTTTGCATGTATATCTGTGTACCACATGCATAACTGGTACCTGCTGAGGCCAGAGAAGGGTGTTAGATGCCCTGGAACTGGAATTATTAGTGGTTGTGAACCACCATGTGGATGCTAGGAATTGAACCTGGGTCCACTGCAAGAACAAGTAGTCTTACTTGCTAAGCCAACTCTCCATCACCATTGTTTTATTTATTTTGAGTGTTTTGCCTACATGTATGTCTATGTACCACATGCATGCAGTGCCCACAGTGGCCAGAAGAGGGTATCAGATCCCCTAGAATTAAAGTTACAGATAGCCAGGCAAGGCCAGCCTGGTCTACAGAGTGAGTTACAGGACATCCAGGGCTACACAGAGAGACCCTGCCTCAAAACAAAAAATTATATGCTACTTAAAATTTAAAAAAAAAAAAAAAAAAAATGGAGCTGGAAGGGTGACTCAGCAGTTAAGAGTGCTCACTGGTTTTCCAGAGCAGCTGGGTTCAATTCCCAGCACCCATATGGTAGCTCCCATCTGTCTGTAACTCCAACTTCAGGGGACCCAACACTCTCACAGACATACATGCAGGCAAAACACCAGTACACATAAAACAAATACATAATTTTAAAATTTTATTTATTTTATCTATGTGAATACACTGTGCCTCTCTTCAGACACATCAGAAGAGGGCATCAGATCCCATTACAGATGGTTATGAGGCACCATGTGGTTGCTGGGAATTGAACTCAGGACCTCTGGAAGAGCAGTCAGTGCTCTTAACTGCTGAGCCATCTCCCCAGCACAATACATAGTTAATTAAAAATATTTTTTTTTTAAAAAATCAAGGGCACTAATACATACTCAGGCCTGGTGGTGCTAATCAAAAGACTAAGGCAGAAAGATCTGGGTTCACAGCTAGCTTAGGTTACATAAAAAGTTCCAGAGAGAGAGAGAGAGAGAGAGAGAGAGAGAGAGAGAGAGAGAGAGAGACAGAGACAGAGACAGAGACAGAGACAGAGACAGAGACAGAGACAGAGACAGAGGAAAGAAAGAGTGCAGAGAAACAAGCACAAGCTAGCTGGGCTCTGCATACCCCTCAGCACACTGCAACAACACTGTGTGCCGCCAGCACTATGCACACTGCACAGTCTTCTAGAACACTGTGTGTCCTCCACAGTACACTTCTGCATAGAGGTTTTGTTTGTCGTTCAAAAATTTTTCACGTATGTGCAAGCATATCACATAAATTGGCCAGAGGCATCAGATCCACTTCATCTAGAGCTAGGGTTACAGGCAGCTGTGAGGTGCCCCATGTGGGTGCCAGGACTAAAGGTGGGTGTTCTGCAAGAGCAGTATGTGCTTGTAACCACTGAGCCATCTTTTGAGCCCCACATTCTGCCTTTTCCACCCTCACTACACAATCTCCAGCACTCTGCATTGTTGGGGGCCCGACTTTTAGCAGAAAGCAGCTATCAGCTTTGCAGCCATCTTGAGCCATATACCCTGACATGAGACTTGGATTACAATAGCCTACAACAGCTGAGAACTCCGATAATCTTGGTTTAGATACTTTGAGATTAAAGGTGCGTGAGATTAAAGGGGTGTGAGATTAAAGGTGTGTGACTTAAGAGTATGACTTAGAAGCATAGAGATCAGAGTTAGAGACAAGACCTAAGGGCATGATTAAAGGTGTAACTTAGAGGCGTGGCTTAGAAGTAAGACATATAAAAGGCAGAGACAGAACAGATCAGAAGACAGACTATAGAAGACAGAACCAGACATCAGACTATAGAGGGAGAATCAGACAGGAGACACTTAGAGGAAGAGAGACTGAAGAATAAACGGGATTGAATCACACCCTGTCTGGTCTCCATTCTTTGAGTCTGCCCTCACCCTCGCTCTTGCTGAACCCCGACCCGCAGACCGGAGCAGCAGCTTGGGCCGGGATACAGTGGCCGCCCAAACATGGGTTGGCCCGGGCCTCAACATTTTGCCTGGGCTGCAACATTTATTTTGGCCGCCCCAACATGGGGCTAGTGTGGACCCCAACACTGCACACTTCCTATCCTCCACAGTGCATCTCTGCATGCTATGCCCGCACTGCACTCCCTTGCTGTGGGGGAACTGTTTCCTCAAGGAGTAACCCAACCAGTAGCCATCATGAAGCCTGGGCTAAAGTGAGTTTAAGGACACCCTGGGCTACAAAGTGAGACTTTGTCCTACACAACAAACTGCCCATGGAAAACCTGTTTAAACAATGCTTTGGACCCAACAAAGGCATTATTACATTATTTCCTACCACCACAAGTTTCTTGATTTCTTTTTAAGATTTCTTTTTACTTTATATACATGGATGCTTGACTGTGCCACATGCATTCCTCATACCCTCAGAGGCAGAAGAGGGCATCAGATCCCCTTCTGACATTTGTTACAGCTAGCTGTCAGATGGGTGTTGGGAATTAACCACCAAGCCATCTCTCCAGCCCCATTTCTTGATTTCCTTTTTTTTTTCTTGTTTTGTTTTGTTGTTGCTAGGTTTGTTTGTTTGAAGACAGGGTTTCTCTGTGTAGCTCTGGCCCTACTAGAACTCACTCTATAAAGACCAAGCTGGTTTCAAGCTCACAGATTCACCTGCCTCTGCCTCCTGCTTGCTGGAATTAAAGGTATGCATCACAACTGCCTAGTCTTTTTTTAAATTTACTTATTCGTGTGTGTGTGTGTGTGTGTGTGTGTGTGTGTGTACCACCCGTGTATGGAGGATCCTGTAGAGCAGATTAAGGCATCTGATCCTCTAGAAGTGGGATTACAGAGGACTGTGAGGTGCCATGTGGGTGCTGGAAACTGGGTCCTCTGGAAGAGCATCCAGTTCTCTTAGCCACTGAGACATCTTTTCAGCCCCATTTCTTGATCTCTATGACTAATCTCTCAGTCAACCATGTAACCCCAGAGCATGTGAATGATCAAATTTTGTTTTTTCTCCTAGTTAGCGTTACTGCTCTTCATCGTAACACCCTCCCTTAGAATTCCTCAGATGCCAGAGACAGTGATGCATCTATATAATACCAGCTACTTGAGAGGCTGACGTAGGAAGAATCCTTGAGATCAGAATTTTGAGGCTAGCCTGAGCCAACACAAGACCGTTTCAAACTGCACTTTTGGAATACAGTCCTCCTTGCAGGAAACCCTTCAGGAGTCCTTTGGAGAACACCAAAAGGATGAAGTGTGTTCACAATGGAAGACAAATGAGCTGCTAAGTAACTAAGCCTCCCAAACAATGACCCAGAAAAGCTACATATGAATAACACTATAAATAGTTATAAATGAAAGCAATAGACTGTAAGGTCAATTTCCTAACACGTAAGGGATTGGTAGAGAGGAGGAACATTAGCTTTATACAAACAAGACAGAACCAAAACCCTACTGTGAAGTTACAGGACAGAGAGGGTTCTGAAAGGCAAGACAACTATCAACACCATTTAAGCTACAAAGCAAGGATCTGGCCATCCCATGAGGGAACCAAATGGCTCCTATGACTACACCTAGGAAAGTTCCTCACATAGGGGCAGTGCCCTACACACAAAAAGGTTTTATCACTCCCCCTGACCATGTGCTGCTCTCAGAGACCCTGTAGGGCATCAGAGGCTGTATCAGATGACACATGACTCCTCTAGCCCGGACTTCCTACATCAGTGCTTCTCACCTGTTTTCTCAGACTGAATAGTAAAGGGTGTGAACAAATGTCTGTAAAATACATGTCCTCAATTCTTATTCTGGGTGTTTCCAAAGGCTACAAACTCAGACCATGAGAGGAACTGAGACAGAAACCCCCTCCCACCCCCCTGAACCCAGATATTGTAGAGTATGTGGCTCCAGGCTTAGCCAATGTCAGCCACGAAAGGAAAGGCTGTTATGGCTGATGCTTCTACCAGAAGAAAGCACTACACCCACTCATAAATAAGTTTCTTAGAGCACTTTCCAGGCACTAACCACACAGCCTACTAGCTGCTCTAGGGCACCTGTCTAACAGGCCTGGTGGAAAGAAAGACTGAGTAAGTATGAACTTCAGAGGTAACACGCAGAGTTAACTCCACTGAGGTGAAGGCTGGATGTGTTCCTTTCCCCTCTGCTTCTCTCACTGCACAGAAGTCAGACAAGATTGTACACTAGATTACCTGAAACGTCAGCCTCTTAATCTCAACACTGATATTTCTACAAACAACTGCCTGGGGTTTCCAAGTAAGCTGTTGATACAGGGCAAAGGCACAGAGCATTTAAAGGCAAAGAAAAGGTCACATACCATCCAATCCGCTCCCAGCACCTCCGCTTGCTGGCTTCATATGTGAGCACGGCTTCCCACAGGTCCAAATCCGGGGTCATGCTTGGTTCAGACTGGGAATCAGGAGTTAAATTGGAAGCTGATTGGAAACCTTCATCTTCCCACTGATCCACAATCTGTGGGACCTGGAGATCACAGAGAAAAGTGATTGACTGTCCATCTCTTTCTGTCTGTATGTATTAAGTGTGATAGAACACTCTGGAACTTTATCCACATCTTTATTCCCTAGAGGGACAGACCTAGCAAAGTAGTCTGTTTTACCTCAAGTTCCTATGTATTGCACAATGCACCCCTCCGCAATACATCACATAAAGAATTAAAATAATCTGCTATCAAATTTGGGCAGGTGTGGTGGTGCACTCCTGTCATCCCAGCACTGAGGCTGAAGTAGAATTGAGTCTGGAACCAGACTGGGCTGCACAGAGTGATCTACTGCAAAACACAAGGTATTAATTTTTTATTTCACATACAGTATGGCCTCAGTTTAGGGAAAACAGCATAAAAAGTTGGATAGAAACCCCAGCACCCTGGAGCTGAGGCAGGAGCATCTCCATGTGTTTGAGGGCAGCATGAGCTACACTGAAATCCTGTCCCTGTTCACCCACAAACCATCACTCAGCACTCAGGAGAAAAAGAAAAATATACTAAACCTGGAGAAATTTATGTACACCAAGATTTTGCTGAACCATCCTTTAAACTTGTAAATAAACATTTCCTTAAAAAAAAAATAGTACTAATAACTGAAGGCCAGACATGATATTTTAATCCCAGCACTCAGGAAGCAGAGGCTGGAAGATCTCTGTAAGTTCGAGGCCAACCTGGTCTACAAAGCATGTCCAGGACAGCCAGGGCTGTTATACAGAGAACCCCTGTCTCGAGAAATCAAAAACAAAATAAAAATAAAAAGAAGACTGAGTAGTAATAGTTTGTCCTCTTAACAAAATTTACAAAGTAATAAAATACAAGAGACAATGGCAGTTCACTCAGTGACGTGGGGGTGGAGTGGGGAAGCCCACGTTGCAGGTGAGGAAGTACACCGAAAAGCATGCATACCAGGCATATAGGGAATGTGGCTTCTACAACTGAAGAACGAACTTCACTTCATCTTAATTAATCTGATTTTTTCTTTTAACTAACAGCACTAGAGAAATGACTTACCAACAAGCTCTTGAGGGAAAAGATGGCAACGTTGCATGTTGGTTTTTGCCTGCGGGTGAGCAGCTAGCACATCCCTATGCTGGCAAGAGGATGCCAGCAAGTCCTCCCC
This sequence comes from Arvicanthis niloticus, assembly GCF_011762505.2. NCBI lineage: Eukaryota > Metazoa > Chordata > Mammalia > Rodentia > Muridae > Arvicanthis > Arvicanthis niloticus. Next base: position 63,778,495 of record NC_047670.1, read on the forward strand.
AACATCTCTACCTCATGACTATCTGATTACCTGATGCTTGGACAGAAGCCTGCCAGCATTACCAGGTAAAAGAATTTTCCAAACCTCTAGGGATACTGAAGAGGAAAGAAATACCTTGATGGCCAGTCCAGAGAAGTCGGCGCTGTCTGGCACAGGGGGCAGGTCTAGTCGCACATCCATGTCATATGTGCGGCTATGCACAAGTGCACCAAAGAGTGAGACCCTCGTGTCTCTCTCAAACCTGTCACCACAAGAGTCACCAGTTGAGAAGAGGCCAACGGTGGGCAGGCCAGTACCTGGGGCAGCCTCCATCACCTGAAGCGATTCCTGGACCGTGTTAAGACACAAATTCTCCTCCGCAGAGATAAGTGACCGAACGTCCATTTCAAACTCACTCAAGTCATAGCAATCGTAGCCACTGTAGGGTACGTTTCGGCCTGCGTGCTTGTTGTTAAGAAAGTAATCCCGTTTTCTGCGCAGCACTTGAGGGGGGCCACTTCCTGCCAGCTGAACTAAGAGGTCCAACACTGATCTCACCTCCACAAAAGGACAGTCAGGGGCTGCTTCAAGTTTCTCCACAAGCTCCTCCAAACGGTCAGCCTCTGGCCCTAAGCCCCCCACCCTCAAATCGAAGGACAGCATGAGGATCTTGTTTTTCACTGGGAGCTTCGACGAGTCAGGCTGCCTCTGATGGGTGTCCTCTTGAAAAAGATTTGAGAAAAGAGCATTGTAGGCTACCCTCTTAAGGCTCAGCTTTGCCCTCTTCCTGTTCACGCTGCGCTGGCCCGGGCGAGCCTGGGCAGCAGGTAAAAGAGCCTCGCAGAGGTCATCGAACAGCTGGGTGATGCTGGCCATGTTCACTCTCTTTTCAGCCCTGGACCCCCGACTGGTAAACTTTGCACCTAGAAGTCACTTCATGTTCTCAAAGGTTAGAGTGACCGCAAGTGAGCCAGGGCCAGAAACTCGACCGCTCTTCGCTTCACACTCGGGAACTGGGCATCCGCGTCTCAGGTTTCGCGGTGCAAGAGGCCACACGCCGTGTCCTCCCAGCCCTCAGCCGCCACCCAGCGCTCATCCTCCGGTCTCCCGAACCGTGACAAGTTTACCGACTGAATGCGTACGTCCCATGACCAGCCTGCAAACCCGGGACTCCAGAACTGGGACTCCCGCCGCCCTTGCGTCACATCCACGCGCCGGAAAACAACGCCAAGAGGCGCACCGGAAGTGCGTCATCAGAACCGCCCTGGATGGGCGGAGCCGAGGCCTCAGCTTTTAGAACTAGAGCCTAACCTCTCAGATAATTTGCTGAAAATGAACTCAGTAAGGGAGACAGAGGTGTGTTCTGTTTAGCCGATGTTTATTGTTCTGGAGGTAGGAATCCTGGGCCGCCGACGGGACGTAGGTCTCCGGCCACGGTTCGCTGGGGCCCGAGTGCGCTCTTCCTCAAGTAGGAATCTGCCCACCTTGACCGATTGATTTCAAGCGACTGGTGATCACGGTTATGGTGGAGGAGCTGGAAAGGCACAGTTGACTCGTCGGTGACGCTGACTCCACGTAGTTCTAAAGTAGGGCCTCGCCCCTATGTGCCTCACCAGCCACCTGCAGCAACTTCCACCGAGGCTCCAGCTGAGCTTTTAGAAACATAAGCGCCTGGATCTCCTCTGGAGAGGCCATCGAGAAAGGGCCCAGACTGGGAGGTGTTTCTCCAAGCAATGCCTGTGCCAGGGTCCTTGCAAGCTGGAGTATGGATTCCTGGCTCAGAAATAGGGGGAGTTGGGAGGCAATGAGAGAATTGTTTCTATCCACCTTCCACCCATACAACTTATCCAGTCTACCCAGTTTACCTCTTCCACTACAGCTAGAATTCGGCTCCCTACTGGGCTCCGAAGCATTGTGGCCAAGAGAGCAGCTTGGGCATTCTGCAGGCCATGGGCAGGCCCCAGTGCCATCAACACCACATCAGGCTGGAAGCCATAGGCCAAGGGTAGTAGCAGACCCAAGATGAAGCTCAGAAACCCTCCAGTTGTCTGTAGGGACAACAACAGCAGAGCCTTAGACTCTCATCTAGAGGACACTGCTGCTGGCTCCTGTCACCCACTCCCCAATCTTGGACCCTGGGTTGCGAACAGGAACTCCCAGAAAGACAGGGGGCTGGGGAAGGGGGAAAGTGAGAACCAGTCCAACCACAACACAGCCACTTACCTGTGGCAGTGGAGCGGAGAAGTGGAACATGGACCAGGTGGCTGCCTCCTTGCCCCGGATGTTGAGCCACAGAATTCTCCTTCTCAGGAGAAAGCACCATGGACATGTACACATATACATGAGACGCTGCTCACCCTTCCCAGGGCTTAACAACAAAGGACAGAGGAGAACTGGGGACCCAGCGGAGGTTGGGGGTGTAAGTGACTATCAACCTGCTATGGCACCACTCTCAAACTGCACCTATGGAAAGCAGTGTCCTCACCCAACGGTAACCCTGAATCCCCAGTCACATGCCCGATACCTGTTCATGCACAACTGAGATGTGTAAGCTAAAGAAGCATACCCATCGTCTGCAAGGTCCAGGGGTCGATCCAGTTGTCCCAGGGCCACACAGAGCACCCTAAGAAGTTGACCCAGGATAGGCAGGGCTCATATTGTACAGAATCCATTCAAGGACCCTCCCTATGCTATTAGCAGTCACTCCCAGGTCCTTGGGGACTCAACCAAGCAAAATTTACCTCTGACCTTTGTAGGCTAGGCATCGCTGAATAAGCACATCCAAAGTTGCCACTGTGGCAAGGGCAGTTGTGGTTGCTATGGCATTTCTTACCTATAGAATGAACAACAGGCAGGGGAGTTAGAGGCTGACACACGCACCCTCCTTGGAGCACTTTCAGGAGTCAATGCTGACTCCCAGACCTGAGGTTAAACCCATTTACACTTTGTTTTGATCTTTTCCAAATGGCTGCTACTGACCACCTTTCCCTACACTACGAGGTCAAATCGCCCGATTCTAAAAACAGGATGCTTAAAACTACACTTTAAAGTGTCCACTTTCTCTTTGCCAAAGAGTGTTTCCTGAACCCTGCCCAAGGTAACGTGTCAATCCTCTCTATACATGCCACCACACTATCTTCAGCAGCACCCCCGGCAACCCTACCTGCCCATCCAGGATTCCATCTAAGAGACACAGACTCTTCCCAAGCGCAGCAAAATCCTCATCCTGGAACCGGGACTTGTGAAGCCTATGATGGGCAGGCCAGAGGGACACATGGAAATCAAATATCATTGTGTTAATGCAAGGACACAAGGTGTAAGACATGGACATCCCCATCTCCAGATCCGCTCTCCTCACCTGGCCCAGGCTTTGGTCTCCTCCCTCAAGACTGACCCTTCTTGATGGAGCACTCCAGGAGGTAAGGCCAGAGCAGCACCTGGCACAGTCAAGGCAACAGCTGTGCAGACTGGGGGGTTAGGACGGAGGCACGGTCTGTCCAGGAGGGGGCTCAGTGAATCCTCTGCTATTGCACACGTGCGACTCTCACCAAGCAGAGGCAGAGACCTCCCTTCAGGAGAGTGGGTGCTGGAACTCAGAACTGGGGCCACATCTAAACGATTCAGAGTCACAGTCACTGCAAAGAAGCCCAGGGCGGAGCCACCAACCCACATCCAGGCCATACTGACTTTGTCGTAAGCTTATCCAGTGAGGGGTCTGGGCTGTCCGGACACTCTGGATGGACTCCAGGGCACTGTGGGGAGAAGTAGAGTTGTAAGCCTGACTCCCCTCTCAGCCCCCCCACCAGCTCTCCAGTTTTCAAACCTCTGACATGGCACCATGAGCCCCAGAAGGGGAGGTGTGGGGTCACCAAGCAGTGTCTGCACCATCATGCACACTGACTGTGATAGGGACTCCAAGTGGTATCCACCCTAGGAAGAGCGTTGAAATGGGTCAGAGGAGGGATGTCACTAGTGTGAGTAGCTGTACCAGGTAGAACACCTAACCTTGACTGATGCTCACATCTGGTGCCCTTCCCTCCCCTGGTCTTTGAGCAGTTACCTCCAACACAGCACAAATCCGGCCACCAGCCAGCACCTGCAGCAGCTGTGTGAGATGGGCAAAGCACTCAGGTGTGGCCTGCATCTGCCCCTGAAACACAGTAAGTATGATAAGGACCTGGACCCAGGACCTTAGATTACTCCCCAGCCAGACCTCATTCTCACCTCAGGGTCCCCGATAGCAGAGTCAAATCCTGCTGACACCAGCACCAGCTCAGGGTCAAACTACAGTCAGGATCCAATGGAAAGGAGCCAAAAAGAGCAATAGGCCAAGTGAAGGGGAGCCCGTGCTGCCCACTCACATGCCAGACTCTCTGAAGCACCTTCCCTACTACCAAGGGTCCATTCATACACTGATGGAATGGCTTTCAACTCTCCTGCCTTCACAGTGGGACTCTGGGTAAGCCTAAGGGTCTCCTGTCCTGAGGGGCACCCACCACACAGTCACCTCGAAGGCCAACGGGAGCAGCACATGCAGGAAGGCAGCCAAATAGTCAGCATTTCCCATCCCAATCTGCAGCAAAAGCAAGGTAGGCATCAGAGGACCAGCCCTACAAATGAGGACTTCAGGGTCTTCACCCCCGGGATCCAAACTCCGGGGAGACTCTTGCAGAATGCCCCAGGAGACATTCACAACCCCCTGGAGCTAGGGAGCAGGAGAAGTAGGCTGGATGGAAGGGGGAGGGGAACTTGGTACCTGGTTCCAGGGCAAATTGACAGTAAAACCTTGGCCCTGCCCTTGGCCAACTGCATCTGCATCAGACTCTGGGAGGAATGGCCAGAAGCGTCCATGCTCATAACGGTGCCAGGAGAAATAAAGGACGCTGTCGACAAATGACCAGGTCAGAAGTGAGGCCCCTTAGCAACTACACAACTTCTCAAAGAACCCTGACTCTTAAGACCCCCAGTCTCACCCCTTGAATTTTATCCCCAAAGCAGTAAGTGGCAGAGAAGAGCTGTGTCCACACCCCAACTCACCTGGGGTCATCGTTGAAGATATATTGGATGCCCTGGCCATGGTGGACATCCCAGTCAACAATGAGAATCCTAAATTCAGACAACGCTGGAGATTACTGAAAGTATCTGCCTTTCCACCTTTAGGCTCAGAGCTCAGCCGGGAGTGGAGAGCTAGGTGAGCTCTTTCGACCACCAACCCCACCTCTTCCTATTAAGTTTGGGTCCCCACACTTGCAGCTCAGGTTTGGACACACCTCTGCAGCCCATATTTCTGCTTGGCATGTTTGGCTGCTATAGCCACATTGTTGAACACACAGAATCCATTGGCAGCTGCCCTCTGACTATGATGCCCTGGTGGCCTGGAGTGTAAAAAAGAGACACAGGACAAGTCAGAGTCATTCTGTCCCCTCACAGGGTCACAGACAGACAGACAGGGGAGGAGGGCAGTTCTCACCTAACCAGGGCAACCCCATTGTGCACAGCTCCCGTTAGCACAGCATCGACCAGCTTCAGTGCAGCCCCAGCTGCCAGCCGGGCACAATGAAAAGTGTCCTGTGGGCCAGAGTGCAACTCAGCCTGCTGCCTGACCTGCTTGTCCCAGGTTGCAGGTTTCCCACTGCTGAGTAGACAGGGCTGGGACAGTGGCAAGCAAGACATGGCAGGGTATGGTCGTAAAGCATGAACAAGAGACACTGGAAGATGGGCAGACTTGGGTGTGAATACACCTAGGCAGACATATGGACATGAATCTGGGTGAATGGGTGGGTGTGCTGGCTCGCACCGGGTGGAAGTAGACAGCATCATACTGCTTAGACAGTGCGTGGAGCTCCTCTTTGTCCAGGGTCTGGGTCTTCTGCACCAGGGCTATATATTCCGGACTGCAGATCAGCAGGCAGGCCACCAGCAGGACAGGAAGGAAAGGAATAGAGATTCCTGGTGGGAGTGCCCACCCTGTACTCCCTTTGAGCCCACACCACGGTGAACCCTAGGGAATGCTAGCCGGGCTATAACAGCTTCAGGTCCCTAGACCTGTCATAGTCTGACCTGTGCACCAGGCCCAACTCTTCCTCTGATGCCTCACAAGCTGTCAAACACAGGCACCTTTCTTCTAGGCCACATTGCCGCAGGCCATCCAGGGCAGCTGTCAGGCGCTCTGGGCACTCGATTTCGCACTCGGGGCTGGAGCAGACAAGGATCTCAGTGTTCAGGGTTCCCTCCCGGCCCCCTACTTCTGTCAAGACACACTTACTCATCCCAGAGCAGTCGTGTGGCTGTCATGTCCTCGTGGTACACAAGTGCTGTGCCCATGGATACACCGTGGTCAATTTTGATCCGCTCTGACGCAACACGCCCTCTGCCGGCAGGTGATTGCACTGCCCAGTCTCACCTAACAGTATGCACGTGAATAGTGATCGCTTGGGACAGAGCCGGGTAGTGGACACTGGTCCTGGGCAAGAGGGAATCACTCCAGGCCCAGGTCCTGGCTCAAGCTCGGCCAATAGAAGCGAACCGCTGGAAACTGAGCTAAACCAGGTCTACAGCGTGACTCCAAACGCCTAACTTCCGGCTTCCTCTTTTACAGACTCCGTCCCGCCCCCAGGCGAGATTAGGGTGGAGTAGACCAGAACTCACTCACTCTCTCTCTCTCTCTCTCTCTCTCTCTCTCTCTCTCTCTCTCTCTCTCTCTCTCTCTCTCTCTCTCTCTCTCTCTCTCTCTCTCTCTCTCTCTCTCTCTCTCCCTCCCTCCCTCCCTCCCTCCCTCCCTCCCTCCCTCCTCTCGGGCTTCAGTTGCAGTGTAGCACGGAACCTGCGACCAGTACCACGGAACCTGCGACCAGTACCGCCTCCTTGAAATGGGTGGGAAGACCGGGCTGCTGGTCCTCAGGCCATCGCTACAGCCGCAGCTATGTTCCCTTCTTGCCCCCAGCGTCCTCCTAGCCTAACCTGATGACTTGGGCCACAGAGTCAGAAATGCCAACTGTCAACCACAACCAATTTGCCTGCTCCCCCAGGTGAAGGATGGAGAGGAGGGAAGTGAGCGGGGTGTGCATGTGGCACATGCAGGGGTTAGCCTGGACTGGATCAAGGCACTGAATTTCCAGAAGGGACTGACAGAAAGGCTACAAGTGAGAAAGAGACCACACTGGAATGGAAGGGTTATATAAGACTCCAGGCCAGCCAGGAAAACTACAGCCCAGTGTGAGGCTAGGAAGGATGAGGAATGTGGGGGAGGGGGGGTCAGCTTAGGAAGAAAGAACAAAGGAGACATGAGCTCAAATATGAACTAAGGTTGTACATATATGTATGTTGTTCCATAGTCCAGGCTTGTCTCCAGTTCCGAGTGAGTGTTGGAATTACAGATGCCCCAAGACGTGGGGAGGGAACCAGACACAACTCCAGGAAGATGAGGGGAAGGGGCAAGGCTACTACCACTGACGTCTGTGACAGAAACACAACTATCATGTACAAGAGAAACCAAAGAGCCATAGAATGGTTAGTAGTTGCACACTCAGGAGTTGGGCATCCAGGCATGGGTTTTGGAGAAGCCCAAGGTTTTTCCATCTTCTAAAACCAAAGGTATCAAGCAGAGAAACTCAGGACACTCATGATTGACCACCCTGGATTATGTGTATTGTGGGGTAGGGCATGCACTGAGCCACACCTCCATAATTGGGTGAAATATTTGAAGTCTTGGACCATGGTTATCACAAGGAGACTCAGGCAGAGGAGCCATGGTCATGGAAGCTCCTCTGACCAAATTAGACTGGGCAAAGTGTATTTGCCTAGAACTTATCAAGTGAGGAGAATGAAAGGCCTCACCCTTATGTCCTGCCCATCGCACCTGTCCTTGGGACATGGGGAAGAACGTGGACCATCTAACCATTCCAAGTGTGGCCTCTGACCAGGCAGCTCATGTCTAATGGCTTGCAGATGACAGTATGGGTTCAGGGAGGCTGCCAGGGCAATGCTGGTAGAGAGCTAAGTTGCTGGTCAGAGAGTAGAACCCACCTCTCTGGGTCTCAGCCTCTAAGACCTTCCTCACTAGGAGACTGGACCATTGGAAGACAAATGTTGTGAACTCAGAAAGAAGGGAGCATCCCTCTCTCTAGGTCCTAACATCATCTTCCCCATTATCTACCCTTGCATCAAGCTCCAGACTCCCTGCTCAGACTCTAAGCCTTAAGAGTACAGTCATTGAGAAGAGAGGGAGCCAAGCCCTAATGTGGCTTGAAGACCATTGGGAGAACTAGGTGGCAACACTTTGGCCTGGGAAGTCAGAGGACTGGCACCCCTATTAGCTGGAGGACAGAGAGCTCAGGTTACCTTCTTTTTGTGCACAGAACAGCAGCTTGGAGAACTGATGATTGCTCAGGCATGGAGCCACACAGAATGGGAGATCTACAAAAGTGTTTATTTGTCCCCAGCCACTTAGGCACACCAAATGGCTGATTTACATTCCAGGCTAAGGGTGTAAGAGAATCCACCCGATCCCAGAAGAGATGATGTCCCTGAGTCAGTGTCCCCAAAACCTTGATCTCCTTCCATCTCAGAAGTTGGCCTTGGCATTGTCCAGAGCAAGCAGAGCTTGGGTCTAGCACTTGTCTCCTGCCCACTCTGGGGCTTTTTCACGAACACTGATCTCATACACAACTCCAGAATTCAAAGGCTAGTCCCATGTTGGGTACGGGTCTTGGACAGAAAGCTTAGATGTTCTGCCAGGGTCATCTGGGGGCACTCAAAAACTGAAGAAGAGGTTTGGAGATGGAGGGTCTACACAGCCTTTCCAGGTGGATGACTTGGGATAAAAGCTCCAGGCACTGTCAGAGTGCTAGCCAGGATTCCTCTTCCAGAGAAGGGAAGCCAAGGTGCCTGTGAAGCTCCCAGCCAGCATCCTTAGGATACCCCCCAACCCACCCACAGGTCTTCACAGAGCCGTCTCCTTTGTAACTCTGGCTCCTAGCTGCCTGGGCGGCTTGAAGCTGAGCACTTCCTTGTAAGTAACACCTGCAGGAGGTGAAGAGAAGCAATAGTTAGACAGCTTTCAACTAAGGGGAGGAGCCAGCACCCCGTGGGCCTTGCATCTAATCCTAAATGGGCCAATCCACTTAAAAACACTGATGACTGATGTGAAACTAGATTTCCCCAGGAAAACAAGTGATAAAAGCTTATGTTTAAAAAAAAAAAAGTTTGTGTTAAGAGAGAGAGAGGTTTGTGTTCAAAAAAAAGGAAGCGAGAAGAAAGAAGTGTATAAGCCTGCCTACTCGAGGGCTCAGTTGTGTATCCTCTGTGGTCTATGGTGAAAGCAAAAGTGCCCAGCCACAGTGTGTAGATGGAGACCACAGAACGGATCTTGTGGCCCGTGGTTAGGGGAGTCATTTTGTTTAGCAACAGAAGGGTTTCATCACACAGAACCAAACTCAACACAGAAGGGAAGAACACCTGCCAGGACTTTCAGGACATGATTCAAGAACCTCAACCCATCCAGTCTTTCCCACACCAGGGTGCAAGAAAAGGGCTTGGGGTCTGAGGCAGACAGGACAAGGGATAGCATGTCCCAGTGGACATGCCCTCAGACCTCCCTGCTTCCCAGGTTAGACCTGCCAGTCTGGAGCCGACACCAGAGGCTAGTTCCAGCTCAGGGAACAGTAGGCAAACTGAGAAGGCTTCTCTGAGGCCAGCTCTCAAAGAGAGGACACTCTGCCCAGAACCTGGAGGTTCAGCACATAGCTATGGAGGGATGTGGGGCTGGAGACGAGAGGGAAAAGCTGGGCTCTTGGGCCTGCATGGGAATAGACCGTCTTCCATGGGCAGAACATAAGGAAGATACAGTTGTTTCAGGAGAGGACCTGAAAAGGAGTAAGGAGAGATAAGGATAAATTTTAAAGGTGTGAGAAAAAAGTTATAAGGACAGGTGGTGGTAGAGAGGGCTCCAGTGTGGTCTAGACAAGAGGATGCTGGGCAATATAGGGGTTGGGGAAAGAAAGGCCAAGGAATTAGTGAGCCAAGGGCACAATGCACACAGATGCTCCGCAGTTCTCCAGATCCATCGCCAGCCAGCCTTTGTCGGATCTCCTGCAAAGGACAGTCTTTAACCACTACGTTCTGCCCTAGCCAGAAGTCAACTGCCCCACAATGCCCTTTGACCTCCCAAGCTCTTATCTGACCTGCAACCCGGTGGGGGGTGGGGTGGCAGAGGCTCATCCATCCACACAGGGCACAGACTTTATGTGGAACCCATACTCACGCTTCCATTCCTCAAGGGTTCGGTCTACATCATCAAAGGAGTCATCATATTTCTGGACCTTGGACTCCTCCTCAGTGTCCCGAAGGGACTCAAAGTATGGATGGGCTAATGCCTCAGCTGCTGTCACCCGCTGTTCTGCATCCAGCACCAACATCTTTTCCAGGAGACTCACAGCTGTGGGAAGAGCAAATCAGGCCAAGCCACAGAAGAGGACAAACTCACCCAGTAGCCTGAGACCTTCACCCCATTCAGCCCTACCCTGAGGGCTTGCGTTGGTCAGGACAGAGGCAAAATCCTTCTTTTCCAACTCAGGGAGGCCTTCCATGTAGTTCTTAGCCTGTGAGGGAAGAAGGGTGATAGGCCAGCCCCCAAGCCCAAGTCCAGCCCACCACCCACTCCCCACTGACCTCAGCACTCTGTAGCTTCTGCACAAACTCAGGAGGGGGCGTCCCTGTGACCTTCATGATCTCCTTCAGCTGGTCCAGGTCTGTACCAAGGTCAGGAATACAGTAAAGGGGCATAGGGTGGCCCACCCAACACCCACACCTTGTCCGAAGTCAAAGGATGCTCTACATAGAAGGATACGGTCATTGCCTTTGAACAGGATCTTTCCAGTAATCATCTCTGCCATGATGCAGCCAACGGACCAAATGTCCACTGAGAAGTCCCATCGGTGCCCCACATGAAAGAGTGGCATTCATAATCATAAAGGCCAAGAGAAGGGGGACACACAAGACACCACACATGAGAGACAAGTATACATGACGAGGAGGCATACACACAGGCATAGAGCAGAGGCTGTCATTAAGAAGGGTGGCAGAGTCCCGCCCCAGCTCACTAACCTCCCAGTTGTAGTGCCTACAAATGGCTCCCTAGAGAAAGATGAAGGGAGCTAGAGGTGGCTAATCAGTTAAAAGCACGGGATGCTATTCCAGAAGTCCTTGGTTTGGTTTCCAGCACCTACATGACAGCTCACAACCATCTATGACTCCAGTTCTAGAGAACCCAATGCCGCCTTCTGGCCTCTGCAGGCACCAAGTACACAGGTGATATATAGACATATGCAGATAAGTACTTATACATATAAAACAATAAAGTAAGTTCTTATAAAAATTAAGAAGGGGCTAGACATGGTAATACAGCCTTTAACAGACAGAAACATGTAGATCTCTGTGGATTCAAGGCCAGTCTGGTCTACCCAGTAAGTTCCCGGCCAGCCAGGGCTATGAAGGATCTCTAAATTAATTAATTAATTAATTAAGCAGAGGCAAGTGGATCTCTGTGAGTTTGAGGCCAACCTGGTCTACATAGTGAGTTCTGGAACTAGCCAAAGCTACATAGTAAGACCTTGTCTTCAAAACAACCAAACCAAACCAAAAATTTTATAAACACACTACACACTACACACACACACACACACACACACACACACTCTCAAAAATTATAGTAATGCAGAAAGGAAGGAAGGCAGGAAGGCAGGAAGGCAGGAAGGCAGGAAGGCAGGAAGGCAGGAAGGCAGGAAGGCAGGAAGGAAGGAAGGAAGGAAGGAAGGAAGGAAGGCAAGCTGAGATCTAGCTCAATGACAGGGCACTTGTCTAGCATGAATAAGACACTGGGTTCCATCCCCGATGCTACAAAAATAATTTAAAAATAAAATGAACATGTAAATGTGGGTGGCATGCACTGGAGTCTCTGGATAGCCTCTTACCTGTCTGCGTGTAGCGCATCCAATTCAAGATGACCTCTGGTGCCCGATACCACCGGGTCACCACATATCCTGTCATCTCACTGTCTGCCTGCCTGGCAAGGCCAAAGTCTAGGATCTAAAGAAGTATCAGGGAGGTGGAACTTAGACGCTGAAGATAGACCAAATGTGGTCCAGAAGACCCTAAGAGAGCTGGGCTTGAGGTTTCCATACTGGACATTTTTGTCACCCTTTGGTCTTGAGCCCTCAGGACGTTCCCTATGGTCAGTGCAGCTGGCCCTACCCACCTCAGGAGCAAATGCTGAGGGTTTCCCTCCATTTCACCATCCCCTAATCATCTTTAGGAGCCCTGAGTGACTAGGGATATTCACCCACCCTTTGCCTAATAGCTGCTCAGCCTCTGCCCAAATGTCTGAGTTCTTTCCCTTTTTGCTTAGGCCAAAAGTCAAGCAGGCCAGTTGAGGGTGGTGGTGGAAGGGGTGGAAGGGGCCCCCATACCCTGCCTTGGCCATCTTCCCCTCCCAGGGATACCTTCAGCTCACAGTCCTCATTCACCGCAAGGTTGCCAGGCTTCAAGTCCTGAGAGAAGAGAGGTGGCCACTATGACCCACCTGCCAGAGCAGGGGCCAGGCAGCACTTTACTAGGGCCATCAAAACTGGCCTGGCCCCTCTGGGGAAGGGCAGAGGGGCTGAGTCCCCAGGGAAAGCCCGGGACTACATGCATGCCCACCACATCCCTTTCTTGCCCTTTACAGTTAAGCAATAGGCACTGGGGTTGCGCACTTCTGTCTATATAGTTGGGGAGGAGCGGATGAGCAATTTCCCAGTCCCAGCTTCCCAGACTCACTCTGTGGATGACACCAGCAGCATGTATATACTGTGGAAAAGAGAGAGTTCGACAGCCATCAACTTGAGGTACTCCAAGCCACAGAGCCCCACCCTGCCCAAACAGGAAGCTCTGCCCATCTCCCTATGGCCACCTTGGCAAAGCCTACCTTCAATCCCTTCAGCATCTGATACACAAGAAACTGGATTCTGTCTTCACTCAGAGTCTCATGCTTCATGAGCTTGCCCAGATCAGTGCCCATGAAAGGCATCACCAGGTAGCTGTGGAAGGAAGCAAGGGATGCAGCCAGGAGATGGGGCTAGCCCTGCTGGGTCCAGTTCACAACTTGCAAGGCCCAACCCTAGCAAGTGCCACCGAAGCATTGCTCTGTAGCACCCGTTCATCACTAGCTTTGGGGGTCCTACCGTTCTATGATGTCTCTACCCCCACCATGCCATGCTAGGCCCCAACCCACCCTCTGGCCACACCTGTCCTTGGCCATCACACCTTCTCAACCCATGCCCACATCCCCCCTTCCCAGAATGGCAAGCAGAGAGCAGGCTGCATGTCAGGGTTACTTTGTTTTGGTCTGGGGGCTCTTTGTCGGTTTTTCTGAGGAAAGGTTGCACTCTGCAGTCCCATCTGACCTGGAAGTCACCGTGTAGACCAGAACGACCTCAAACTCACGGAGAGCTATCTGCCTCTACCTCTGTGGTCTAAGTGCTGAAATTAAAGGTTTGCACCACTACACTCAGCCTTGTCTTGTTTTTATTTTATTTTTTACAGGTATGGATGCTCTGCCTTCACATGTATCTGCAGACCACGCATGTACAGTGCTCATGGAGACCAAAAGCAGAAGCTGTGAGCTACCAGATAGGTGCTGGGAATCAAACCTAGGTGCTCTAGAAGAGCAGTCAGTGCTCTTAACAGCTGAGCCATCTCTCCAGCCCTTGCTTTTGTTTTTGGAGACAGGGTCTCATGCAGGCCAAAATGGCCTTGGAATCCTGACCCTCCCAGCTCCATCTCCCAAATGCTGGGATTACAAGTGTGTGTGCCACTATACTCCACCTTGGTGTTTTAAAATTCACAACTGGAGGGCATCGCATGCCAGGTGAGCAGCTTAGGCTACACCTGATGCTGGCACCTCGGATCATTCAGTTGTACCAATGCCTCAGGCACTGTAAGGGCCCAAATGTCAGGCTTAGAAGGATATAGTTTGGCTTTGCCAGGGAATGCCAGCATTCAGGGGTGCCAACAGTACATGGGGTTATGGTGAGACATGAATGAGCAGTATGTATCTCAGTTCTCACTTGGGCCATGGGAAGAAGACCTCAAGCCAACTTAGAACCTTAAACCAGTACCCAGAAGCTGCCTAGGCCCCTCCTGCCACACATAGGACAACCAGGAATCTGGGGCAGGGGTTGGAGCCGAAAGGCATGTAGGTCAGAGGATGTTCAGATGGATGGAGGAATGGACAAGGAACAATGGTATTTTTACTCACACAAGTTCATGGCTCCCAGGAGCATCTAGGAGTGTGGTAAGAGGAGTGGGTGGGCAGTGTGCACCCTATCCCTCACATGGGCTATGACCCCCCCTTGGGGGGCCCCATATCAGATATCCTACATATCATTTCTATTATAATTATTATCAGTAGCAAAAGTACAGCTATGAAGTAGCAACCAAACAATCTTCTGGTTGGGGGGTCACCACCACATGAGGATCTGTATTAAAGGGTCACAGCATTAGGAAGGTTGAGAACCACAGGGCTATGGGGAGAAAGCCCTCAACCTGACCCAGAACCTTAAGCTGAAACTTAGAAGCCACCCAGGTTCCTGCCACCCACTCAGCCACTATCACTTACAAGTCTGTGAAGTCATCCAGAGTCTCATCAGGAGTGAACACATCCAGTAGCCCAATGACCTGAGGAACAAGTGGCAGACAGGATACAGAGCACATGCAAGCTGCAAGGCCTCAGCACACCCCCAGGGTGGCACTGTACTCCAGGCAGAAAACCCTCTCATAACTATCCTTGTCTCCTCTACTGTCCCCACTGTCGGCTCAGTCCCCATTCTGGTACATTTGCCCACAGACACAGGCTATTTTTAGATGCTGACAGCCGGGATTCTCTGGGGGGAGGGGCAGTCTCAGGTCCGGGTTGGCTCCTGGCCTCTGAGCAATCCAGCCCCCTTAGTCTTCTGTTTCCCCACCCCCTTTTTTCTTCCCAATGAAGCAGACCCAAGACTAAAGTGGGGATGGTCCCCTGGGAGTAATGAATACCAGGTAGGTTACTCCTGGGACCATCCCCTGGCTGTCTAGTCCAAGGGAAGCACCAATTGAAACACAGGTTTGGGTTGAGGGACTTGAACAACAAATAGACAATGTGACATTGGCTTCCCAGTACTTGGTTAGGGGACAGGACCTCCAGGGTCAAGGGAGAGCTCCCTGAGGAGGGCCACATCTATCCAAATACCAGGAGGGATGAGAAAATGAGCAAAGAGAGGTCAGGTGCCTGAGGGCGATAGCAGGAGTGAAAACCCCTCCAGAGTAAGGAACAGAGAGGGAGTCCAAGTGGTGGAAGCCCACGCCAAGAAGGACTCAAGGAGAGGACAAAAAAAGCCCAAGGAGGGCTTCAAACTCCCATCCCAGGGGCAGATCTGGCTTTGACCCATAGAGCTGCTGTGGGAAGGTTCAAAGGCACGATGCTGAATATGTCCTCCGAGTTTCAATGACAGAATGAGGCAAGAACAGACAGGGAGGTAAGGGGCAGATGGGTGACTACTTTAGTCATGACTGAAGCTAGGGGAAAGAGCATGGAAAGGAAAGGCCTGGGGACAGATAACTCATAGGTGTGACCTGTGAGCTGAGTGCACTCCGAAGAATAGATAAGGAATAGTGTCCCAGAGTTCAAGGTAGGTCCATCAAAGGATTATGACTTCTGCACTTCTGTGGTTTACTTTTTTATTGTAGTCACATTATAAAGGACCAGAGCTTGAGGAAGAGGAAGAAGAGGAAGAAAAAGAGGAGGAGGAGGAGGCTAGAGCTGGCCCTGTCGAAACCCCATCTCTGGTATGAGTGGGGCATACAGCATGTCCAAACCTCAGGGTCCACATGGGGAGGTAGGTTACAATGGCAGCCTCCCAAAAGCTGTTGAGGCATCCTGAAAGCAACCACGGCCAGGTGAGGGCAGGCCAGTAGCTTGGTGTAAAGGCTCTTGACAAGGCAGGAGTGACCCACAGACTGGCAAAGAAATAGAGAGTGAATGAAGAGGCCCACAACTCTTGGGTCAAGAAGAGAACAGGATAAGTAGATAGGTGGAAGTTGGGGGCTCTAAGGATGGGGGTAGTTACACCCAAGAAAACAAAGCCTTTTACTGGTTTGGGGTTTTTTTGTTTTCTGGGGTTTTGTTTGTTTGTTTGTTGTTGGGTTTTTTTTTTTTTTTTTTTTCTTTGGGGCTGGCTTTGGTTTTGGTTTGGGGATTTTCTAAGACAAGGTTTCTGCTCTGTGTAGAAGCTGGCTGTTCTGGAACTAGCTCTGTAGACGAGGCTGGACTCGAACTCACAGAGACCCATCTGCCTCTGCCTCCCGAGTGCATGTGCCACCACTGCTAGGCTTGTTTGCCAGTGCTGGGTGGTTTGTTGTTGTTGTTTTGTTTTTGTTTTTACTGTTTCCAGCTTTACTGGGGAGTGAAGAGGCAGACATAGGAGGGCTGGTGTTCATCCATCAGATCAGCCAAGAGTGGTGATGATGAACCAGTGGGGGATCAGTTTGCTGTTAGCCATGGGGAGTTCATTTTTCCTTGGGACTACTGACTTTGATGATCCAGGAGGGTTAAACATCAGGACTAGGGCAACTGTGGAGAACAGAAGCGGGAGGGACAGAACTCACAGCCTCAGGAAAAACCATATCAATAATAATTATTATTAATAATAATAATGTATTAATAATAATGTATTAATAATAATGATGATGATGTTGTTGATGATGATAATAATAGTCCCTGGCTGAAAGGAATGTTCTGATGGCCAGCGATGGTGATGCGAGAGGCTCAAGAGTAGCCATGTGCAGTTAGGACTGGAAACAAGATGCTTTCCCTATTCCTATGAAGAAATACACACCCTCAATGGTGCCAGTAATGCTCTGCTCCTTAAAACCCTTTATCCACAGAGACCCAAGGCTTTGGGATGATAGAGGCAAGGTTGCACAACTCGAGTGCCCTGCCTTGCTCTGAATGCCTAGGAACCTGTCTGCCCGGAATAGAAGACTCAGGAGGTGGGCAAAGGGGGACTTAGGGTAGGGTAAGAAAGTGCCCCTTCCAGGAAAACCCTCCTCCCACCAGTCTGATTGGAAACAGGGTATGGAATGAGACATGAGAAACCCTTGGGCCTAGACCATACCCTGACGATTGCCTGGGCTGCGAAGGTAGAGGTGGACCGAAGGTGAAACCAAGCAGCTGAAGAGGAGGCTGAACTTGTAGAGTCGCCCAGACAGGGGTCTGGGCTCTGCCTCCGCTTTCCTCCTGGAAGCTGCTGGTAGCTTCCCCAAGCTGGGAGCTAACTAGGTAGGAGGTACCAGGCCCCTGGAAGCAGAGCCGGGGGGGGGGGGGGGGGCAGGATTTGCAGGGGAGGGCAGGATAAGAGGAGGCCAGTGCACAATATCCGCATCTGGGGCGGGCTTTGGACTCACGTTCTCGTGGCGCATGTGTTTGAGGAGGCGCAACTCTCTGTAGGCGCGCTTGGCAAACAGCTCCGACTGGAAGGGCCGGTACAACTTCTTGATGGCCACCTTGTTGCCAGTGCGACTGTCTACTGCAGAGCTGCGGGGCGGACGGCTTGGCTAGCAAACCCGCCCCGTACTCGCCAGCTGCCTCCTGCCCTGCCTGCCGCCCCGCCCGGCAAACGCTCACCACACTGCACCATAGGCACCAGAGCCAACGGGCTGCAGGTCCTGGTACACGGCGCGCACCTCCCAGGCCGTTTTGGTCACCTCCTGGCGATAAAAGCCCTTGCGGGCGGGTGGCGGGGAGCTCATCCCCGGCCGGAGCACCGTGCCCCAGGACCCGACCAGGGGATCAGGGGCTCCGCCCGCGCGCCCTGGGTCAGTGCGTTGCAGGGCGTGCTCCCCGCCGGCCACCCGCCTGCCCGCCTCTGGGATTTCCTTTGCGGGTTCTTCTCTCGGGGTCCTCACCCTGAACTCCCTATAACCGCCAACTCCCACCCGACCCTTGTCTCTGGCCGGCTAAGTGGTCCCTCCCGGCCCACTGACCAACCGGCCCCCGGGCCCTGAACACGTGACACCCCCGCCTGCCCTCCGGCCCCTGCGGAAACCCGAGGAGGCCTCCGGGGTTGGGCGGAAGGCTTGGAAAGGGGGGGCTTGTGGAGGAGAGCTGCCCCGTAGCTCAGTCTCGACCTGAGATGAGAGGAGGCGTTGAAACACCCTGGCCGGCTTATACCCTCGCTAGACTTCTTGGCCCTTGGGTCCTAGCAGGTGCCTCTCTGGATTCCAGCCATTCTTGTCCTCCCAGAAGGTCGGACCCATTCTAGACAACTTGAGATCACCAGGTTCTACTCCCAGCCCCAGGTCCGGTCCACTTGCCCATACACCAATCATACTCCATCCCAGTTGTTTCCTGTTCCTGACTCAAGTCGCCAGTCTTTCCCAAGGATGCCACCCGCCCCCATCCCCGCCCCTGCCCCTGGGGCTGATCGGTTCACTTCCATCTCTATGGAGGAGGGTTCTGTCTCCCAGACTTCTCAGGTTGCATTGCCAGTCCCATTGTTTGTGGCCACTGGCTCTCACTTCCTAGTCTAGGATCCAGAGGGATGGGTCGGTCCTATGAACCCTTCTTGGACCCCTTTACACCTCTGTCCCACCCCTATCCCCAGTCTGGTATGTGGAGTGCCTGCTTCAAGCATTGGATAGGGCTCTCTTCTATCTATCCCACTTGCTGTCTAGCTTGGCCTTCAAAGCCCAGATGAGCTAAAGGTGTGCCTGCCCCCAGAAAAAAAGAGGGGATCCCACATGGGCTTCCAGCTTCATGCCTCCGTGTGCTTTCTCTCTGGGATTTGGTGCAGACCTGAACCAGATGCTCCTGGAGGGTCAAGCCAACATCCCTCCCACAGCTGAGTAACCAAAGTCCGTTCCAGGATCCCACTGGCTTGAGCAGTAGTAACAAGATCCCCAGAACCCTCTCCCCCTCCCTCCATGCCTGCTTGCCTGCTGCCATGAATCAGCAGCTCAAAGCTGGCCAGAGGAACTTTACACCTGGGCTGCTGCTGGCGATGTGGTACATCCACAAACTGACAAGAGTGAGCAGGGCAAGCTCTGGGCTACTCAAACCACATCTGCCCACATTCTGTGCCCTCCGTGCCCTGGGAGGCCTCTAGACACCCACCATATCACCCAGAAGAGCTCCCAGCTCCTCTCCTTATCTGTAGGGATTGATCTAGACCAGGCTTTAGGACTAGGGCCATGTATTCTGGTCTGCTCCACTCCCAGACCCTCAACAATGGACTTAGCTCATGTCTTCCAGGTTCCCCCCTGGACCAGCTGCCCAACTAAGACCTCTGGTGGTCCAAGATTTCAGGACATGGGCATGATACATGAGCTGTATCCTGGGCTAAAGTTGCCTTTCCACCTTAGTCAGGAAGGAAAGGGAAGCTATTTCCCATATCCTGTCCAATCCCTGAGGAAGAACAGACCTTTTCTCCAGGGACAATCCCCAGCCTCACCCATAAGAGGCCAGCCAAGTCTGTCTACCATTCCTAATGTACATAAAACAGCAGGGACCAAAGTGTGGCTATTACACCTATTGCCCCTTCTAACCTGTGGGTCTTGTCCTACACTGGTCTCCAGGGTTCTTGACCCCCTCTAAGAAGCTGCGATAGTACTAGAAATGACCACTGCTCTGAGTGATCAAGGGGCACAATAAATGCAAAGTCCGTGACACTAGCAGGAAGTGTACCAAGCACAGAGATCCGGCCGCCCCTCCAGGAAGCAGGATCCGTAGAAGCAATGGGATCTGGAGCCTTCCACACAAACAAGAGCAAGAGGGAAACCCCTTTATTGTGCACTCTTGGTGCAGGCACTTGACATCCAGAGCCCCCCCCTGGTCCCCGATAGCAAGAGATCATCATCTCTTCAGGGAGGAGTCACACCCCCAACATGTTTTCAAACAGGGCCCTACCTCAAAAGTTACTAGGTCAACTCCTCTCTGGGGATGGGGAGAAAAGGGGTGACTCTCAAACCACAGCACCGCAGCTGCAGAGCTACGAGGGTAGGTGGAGGTAGAATGTGGACAGACATTTGTCAGCTTTGAATCAAGGCCCAGAGGCAAGAACGTCCAAGTTCACATCCGTGGGTGCTGGCCACCTAGCATCCTTAAGATTAGACTCCCAACTTCATCGGCTCCCCAGCTGGCATTGTGCCCTTGTGACTCAGGATCCTGCTGCAGCCCCTATACCCTATATTTGGTATGGATCTTGGCACTTCTCAGAGCCTTAGTTCACAGCTGGGTCTCAAGACCCATTAGACAACAGGAACTTGGGGGGAGAGGAGGCAAGAGTATCGCCAGCGTAGGCACCACACCAGAAATGGCTGCTGGCTGTTGGGTGCTCACCAATTCATACACACCAGCACATGCCTGCATTTGCTCTGATGTGTATACCAGAGGGCACACTCATACCCATTTGCCTACATATCACAGGCAACCACAAAACTTCAGCAGGCGTTTCTGATTAGATAATCTGATGGTGGTCTCAGCCTTCCCGTCCTCACTGGGCCTGCCTCAGCTTTCAGCCACCCACTTACTGGTTGAGCATCTCCAACCACTGTGACTCTCCCTCCCTCAGAGTCTCCAGGGACCATGGTCCATTTGCCTTCCTCCCAATCCAGACAGTACATAAGAGTAGAAGAGATCTGGACAGGGACAGGGACACACTCAGGTCCCACATACTGAGGTCCCAAGGAGAACCTGGGTGGACCAAGGTAGATCCAGAAACACTACTGCCCAGACTCCAACACATAATGGCAGGCATATGTACACATCCGTGCATTTGTGTGTGTGTGTGTGTGTGTGTGTGCATATATGTGTAGAGTTTTTCAAGGCAAGGGGGTCCCAGGTGAAGTGTCCAGGCTGCCTGAGAGGCACCTCTTGAGGAAAGCCGGAAAGCTGAGGAAAGGGGACAGGCTCAGGTCTCCCCCCTCAGGCAATGCCTCACTGCTCAATTTCATGGGTGCCAGGAAGCTGTGATGGTTCCAGGGGCTTGAAGCTAAGGACTTCCTGGTAAGTAAGCTCTGGGGGGAGGAGGGGCGGAGAATGAAAAAAGGGGGGTGAGATTTTGCTGTCTGCCCACGGTCTCGTTTCCCCATCAACATGTGGGGCTTCTGTTTCCCAACCTACATCCACCACTAAGCTTAGAACCTGAGTCTGCTCCATGCTGCCCTCCAAACCTCTGCCACACACACACCCTTACATGTCTCACTCTCAGGAGCACAGGCATGTTTCTCCCCATCTCTTTCCTGCCCCCACCCCAGTCCCAGACCACTGGGGAAGTTCTGAAGAGTTCCTTGCATGGAACAGGTAAAATCTTGCTCTGAGAAAAGGCAGCCCTCAGGTTCATGGACACCGCTTTCTTTCCCATTCCCCCACCCTGTATTCTCACCCTTCCACTCCTCCAGCGTTCGCTCCTTGGCCTCAACGCTTTCATCGTAGGGCTCTGCCTCTGGTTCATCGTCAGGGTCGTGGTACTGGCTGAAGTATGCATGGGCCAAGGCTTCGGCCGCACTGACCCTCTGGTCACTGTCTAGCACCAGCATCCTTCCAAGGAGGTCTACAGCTATAGGAATGAGTGAGGCTTAGCATCATATCCAATGCTGGATCTGAAGCCCAACCTAGACCCAGCCAACCTTACCCAGAGGGTTGGCTCCATGGAAGACACTGCTGAGGTCCTTCTGGGGCATGGGAGGCAGAGACTGGATGTATGTCCGGGCCTGGAGACACATAAGAAGGGCTTGGAGGACTAATGAATCTCTATTTTCCTGGCTCAAACTGGCCAGAAGGCCTTTCGAGAGACAGCCTTGGTGCATTCAACAGGTCTGGTAGGTGCCCCAGCAAGCCAGACTCCTGCTCTCCGTCTGGGGTGGGGGTGGGGCTCCCTAGCCAAGCAGTGGTGCCACATGCCCTTATTTCCAACATTCATGAGGTAAAGGCAGGCATCTCTCTGAGTTCGAGGCCAGCCTGGTCTATAGAGGGGATTCCAGGACAGCCAGGGCTACACAGAGAAACCCTGTCTCGAAAAACCAAACAAAGAAGTCTGGGGCCTCCAGACCTTCACTTGGCTTCAGATGGTGCCTACAAAAGCCAAATGCTCCAAGCACTCTCAATTCTTCCCTGCCTCACTGTCTATAGCCAGAGGAGTCTGTCAGCACTGATAGTTTTGTCTTCACTGTCTCTGCTACCTGGAATGGCCTCCTGGTTCACCTGCTTCTCTCTGAAGAGGTTGGATGTCCCTAGCACACGCTCCAGCCCTCCTTGCTCATGTTCCTTACGTGATGCCATTTTCCGCCTACTCCTCCCTCCCCAACACAACTGGTGCTTGGTCAGGACAGCGAACGGAACGGATAGATGGATGGCCACTGACTCACGTGCTCCGAGGATATCTTTGCCAGAACCTCAGGGCTGGGTGTGCCCACCACCTCCATGATTCGCTTCAGCTGGTCGATGTCTACCTAGCTCAGGAAACACCTGGTGGCCAGCGTTTCCAGTCCCAGCCCCTGGTACACTGTGGAGCTGTGGCTCAGGACAAGGGAGCCCCATGTGATATGGCATAGGGCAGAGGTAAGACTTCCAAAAAGGGCCAGAGTCCACTCCCACCCTGGAGAAGGGGACCCCAGCTTGACCCTGCTCCCCAAGGATACAGTCATTTCCAGGAAAGAGGGCCTTTCCTTGGAGTAGCTCAGCCATGATGCAGCCCACAGACCAGATGTCCACTGTTGGGGGAGAGTAAGGAGACTATCAGTCTGCCACCCCAAATCCTTCCTGTGGGCCTAGGAAGGAGCCAGCCCAGTGACCATCATACTCAGGACCAAAGAGACCAACAGAACCCTTACTCTATACCCTGTCCTGGGAGTATGAGGACACCCATCAAGTTAGAAGCCTTTCTAAAAGCTGGTCCCACCAAGCCCTTGCTCCTCTCTCAGAACTCCGGCCACATTCTCCTCCCCTTCAGCCTTTCTTCCTGCCCCCTACTGCTTTACCACCCTCTCTAAACCATGGTGTGAGCACTGTCAGCTCATCCTTACAGAACGAGGCTACTGCTTGAGGGTTGACAGCACCTGTCTGGTTGTAGTGCATCCAGTTCAGCATGATCTCTGGCGCCCGGTACCACCGTGTGGCCACATATCCAGTCATCTCCTCATCAGCCTGTCGTGCCAACCCAAAGTCCAGGATCTGGAGGACCACAGGTATCGTGTAAGACACCTATCTCTCTGTGTGTCCCCACTGTCCGTACACTCCTTAACACCCTTACCCTCAGCTCGCAGTCCTCGTTCACCGCCACATTGCTGGGCTTCAGGTCCTGCAGGGTGCACAGTGCATGAGTGTGGCGCGGCCATGAGCCTAGGCAGAGTGGATAACCCTCACCCTCGCCCATAGCTGCACCTACCCGGTGGATGATGCCCGCCGAGTGGATATACTGCAGAGGAGGGCAGACCGGGTGAGCCCAGGCTCCACCTCGCTCTGCCCCAACCCAGAGCGGTCCGAGGGAACCCCAGAGCCCACGTGCCCCACCTTCAGCCCACGCAGCAGCTGGTAGACAAGGAACTGAACATGCTCGTCGCTCAGTGCCTGACACTTGACGATGTTATTCAGGTCGGCGCCCATCAGGGTGGTCACGAGGTACCTGCAGGATCAGGAGTTAGTTAGGACACTGTCTCGCCACCCCCTCCCCAACTAAGCTCCCGAGGCCACTACCGCGCCTGCCCAAGACGCTCACACTTCGCTGAAATCTTCGATGGATGTGGCCGGCGTGAAGACGTCCAAAAGTCCTATGACCTAGTCAGGGAACCAAGGCAGGACCACAGTTCAGCTATAGGCAACGCCCCGCTCGCTGGCCTGGATCCCACCCAGATGGGGGCCGTACCCCCAAAGGCCCCGCCCCTACATCTTCGCTCCTGCCCCTACCAGGAGGTGTCCCTTGTCCAGTCCCAACACCACCGGGCCGCCCTCTTACGTTCTCGTGCTTCAGGTGTTTGAGTAGGCGTAGCTCACGGTACGTCCTCCTCGCGTGGATCAGCGATTGGAAAGGACGAGACAGCTTCTTTACAGCCACCTTCTGGCGCAACCGCGCGTCGTAGGCCGAGCTGCAAGGTGGGAGAATGAGGAGAGCGAGCGCCTGGCCTGAGTCCACCCGACGCCGGGGTGCAGAGCGAGCCTCTGATGCTGGCTCTAAAACCTAGAAGACCTGTCCCATCCTGCTCGCCCCGACCTGCCTCCACGCCGACCCTCCTGAACCTCCCTTAGGAGACCCCTTTGAGTGGACTCAGCGTTCTCTGGCAGAGCTTGTATCTTTTCTTCACCGGTGATTCTAGTCCAAACCTAAGCCTCCATTCACAACAAGGCCACGCCACGTAAAACACCCACAGCGACTGTACCCACAGGCACTCCCACAACAAGTAGCCCTCCTCCTTCCTCACAGATGCGTGGGAGGCTTACCTACAAAGCCTGGACGCCCCACCCCCACGCCTCCGCGCATCAGATTGCGGAAGCAAGATTATCCAGAGGTCTTTATTGCAAAATTTGTAATTGAAGCTGAGTGTGGCGCTTCGGGTGCCTGTAATCCCAGCTCTTGGGGAGACTTGAGGCAAGAGAACTGAGATAGAGTTCAAAACCAGCCGGAAAACTAGTGAGACACTGTCTCACAAGGAAACAAAACAAACAAACAAAAAATCCACACACATAATTTATAACTGAGCAAGTGGATAGTAGGAAAGGTTTAACCCTTGTGTGGAAGTGTCTCTAGCACACTTCCACTCCCCCAGAAACTGGGGACTCGCCACCTCTGCACTTCTTTCCCCTTCTATCCTTCCTTCCCTGGAGAGCCTCAAAAGACCAAACGAGAACATGCCTTGTAAATGGACGAGGCCTAGACCACATGGATTGAGCGGTGGCTTTTCACCAGGTTCTGGTCCCACTGCCCTCAAGACTGGAGCAGCTATGAACCCCCTGAAGGAGCCCCTGCTAGCTACAGTACCTTTACACAGCAGGTTCCCCTGGTGGTTCCTAGTTCCTTCTCTGCCTCTTGATTCTCTCCCTCTCAGAATGCACCCTTTCCTTGCAGTGAATGGAGACGGGATACCACCCACTCCCACCAGGTGAGGGAAGATGGGGGAAAGGACATGGTGGCTCTGGGATGCTCGTGGGACTAGAGAGTGGTAGAGGAAAGGTGCTTTCCCATGATAAGCGGAAAGTCTAAGTATCTCCTGGGGTGAGGTGTAGCCATGAGAACAGCATGATCATCTTACGTGATTGCGTCTGTACTATCAAGTTACAAGAAGCTGGCATCCTATGGCTTGCCTCAGCAAGGTGACCAAACAAACCCGGGGTTACAGATCACAGACATTTGGCTTCCTCCTGGTAACTCCTAGAAGGTCAGCCCCCAGACAACTCCATCTGAGTCAATGCCCAAGTCCCCTGCAAAGTGTCTGCTTCCCCTTGCTCCCCCTCCAAGTCCTCCCTGACCCCCCTTCCCTCTAATTTATTGTATTATTTTTTTAAGCGGAAGCTCGTGTAACCTTATCCTCCACTTGCTGAGTCCCTGAGCATCGGAGACACAACATGCCCTATGGTCTCTTCCTCTGTCCTACTCCTTGGGTATGGGTGATGGAGGGGTGTATTCTGTCTCTATTCACTGAGGAGGACTGGGGTACAGCCTGAGAGAAAGAGAAGCGATAAGAAGATAAGGAACAAGTGTCAACAGAACAAGCCTACCCATCTCAGAGTGGTGGGTCTACAGGGTACAGACGTGGAGCAAGATCCCATGACCAGCTCGTTATGGACCCTGTAAAGCAGGACTGTTTTCCTCTGTAGGATTCCAGTAGCAGCACAGAGGCTTCTGATGACAGCACATGATCCAAGATGTGATGCTCAGCCCCCGTTCCCTGTGTGGGGGACATACCAGTGTCCACACCCTGATCAGCCTGTCAACAAGCACCATCTACAGCCGTTCTCCAATCCCAGGTGCCTGGATGCTGCCCACGATTAAGTCTGTAACCTCTGATCTCCAATCCCTACCTATCTATATTCTGAGATCCTTTGTTGGGTAAACTGGGGTAGGGTGTAGACAAGAAAGAGGGTAGGTGTCTGCCTAGGCTCAAGCCGCTGAGCTTCTAGGAATCTGGAGAAGCGGGTATGATCCACAGGAGAATTTGGTGTCTTCCGAAGAAGAAAGGTCTCCTCACCGCGCTGGGGGCCCCCTTTTCAAATACTTAGGTCTGGGAGCACGTTAGACCCTGCAGCTACTTAGACCTTGCCCGAAATAACCCGGATGGCTGGTTGTTCCATTTAGCCGCCCCAGAGACTTGCTCTCCCGCCAGCTGTGACGCCGCAGTATTCGGCCCTTCTGGGAGAAACTAGGGATCGGAGATGGGTGGGGGGGACATTAGAGGACCCCCTACCTGCCAGTGCAATCTAGTAGGAAAGTTTTCTCCGTGTCCCCTCCCCCCCATTCATTCGTCGGAAGCGTGCAAGCCGGGGGCGGAGGCAGGGCGAGGCCCCTCCCCACGCCGGGAACCCCACGTCGCGCTGGAGGGTCGCGCACACTTTCCCGCCCAGCTCCCACCAGGTCCTTGCCGGCCCCTACCAGACCGAGCCGTAGGCGCCGGAGCCCACCGGGCGTAGGCCCTGCAGCCGCTGCGGCACCTCCCATACTGTTTTGTTCAGCTCTTGCCGGTAGAATCCCGCGCGCGGACCCGACATATCCGCAGAGGCAGCTGGAGCGAGCGCCCCGGATCCCCGCACAGCACCCGGCCCGCACCCCACGCCCAGCACCGCCGAGCAAAGCGGGGTGGGGGCTGGGGGGCTGCGGCGCAGCAGGGCGGGGCGGCGGGGCGGGGCCGAGGCCCGGCGGATTTCCCCAGCCTGGAGACCGGGGGGCGGGGAAACGGGGGTGGGGTGGGTGGGGGTTGAGGGTTCCCGGAGACAGACGCGCAGCTTCCTGCCCCTCGGAGACCGTGACAAAGGAGACAGCCGTCAACTCTCCCTCCCATGGGGGTGCTGAGCAGACGTCTTGCTTGTACTCCCCCACCTTCAGCTTCTGCATACTACGCACCCCTCCCCGCCCTTCCTCGGGACCCAAGCCCAGTCCCCTTCCTCAGAAATGAGGGGAAATTATCAAAAGTGAGCTTGAGCACGTGGTGATAACACTTTCAGAACAACGACAAAAAGACACCAGCCAGAAAAAATTAAAGGCTCTAGGTTAAAAACCAGCGCCACGGCGCCAACCCAGGGTCCCATGGAGGGAGGCGCCTTGTGGCCTGGGCGAGGAGGATGCCTCCTTTTGGCATTAATGGTTCACTTCCTAGTAGACTTACTAGATCTTAGTAAATGACGGAGCCTTCAGGAGACAAGACGACATCTACTCCCCCATCTTACCCTAACCTCGGTCCAGAAGCTCCTGGAAGAGGTAAGCGCTCGGCGGGCAGTCAGGACCAGGGACAGCAGCAGCAGCATGCGTGGGGCCACAAGGTATGGTCCCCACGTGCATCTTTTTTTAGTATTGGGTATTATTCCTCTTTATGAAGTACCCTTCTCACTGATACTCGGGAAACGCCCCCAGCCCTGACTTTCTCCAGCCACTAGCACAAGGCGACCCAAGAGGTCAACTGCCCTGGCAGGCATGGTTCAGTTTGTCACCAAGCCTAGAAAGCTCCCTTTCCCTGGTGTCCAGGACATGCTCTCATGTCCGATAAAGCTTCATCAATGTCACTTTAGGCCAACGGTTCTCAACCTGTGGGTTAAGACCACTTTTTGGACGACCTTTTAATAGGTGTTACTAAGACCATCAGAAAACACGGATATTTACAATTCATAACAGTAGCAAAATTAGTTTAGTAATTACTTTATAGTAGCAACAAAGTAATTTTATGGTTGGAGGTTACCCAGCATAAGAAACTGTATTAAAGGGTTGCAGCATTAGAGAGAACATGGAATGGAGTGTGGTGGTGCACACCTTTAATCCCGAACAAGGAAGCTGGTGGATCTCTGTGAGTACCAGGCCAACTTGGCCTACATCCTGAGTTCCAGGGCAGCCAGAGCTAAGTAGTGAGATCTTGTCTCTAAGTCAATCCCTTTCCCAAATTCCCCCTTCCAATAAAGTGATTATGGGCTGAGTGTAATGGCTTCTATCTGTAATTTAAAAGCTCTGGAAGATCACAGCAAGTTCATGGCCTACCTGGGCTATATAGTGAATTTGAAGCCACCTGAGCTACAGAGTGAGACCCTGTCTCAAGGCAGAAGGAAGAAAGGAAGGAAAGAAGGGCAGGCAGGCCAGCCAGATGTGGTGGCACACATCTTTAATCCTAGCTGAAGCAGAGGCAGGAGGGTCTCTATGATATGAAGCTAACGAGTGAGACCCTGTTGGGGGCGGTGGGGGCAGGCAGTGAGCATGGGTATAAGAGCAGTGTATCCATTGAGAAATGGCTTCTGACCCTGAGTCATGGGGACTGGAGCACCAGGGTTTCCTGGCAGGGCCACCTCCTCCCAGAAAACTGGGACCTCTGGCCTGGAGTTGCATAAACTTTTTTTTTTTTTAAATAACTTTGAGGAAAATACTTAACTATTTGGGAATTACATGCATAATCAAACCTGAATTCTCTCTTTATTATTTATTTATTTATTTATTTATCTTATGTGCATTGTTGTTTTGCCTGTGTGTATGTCTGTGTGAAGTCATCAGATCCTCTGAAATGAGCTACAGACAGTTATGAGCTGCCATGTAGGTGCTGAGACTTGAACCCAAGTCCTTTGGAAGAACAGCCAGTGCTTTTAGCTGCTGAGCCACTTCTCCTGTCCCCATCCGAAACCTCTTTTTAAAAGCAAAGCTTTAATGAGAAGTCTGAGTTTTAAGTAAAAACTAGGGCTGGGATGTAGTTCAGTAATATTTAGCTGCCTAACAGAGTGAAGCCCTGGGTTGAAGCATCAGTTCAGCAAAATCTTAATAGTAATAGAAATATAATGCAAAATATAAATTAAACAAATCTGGGTGGTAGTGGTGTACGCCTTTAATCCCAGCACTGGGGAAACAGAGGCAGGCGGATCTCTTGAGTTCGAGGTCAGCATGATCTACAGAATGGACAGCCAAGGCTACACAGAGAAACCCTGACTTGAGGAAACAAACAAACAAAAAAAAAAAAAATGAAAAAAATTATCAGCTAAACTAAAATAAGCCAGTGAAGCAGCAGGCCTCTGGAGGCATCTACAGGAATCCTGAAATACAATCGTGCACACACAGGTGGCCAAGGAAATAGGTCTAAGCCTCGGGTCTCTATCCCCTCTCACAAGACTTTTCCCAAGCCCCAGGCCATCCTTGGCATCATTTTCCCCTGGGGGAGCTATTATCAATTCTGGAGCCTAGCAGGAGAACCTGAGGGTGGCCCCAGCCCCCCACTGCTCAGGGCAATAAAGCACAGAAGCCACCTTTCCCAGGGGTGGGATGACGTTTTGTGCAAAGCTAATGGAGCTTCAGCTAAAGGCAGGGGAGGAGGGGGGAACTGAGCCTGGGTGATGGTGGGGGGTTGGGAACCTTGCCGGCACAGTGGCCATGGGGGAGGGTAGTGGCCTTTGTCTGTACAGCAGCAGGGCAGGGCCAGACAGTTACCGGGGCAACCTGCCTCATCTCCTCCACATTCCCAAGGATGCCCGGTTTGGCTCCACTGGAAAGTGAGGAAGGAGGCTGGATAAAGCCTTAGGAAAATAGTCACCTACCCAGGAGAGCCTCAAATCAGTTTCCCTGACTGCTGCTCCCCAAATCCAGGTGTTCAGAACTGACTATTTTTAGCCAAGGCCTAGTCTGGCTTAGCTCTCATCCTCAACAAACTGGACACCCCCTCCACTTGGTGAGCCCACCCACAGGTATCAGGTGCCTTTTGAGGATTGTGTGGTATCAAACAGTACAGGGGGTGGCCACCTGAGTTTAAGCTAGAGGTCTCCTTAAAAGATAGCCCTGAAGCAGGTAAAAGAAGGTCGCAACAGAGGGCAGGCCTGTGCGCGTGTGCGTGTTGCATAAAAGTCCCCTGTTCAAGGCCCTGCCTCCTTCCTCTGATGCCCTAAATATCAACCCCAAGTTCTATTGCCTCCTACACTCAGGCCCCCTTTTCATTTAACAGCTGTGACAGTTCCCCAGTGGTTAGCTTGCCCACTCAGATCCCAGATTCTGCCAGTGGCCAGAATGTACTTTGTAAAAGATAAATCTGGAAAGGACTGATTTAGGGACAGGTAGTGAAGGGTACCACAGCCTCTTCCTATCTTCCTCTTGTCTTTAGTACAGTGGAAGGAAAATGACATATGGGAAGGAGAGCAGGTCTGTCCCAGGGTTTGTTGTTCATTCTGCTTTAAGGCAAGGCTGGCCTACCCCATCTCTAAGCACTGCAACAGAGAGGTCAAGGCAAGGTTTTTTTTTGTTGTTTTTGTAGGTCTATTTTTTACCCCTTGATGGTTCCCAGGGCAGGACAAGCCCCGAATCTCCTCTGCACACACTTGTTTACCTTTGAAAGAACACAAGGAGTAAGAGTGGATACCCCACTGGAACCTGTTGGGACCCCCCCCCCCCAAGCTTATCAGTATGCTTCTGTTCAATGAGAAGGTGGTCTTTAGGGGTCCATTCTGAAAACTAGGTCTCAAGGTTCCCAATTCTTTTATCCCAGCTCTCTTGCAGACTCAGTGGCACTCTGTTCAGATTTCCTGGCCAGCCAGATCTCTAGGACAGAGCCTTGTGTCATCACTTCAGGGGCCCATGTTGGGGGATGTTGGCTGTGGGCCTTGCATCCCTCTTTGGGAAAGCCAGCTGCAGAGGGAGCTCATAATAAATCATGACTCTACCCACCCACCCCTAAGCAGGATTCCTCAGACATAGGATGTATTTTGGGGATTCAGTGCATTCTGGGAATAGTTTAGAAGGACAGGATCCAGAGACAGCCTTTGGATCCAGCCCAAGTCAAACTGGATCACTTCACTTCCTGTTGTGGATGACTGCTTTGAGTAGTTATCTGGAGAACATGGGAGCCTCAGCAAAGGTAGATCCATTCATCCAGCTCCATGCTGGACACTTCTGCGAAGTACAACGACCACAACAGCAGAAGTGCTTTCAGAGCTGGGGGTGATGGCACATACCTTTAATCCCAGAAACAGGCAGTCAAGAGCTGGTCTACAAAGCAAGTTGCAGGCCAGCCAAACAACAAAACCCTGTGTCTCTCATTGTGTGTGCCTGTCTTGTTTTAACTCATACTAGCACTAGAGAGCTGTCTAGGTAGGGCTGGCTCTGTTCTGTGCCTAGAGACTAGGAGCAATCTTCTGTCCTACTGTGGTGTTTGAGAACATCCCCATAGGCTCCTGTTTGAATGATTGGTCCCCAGTTGGTGAACTGTTAAGGATTAGAAAGTATAGCCTTGTAGGAGAAGGCTTATCACTCGGGGTGAGCTCAGAAGAGCCCCATGTCAGTCTCAGTCTGCCTCAGTCTGTCTGTCTGTCTATCTGTCTCTGCCTGCAACTTTCAGACCAGATGTGAGCTCTCCAGCGCCATGCCTGCCTGCTGCCACACTCCCTACCGTGATGGTCATGGACCAGCCCTCTGAAACTGTAAGCAAGGCTCCAGATGATTTCTGTTGTAAGCTGCTTTAAGACACACACTAACAGAATCTTGGAACTCATGACCTACCACTCTTGCTGAAGCCTCCCATGTTCTCCAGATAACTACTCAAAGCAGTCTTCCACAACAGGAAGTGAAGTGATCTCTCTGGCCATGAACTTTTTATCCCGCAACAATTTGGAGTATCTTGTGGCACTGAGTGGAAGCCGATCTCTAAGGCCTCTTGAAACTCAGCGCATACGAGATCTTTATACATGTGTGCCTAGAAAATTTGCTGGAAGGTGTCACCGCACCTTAGAAACAGGTGTCAAGGACCAGCAAGATAGCTCAGCAATTAAAGGAGCTTACCACCAAGCCTGACGACCTGTGTTTAACCCCAAGAACTCACGAGGTAGAGCAACTCCTGCAGAAACAAGTGTGGGATGTGCATGGTTTACACAAGACTCACACCTCTCTTACTCTTGCCATGTGGCTCCTAGAAGCCCAGTGAAAACACTGTGTGTGTGCATGTGTAAAGCCTGCTGAAGCCAAAGATGCTAGACCTAGCCTAATCCCCGTATCCAGTGAGACCCCTGATTGGCCACACAGGGGCCTATTTTGGTATTCAGAAAAAGACTTGTGATCAGCTCAGGCCCAAGGGATGGGGAAAGGTGAGTAGGGACAGACAGGCAGCCCAAGGAGAAACCCAGTCAACCAGAGAGTGAAAAAGACAACTGTATTGGATTTACAATCAAGATTTACAAAAAGGGTGGGTGGTCCTGGGGGAGATGCTGCTCCAGCACTCCCCAGATCCAGGCAGGGCCTCCAGGACAGCCTGTTTAACAGCTGAGATGAGGACCTCAGTTTTCTGGGTCCCTCTGGCCACCTGGGCCCCGACGTCTGACGTCCAGCTTGACCTTAGAGGTGGAGCCAGTGATGGCCCTCAAGTCCACCTGGAGTGCCTGTGCCCCATGAGGAGGGCCAGGTGAGGTCGGGAAGGCATCGTACCGCTTTTTCTTCTCCTTCCATCTGGCAGACAGATACAGTCCAGGAACTGGCTGTGGGAGCTACAGGCCAAACCCAGGGTATCTGAAGAGGCTAGGCTGCTGGTGCATGGGAAGGGGAGGCCACGCCTCCACTGCCCCCAGTGGCCCAGTGTGGCTTTGTAAGGCACATTTGCGAATCGCTCAGGAGACAACACAGAGAACGCCCGATGCTGGTGCCATTGGAAGGAGCTGGTGCTGACTCGGGCGCCCGGGCAGTATTGCTCAGGAGAAAGACGCTACAGTCTACAAGACGTGGGTTCACCACACCCACTCCAGATGCCTTGGGTGCATCCTCTACTGGAGAGAGGGAAGAGCTCAGCTACAGCCAGTGCGATCTCACGCCAACGGGCTGCCCAGGTATCACACACCTGCATCCTGAGGCAGCGTTGATGGTCAGAGGTCTGTAACCTTATTCTCAAGCGCGGCGGCAATCTGCTGCAGGCGGAAGGCCAGTTGCATCTTTTGGGCTGCAGGGTCCTCCTCCAAAGCATTGATGATCTGGTGGGGTGGGGGCAGAGATGGATGCAGAGGAAACCTGTCAGATCGCAGGCAGGCTGGGGGTACGTGCGGGGCACGCTGACCTGCATTTCACCACAGGGACCCAGGACATACCTCGTCATAGTACTTTTGTGTGTATTGGTAGAGCTGGTGTAGTGCCACAAGTGTGTTCAAGGAGTCTGTGTGAGCCTAGGGATGACAGCATTACCCAGTGTGAGGAGGGTATAGGAGCCCCGAGGCCAGCCCCACAGAACAGCAAGCTGTAATGTGTTGGCTGTGCGGCACCATCCCAGATACATCGGCAAGAGGATCACATCCTGGTAAGACCACAGGCAGAGCCCATGAACATGGCAGCATCTGCTCGACAACAGCCAGTATAACGGGCACATCAGGGTTCTAAGCTACTCACTGCCTGCACATCAGCCTCTACATACAAGTGTGTACACCATTCCCTCAAGACTCAGAAAAGTCAAGGCAGCTTGCCTAACTGACACACCACGCCCACTCAGCTCCTCCCGCCATAGCATCTGCACTTCCGTGCCTGGCTCAGCAGTGGGCAGTAGCTTTTGCTCTCGAGCAGCTCTGTGGCCCTTACCCGGGAAATCTCTGCCAAGTGCGTATTCATGTCCTGGTCGCTGACCTGCACCATCTGTCGGATGCCCTTGTAGTAGCTGCAGAGGGAGAAGGGTTGTGGATGGAGACAGGAGGTGAGTGTATAGGAAAAGGGGGTGCTGGACCCTGGGGTCTCTTAAGGATTTCCGGTTGTTCCCCAGCCCTCCTCCACATCTCACTCACTCCTCCACCATCTTCTTATAGGTAGAGATCTCCTTAGCATACAACAGCTTGTTGCTGGGAGAGTCCTGTAGAAGACAAAGAAAGCTTTGACACTGGGCTAGCCTCGGCTACTCAGTCCTCACAAAGCAGTAGTGAAGGTCCTGCTCAGACTCTGTGTAAGAAGACACTGGAGGGCTGGAGAGATGGCTCAATGGTTAAGAGCACTGGCTGCTCTTCCAAAGGTCCCGAGTTCAATTCCCAGCAACCACGTGGTAGCTCACAACCATCTGTAATGAAATCCAATGCCCTCTTCTGGTGTGTCAAGGACAGTGTGCTCATATACATTAAATAAATAAATCTTAAAAAAAAAAAAGGCACTGGAGGCTGGGGACGGGGAGTGAGAAGGAACAGAAGTCCCATGGGAGGTGAAGGAGATCGATCATCTTCATAGCAGCCCTGAAGCCTTGGTCAGCTTCCACCTGCTTCTGCCCCAAATCTTAGCCCAAAACACAAACCCACATGAGACAAGCTTTTGGTATAATCCCCACTCATCCCACCTCAGTCGTTGCTTCTCCAGGCCAACCCTACCGACACTGTCCAGGCTAGACCCTCCACCCTTCCTGGACAGTTGGCCCTGTCTATGGGCCACCATCCCCTCTGAGCACACAAGCTTACTCACCCGGCTCAGCTTGTGCTCTGTGCGAGTACAGGCGTCCATGAAGGTCTGCGCGATGACCGACAGGGAGGCGTCCACCACTTCATGGACGTGGACATCGAAGATGAAGTGAGGGTTCTTCAGGATGTTCACCCAGAAGCGAAGTGGCAAACTGCGGCAGACAGATGGGCAAGGGGGTTGAGGGGCTAACCTGGGGTATGGCGGCGGGGCAGACAGGGCAGACAGGGCAGGGGCCTCACCTGTTGGTTTTCCAGATATGGATGGTATCCTCATCTCGGATGTCATGCTTCTCTGCCTGCTCGTCCAAGAAATCAAAGAAGTACTTGACCGCGGGTGGTACTGCATGCCCAGGTGCCAGCACGCTTTGGAAGAAGTTGTCCACGAACTGCTGCAGTGTGCCCTGTGGAGGAGAGAGAAGCTTGGTGTGACCCCTGGGACACAGCCCAGGGAGGCGCTAGCGTGTAGGATTGTGTTCCTGTGAGTGAGCAGCGGTGTCTTTTACCTTGACGGAGAGCAGCCTCGTGAGGTAGATCTCCGTGATGGCCTTGGTCCGCTCTTTCTCCTTCATGCTGCCACGCTTAGATTTGCCTTCGTCTACCTCATCTGTCGGCCGCACCAAGTGCCACACTCGGTTTTCCTCTTCCAGAAGGGCATGGCCTGTGGGGGGCAGGCAGCTGAGGGACCCAGTCCCAGTTCAAGGTAGGCGTGGCCTGAAGTTTGGTAGGTAGGGCCCTGGGGTCCACTAGGTGGCAGCAGAGGGAGAAGGGGGGAAGGTCTTCACAGACCTTTAGGGACTAGAGAGAAGAAAGACAGTATAGACTCACGCTCCCCAGGCAGGTCCTGTTGGCTGTCTTCTGGCTGCTGAGAGACTCCCACCTTAGATAGAATGAGGGTGGCTCCATCCCGGACCTGAGGACAGAGTCATGAGGGAGGGTCATGTTCCTACTGTGGGGTCCAGCACTATCCCCTGCTTAGGGAACCTCCCCTTGCTTAAGGGACCGCGGCACTTACGTTGTAGTGCATCAAGGTGTTGATCCGTTTCCACCGGCCTTCCCGTTGGGAGGTAAGGTCCAAGTCAGACAGAATTTGGGCCGTGGACCCAGGACGCCATTCTGTAGAAGGGCATAGCTCAGTTTCTTGAACCCAGGGCCATACTCTGCCCATTCCCAGACAGAGCTGGGCACACAGACCTCGAGAACGGGTGGAACTCACCAAGCACCACACTGTCCGGCTTGGGCCAGCAGGAGCAGGGCTGAGTACGGTACACCTGGTCAATGATCTTCTCTTTGACCTGAGAGATGGTGTCGCAGTTGAGGACCTTAACTGGGATGGCATCGATCCCTTCATCCTGAACAATCACGCTCACCGTCTGGGAGGGAACACAGGATGGGAAGGACCAGTTGAGGGAGGATCCATGTGACCTCTGCGTCACAGAAACCCTACCCAGGGCAATCTGGCTTCACTCTGTGGAGTTCAGATGTGGAGTCCGAGTCCCTGGCTCAGCCCTCACCTCGGCAGCTTCCGGCTCTGCGGGACTTACCAGAGGTGCGTACTCAACATCATCCCCCAGCAGCCCTGTGTCATTGAGGGTGTACTTGGCCTTCTTCTGCACAGCATCCACGGGCCCCTTTTCCACCTGGTGTTTGATGGCCTTGAAGAGTTTGTAGAGGGGCTCACCAGCGCTATCCTGGAGCAAGGGGGCTGTGTGAGTGGGAGGCATGGGACTGACGAGCGCACTGGGGCTGGACTTCCTTCAAGGCACTAAGGCACAGATTCACCCACCCCTGGCTCGAGGGGCGGAGCTCACCTTGAGGTACTGGTACAGACAGATGGACATCCAGTTGGACAGCATCCTCTCCACCACTGTCTCAGACCTGAAGGCAAAGAGATGCCTCATATTCTAAGGCCTGGCTGGCTCCAGAAGCCCACCACAATGCACATGTGAACAGAGGATGTTATAGCCCCTGTGGGTGGGCGTACCATCCAGAATGGTTAGGTAGCGGCTCAGACTGAGGACTGTACGAAGTGGGATCTGACTTTGTATCTGTCCAAAATAAGTCTCCGCCCACCTGTCATTCCCACGAACCTGCGTAGCATTAGCTTGGGGTTCTTGGCCACCACATACTGCTCCATGAGCTCCAGGAAGAGTGTGCGCATGATGTCCGTGTAATATTCCAGCTTCCCGTGCAGCGCCACAGTCAGCAGTGACGCAAAGTAGACCTTGGCCCGGGCTGAGAACTCACGCTGATTCTCCAGGGTGTGGATGAACTGCAGGACAGCCAGGGAGGGCATACTTGAGTACCTAGGCTGCAGCCTTGCCCCACCCCTGACCTTACCCCTATCCCATTTCCCCCACCCCCCACCCCCCACCCCTGCTCACATTGATGAGGAAGGACTTGCTATTAAGCAGGTTGGAGAATTGGTAGAGGGCTTGCTCCACAATAGGCCTCCGAGACTCCGGGATGTCCAGCTTGCCAGTGATCATGACGTCCTTGTCACCATCCTTGGATGGCAGGAAGAAGACTCGGTCAGTGTAGGTCTTATAGTCCAGCGTGGGGATGCCTGCCTCGTGCACATCATTTGTCTGGTCCTCCATCTCGATCATCAAGTCTGAGAAGCGGAGATGCAAGCAAGCCAGGGTGAGGCATCCCCTGCCCACCGACTCCTGCTACTCTTACCTGTGCCCTCCTGCAGTTTCTGGCCTTAAGAGGGGGCCCAGAAGATCCAGGGATGCTCATTGGAAAGCCAGTGGCTCCACCTGCCAGGGGCAGCCCCTACCTGTGAATTCCTTCTTGCAGCGGTCTCGCACGCTCTCCTCCAAGCCCTCCAGCTGGGATTTGATCTTCTCGTACTCACGCTCAGCCTGCTGGCTCTTCCTCCTGTCGGGCATAGCATAGAACAGCTCTCTGGTATCAGTCAGCTGTCAGGGTCAGAAGTGTTGATGCAGGAGGGATGAGGGGAGCGGTCCCGGAGGCAGGACTCACCAGTAGCAGTAGATGGATACCAGGATGATAATCACCATGGGCACCATGACCAGAGGCAGGATGAGACTGAGCGGCACGTCACTCGCACGTGTGTCGTACTCCACCCGGCCTAGCACCCACTCTCGGGAGCCAAACTTCACCTGTGTGGAAGCTCGGGCTCAGCGCAGGCAGGTGTAGGTGGCGGTGGCTTCTCCTGAGAGGCTCCCCAGCCCCTCCACAGCCCTCCCGCTCTCACGCACAATGAACTCGGGTAGGTTGTGTGCTGTGTCTCGCTTCTGCCGCCGCTTGGGTGGAGGCTGCACCTCTGGGGGTTCGCAGTACAGGTCAGTCTCAGTCAGTGTCTTCATAATGCAACGTTCAGCACCCACAAATGCCTCAGCCTCCTCCAGAGTCATGGCCTTGTTCAGATTGGTTCCCTGGAGTCAGGGGAACAGGTAGCAGAGGTCAGGATGACTGGCGTAGGTCCCTGCCCTGTGCTGGGTTCCCCACGCCACAGAGCTCTCCTTACCCGGGCATGGATGAGCTTGTTGACCTGCTTTTTGACACCGCCCGTGAAGTTCTCAAAGGTGGGGTCTGCCACATACTCGAAGGCACCAGCTTCGGTCCTGAGCAGGGCACGATGACCATCCATCTGTATCAGTGCAGTGAGGTTGTAAGCCTCGGGTTCTTCAGGGACAGCAGGGGACAAGAAGACGACCTTGGTGTCATTGTAGAACTCGTACTCGGTGCCCATGACCTGTGGAATGGGTCCGAAAGCTTCAGGCCATTTGATGAAGCTCTTGCTCCTCCGTCCTCCTCCCTGCTCCTCCCTCCTGCTCCCGTTCCCAATGGGACTGAGCCCTCAGCCTGAGTGAGGAGCGAGGAGCGAGGCAGGACTGACCGTCACAGGCTCCAGCGATCCAGCCTCCCGTCGCCGCCGCCAGGACCGCAAGGGCTCAGCAATGACAACCATGGCAAACTTCTGGATGAGGCTGAAGCCCTGGCCAGTCACGTTGATGCTCCGGCCACCACTGGGGGTTGGGGAGGGGCATGCTTCAGTGAGTCCAGCTCAGCCAGCTTCCGGCTTCTACTCTACTGTAGTCATACCCCAGCCAGAGAGTGGCAGAGTGGTAATGTGCGTCGGAGGGGGAAGCGAGTGGGGGAAGTGGCCCTGCTCTGACCCCGCCATCTGGGTTCTGAGGAGGAAGCCCATTAGGGTGCAGTGGGGTTTTCCAGAAGATTTCTTCTGCCCTGCCCAGCCCAGTTCTGCCACATTCCTCAGGTCAGCGGGCGGGCGGGGAAGCCACTAGCCGGAAGGGGGAGAGGCCATACCTGACAAAGCTTCTCAGTGGCTCAAAGGCTCGTAGCACCGGGTTCTCACAGTAGGTGAAGGAGATGCCAGGGCTGGACACTCGGGAGCCCCCATAGGAGATATCTAGTGTCACCTGGCCTGGAGCCAACTGTGGACCTGTGACACATTGTAGCTGTGCTCCAAACTTCGTCCTAGGGTGGGAGGTGCCTGTCAGTAAATCAGGCCAGTTCCCCTGCCCCCTCTAAAGCAGACTCAGGCCTTCCTACCCTCTCCCCGGAGCCAGGCAGGCTCAGCACCCGTGGGCAACACCTACACTTCACAAGGGACATCATTGAGTGTCACCCGCACATCCTCCTTGGAGCCTGTGTCCAGGTGAGTGCCATTGATGGTCAATGTGGTACCACCTGCCTGTGGCCCTTGTCGTGGCTCCACACTGAGAGGCTGGGGTTGCTGAGAGCAACACACACACATAGTTAGGGCCAAGGACTCAGGGGTCACTGGAGAGTGATTATTGTTAGAAGCCAACTTGCTGGGGTCAGTAGCAGAGGCTGGACTCGCATCTTGGTCAGGCACTTACTTGATACGTGAACTGGACATGTGGCGGTGAGTGGCCGAGCTTTCCATTAACATCCACCTCAATGCCTCCTGTGAAGGGCGTCTCCGCAGCCTCAATTGCACACACAATCCTGGTGACGGACACACAGAACCAACCCCTTCAGCTCTTTACCTGCCCAGCTGCTGGGAGCCCAGGCTGATGAAAGTTCACTCACCGGGTAGATACAGAGTACCCTCTTGGTTCAAAGGCACAGTGCTGGCCAGCCACAGTGATCCTCTTGACATCATCTGCTTTGACACCCAGATTGGAGCCATGGATCGTGACGAGGATGCCCCCACCCAGTGGGCCTGTCTCAGGCTGGATCTGTAATCGGCAGAGCCCAGTTCGTGAATGGCTTGGGAGGATGAACATGTAGGGGGATGGGGGGTACTGGTCAAACTGTGACAAAACTCACCCTGGTAATGACTGGTGGTGGGCACTCGGAAGTGACATTGCTGCACAGAGCTTCATACACG
Organism: Arvicanthis niloticus; assembly: GCF_011762505.2. Classification (NCBI taxonomy): domain Eukaryota; kingdom Metazoa; phylum Chordata; class Mammalia; order Rodentia; family Muridae; genus Arvicanthis; species Arvicanthis niloticus. Next base: position 63,818,442 of record NC_047670.1, read on the forward strand.
CACCTGTTCTGCCCACGGCACCACACACACCTGTAGGCAGGATCGGCAGCCAGACATAGGCTACAGTCACTCCGGCCAAAGGAGCAGTTGTAGAGAGTCACTGTGGAGGAGGGTGCATAGTCAACTGTCGTTCTGCTCCCTTCCCCGCCTTCCCCGACCTACCCTTGTAGCTACCTTGTAGCTTGCTGTCAATGTTCTTGCCAAAGGACTTTACATACAGGTGGAGAGGCAGCGTCTCGTCAGCATCGTGGGAGAGCTGCATGGGACACACAGGGACAAACTGTATTTCCTGTCCCTCTGATACCAAAAGCCACGGGGATCTCTCTATTGCCCAAAGTCAGTGAAGGCTGCCAGGTGGGCAGGAACTGGGGAGCGTCAGACACACACACCATGAGACCATGACTATGCTCAGGGACATGGGGCGGAGAAGCTGGGAGACCACAAGGCACAGGGCAGGAGGGATAAGACCCTGGCTAGGCTCCAGTCCTAGGGGTAATACCCACCCTCCAGCCCTTGAGGCAAGCAGCGGTACCTTTGGGGTCCTAAAAGAGAAGGTGTCTGACTCATGCATAGTCACCGTCTCTTCAAACTTCAGCAGGTCACTGCCCACATACAGGGACGAGACCTATGGAGAGTCCAGTCAGCATTCTCTACACGAGCTGGCTAACTGTCCTGCCCTCTGGGAGCATAGAATCTATGTCTCCAGAAGCTCCTGAAATACCCTACCACCTAGTCTGCCCCACGCTCAGGTGCCTCTGAAGACCCTTTGCCTCCCTCTGCAGCAACAATTCCAGCATTTTGGTTTCTTTAAACCACACAGAAATATTATAAGAATGTGCTTTCGTTTTAATCCCAGGTGTGGACTGCGTTTGTCCGCAGCAGCTATGATTTACCTCGTGCTCTAGCAGAGGCGTGGTTTTGCCAGCTGCAGAGTATTTTTTGCGATTGTGTAACATTTGGAATTCTGGGAACTTTCCGGAGAGTATATAAATGCCAAAGCCCTGAGAGGTGGGGGTTGGTGGGGTGTTGGTCGTTTGGGGGTGGGGACGAGGATGAGTGGTTTGTTAGTAGTCATGCTCAAAGAAGAAACAAAAGGGAAGAAATTAGATTCAGGGATCTATTTTTCTGTCATTCTCCTCTATGCTTCTTTCTCTCCTGTGTAGTGATAAGGGGTGAGGGGCTAAAGGGTGGGAAAAGGAACCCACAAAGCAGCCTCAAGCAAGCCCCAACCCACCTACCAGTTAGACTCCACCCCAGGCTTCTCTACCTTCACAGTCTCCAAGTTCTTGCCCTGGAAGGTCACTTCTGTCTCATGGTTCATGGGGATGACCAAAGGGTTAGGGGCCAGGAACTGGGGGCAGTTGTCCTCCTGGGAGAGAGCAGAGCTGGTGAGGTGGTGTATTTCCCATCACCTGTGGTCCTGACCACAGTTCTAGCTAAGTGGCTGGCTTACCATGTGGGCACGTATGATCCCCTCCTCTGGGTTGGGTGAAGCCTCCCGACACTCGTAGTACTGCAGGTCCCATTGGCAAGTCCAGCGGTTGCTAGCACAAGAGATACACCTGGGGGGAGGGGGTGTCAATCAGGATGTGAGGGGCCTGGAAGGATGGGAGAAACTTAAGGGTGGAGTGGGGACCTGAAAAGGCAGCCGGGACTCACGGCAGGTTCTCCATCAGGCTCATAGCCTCCCGGCAGTCATAGAAGGGGTACTGGTGGGAGGTGAGGAAGACACTGCCACTTTTGAAGACAAGCTGGATGCTCACGTCGATATGGTCTGCAGAATACAGGCGGGAAAGGGGTCAGGGGGAGCTAGAGCAGAAGGGTGGGACTGGGCCTCATCCAGTGCCCAGCTGAGAGAGGGTCTGTTCTGGGGCCATGGGATACAATATGGACACTCCAGCCTTAGGCTCAGCTGGTCTGCTGCATGCTCAGCTGGCCTGCTGCTGCTTGTCAAATCTGGGCTTTGGTGTCAGCTCCCAGGGCTGGGGCTCATCTTTCTCCCCTGGGCGTGGCTGCTTTCACACCCTCTCTCTGTTCCTGCAAGTGCTGAGGGCAGTGGAGGCTCCTCCGTGTCTGGGTGGGAAGGCCTCCCGGTCCCTGCTCACATCACACCATGGCCTCATGGCCTTGTTACCCCCAACACTCAAGGGACAGACAGACATAGCACCTGTCTTAGCCCAGATAGAGGCCTTCAGCCCCAGGAGACACTCCAGCTGCCTCAGGCTGGATACAGCAGTAAGGAGGGATGTCTGTGCAAATAACTAGGCAGGGGAATCTGGATCTTGGTTTCCCTGGAACAGAGCACGCAGCCTTCAGACTCAGTCTAAGATTGAGGTACTCTCAAAGTTGGGATTTTTCCCCTCTTCCCCAACAGTAGCAGCCTACACCCTGGATTGGCTCACACACATGGTGCTCAGTGAGCATCAAAAAGTGTAGGGAGAGCATAGAAGAAGCTGTGTGCAGGGAAAGGGAAGCTGTGCGGGTCCAGGGGCCGGAGGGTGAGGTCTCACCTTGGCCTGGCGGTGTAGTAGGGATGCTGCTCGGGGAGTTACAGATGACGGCATCGTCCTCTACCCGGGCAGGGTGGGGTGGTGAGTCACCAAAGAGGCACAGTAACTCATCCTCCTTAGTCATGTTGGGTAGGGGGCTGACAGACAGGCGTACCTGCATGAGGAGAACAGCTCAAACTATGATCCCGATCCCAGTATCGCACACTGCTCAGTCTTGGTGGGGGAAGGAGGGCAAGGCTAGGTTACTATAAGAGAACCTCCAGCCCTGCCCTCGG